>NC_138549.1:153582064-154054564 GCF_964273705.1 Natrix helvetica | reverse complement strand
TTTGCTTGGCTTTTCAAAATCGGCCAAGGCTGTCTAACCATTTTTTTCAGGAGGCAACTGGGTTTACTAGTTTTTTTTCTTGGAAGACATTTACTTCTCATCCAAGAAGCTTATTCAGTTCTGACTAGATGGTGGGGAATGGAAGGATTTACACTCCTTGCAGACAGCTGGTCATTTGCATCCTTTTAGAGGGTCGTTGAAGCACTTGGAGGTTTATCTATGTCCTCGGGGTCACCTGAGTAGTGCTCTTGATTCCCGTAGTCCGCAATTTTTTCCTCTGGAAATCTGTTCATATTCCCACTCCATTCAAAAGGTGTTCATCCCAAATTGTATAGCTAAAAGTCTATAGAGATTCTCAGTCATCCAGGTCATGGTTGTCCTAAAGGTACTTTTTGTTGTCTAAGCATGCTCACACAATAAAAGAAAACTGAAAACCATTACATATCAAGCTAGAAAAAATAAAGCCCAGATCACTGCTCAAACCTCCCAAACCATAGAGATTTGCATCATCTGATTGGTTCTGACTAGTTCTGGAGAATCGGTAGTAGAAATTTTGAGTAGTTTGGAGAACTGGTAAATACCACCTCTGACTGGCCCCTCCCCATCTATTCTCTGCCTCCCGAGTCCCAGCTGATCAGGAGGAAATGGGGATTTTGCAGGAACCTTTCCCTGGAGTGGGGAGGGAATGTGGATTTTACAGTATCCTTTCTCTGCCACGTCCACCAAGCCACACCCACCAAGCCATGCCATGCCCACCAAGCCATGCCCACAGAACCGGTAGTAAAAAAAATTGAATCTCACCACTGATCTACTTCAATTCTAGGTCTCCTTTGCAATTAGAATGCTGAAGGAAATCCCCGGCTGGTTTGACTATTTCTTAAGGTCATAATGTTCAACTCTTATAGCCTTGCACAATCAAGATCCTAGATGATGTGAGGAATTTATACAAGCAACCACCTGGAATATTACAAGCCAATACAGCTGATATCTCCTTCCCAAACCCTAATCAAACAGCACAGTTAATAATTGGCATATTCTGAAATAAGGGGAGGGAGGTGCTTTGAACAATAAAACATAAATATTTAATTTTATCAGCCTATTATAACATAGAATGCTAATCAATGAATGGCAGAAGAGGATTTCATTACCTTCTGTGGGAAAACTCAGAAGGTCCAGAAACTGGAGTTAAGAGGGAGATTAGATTTTGCACTAGGAAAAATAAAGAAAGCAATATAGATGGTGTAGCTATTATAAATAAACTAAACTAATGTTGTTTAATTGACTCTCAAGAACGTTTATATAAAACAAACAGCCATTGACCAAAGTTCTCCGATATTATAAAGAATAAGCTGACTGATTGCAAAGAGCTAAACAATTCGCAAGAAACATTTTGGATATAACGTTACAGGGTACAATTTGGATAAAGATAAGAAGCAGAGAGGCACAATGACTAGTAATCAGCTATGAGCCTAATTGTGTGGATGGGAATACCAACAATGTGCATGACTGGCGTGCATGATTGCACAGAAATATCTTATATGCTTGAGAAATTTCTGTACATGAATTATGGGTATGTATGTATGTATGTATGTATGTATGTATGTATGTAAATAGCAAGAGTGCAAATAATTGATGAAAATTGCAAGAGCATGTGTACAATATAGGCATAAGAAAGACAGAGTGTCGTTGTAAATAAAATAAACGTATGCTTCTTAATGTCTATGTTGTGTGCATGTGTATCTCCCTTACATTGTCTTCAGGTAGCAATTTGTCTCACCTGACTACTGACCTTCTTTGGTCTCATAGGCTGGGCAGAATTAGGTCTTGAACAGGAAAGCATAGGAAATATCAGTACATAAGGGTTAGCTGGGGAAAGACTTGTCAACAAAGCTACATAGTTGTACCTCCTGGGAATCACTTTTGACTTTAGACACTTTTGACATCTTATCTTTACCATATATAGCATAGAAAAATACTATGCAGGCTTTTATTTGTATAAAAAGCACAACAAGGGTTTTGGGAGAATTGTTTTTTATATGTTTATCAAGTAATCTGAACCTGATACTACATAGAAAGTTAATAGAAAGCCACTTAGATAAATGGTGAAATGAACAAAACATTTTACATCTTATTTTATCAGAGAAATAATCCTAATGCCACAATAAAAGAGTGAAATCAAATCTGAAAAGGCCACACATGAGATTCATTTGTGGTTTTAGATCAAGGAAATGTCTCAAGGAAGCTTTCCAATCAGACAGCATTAGCTCCATCTCAGATTTAAATATATGATTTGCAGACTCAAGGGGAGGGAATGAAAAATTGGCGCAATTGAAATAAGAATGGCTATAAACATGGATAAATCTTGAGTCCATTAGCTCTGGCACTCTTTCCAGTAATTCATGATCCACAATTATTAGTATGAAAGGCTACAAGGCAAAAAAGAAATAATAAATTAAAAAGCACGAAGCACATAAGAAGTCAAAATTTCACACAAGAAATCAAATTTCTTGACTCTGAAAAGCAGAAATGTTGACTTTAGTACAGAAGAGACTTCAGGGTGGCAAAGGGACTGTATACATGTACACACACACACACACACATACAGACACAGACACAATATATGTGTGTGTGTGTGTGTGTGTGTGTGTGTGTGTGTGTGTGTGTTGTATTTGTACTGATAAATAAATAAAGGGAGACTAGTATAGATCTATTTCAAGCTATTTAGCTCTCATCAGCTAGCCATAGCTTTACTGGGAATTGAACCTGGGCTGTATTACATATCAGGCAGATGTATTAGCCACTAAGCCACAGGCTCTCCTCCTTTATCAACTAAGCCAGGGAGCTAAGCCTGCTCCTCCTTTATCAGCTAAGCCAAGCTTAGTGGCTAATACATCTGCCCGATATGTAATACAGCCCAGGTTCAATTCCCAGTAAGGGTATGGCTAGCTGATGAGAGCTAAATAGCTTGAAATAGATCTATACTAGTCTCCCTTTATTTATTTATCAGCACAAATGCAACACAAATGTAACAAAGGCAACCTTAAAAAATGGCTTTCTGCCTGGATGGCTCCTAGGGTGAGCCAAAAGACAAAAAAGGGAAGCAGTATGCTCCCTCCCATATTTGGGCATACCAGGGGTTGTGACACTATATATATATATATATATATATATATATATATATATATATATATATATATATATATATATATATATATATATATATATATATATATATATATATATATATATATATATGTACATACATACATACATACATACATACATACATACATATATATATATATGTTGTATTTGTACTGATAAATAAATAAAGGGAGACAAATATAAAAGGCAACATTAAAAATAAAAATATGGTTTTCTGCCTGCATGGTCTTCTGTGATGAAGCTGAAGGACAGAAAGAGGGAGTGTGACCTTCCTCCCATATTTAGGCATACCAGGGGTTGTAACACAAATATATATATATATATATATATATATATATATATATATATATATATATATATATATATATATATATATATATATATATATATATATATATATATATATATATACACTGTATGTATAAGTGTGTGTGTGTGTGTGTGTGTGTGTGTGTGTATGCTGGTTTTGTTGTATTCGGGTCTTTTCCCGCGTAAGATTGAGATTGTCTTGGCAACGTTTCGGCAAGACCTCACTTGCCATCTTCAGGCTTGGGTTTAGAATGCGAACGGAGCTGCCGTCTTTCTGTAAATCTTGGTGGGAGGGGATGGGGTGCTGGCTTTGTTTCAGTAAGTGGAATGATTGGTTGTGTGGTTGTATCATGATTGGTAGATTGGTGCTGATTGGTGCTGGCTGTCTGTGCATTGTTGTTTTGTATTGTAACGGCCTGGGTGGTGGGTGGTGTTCGTTTGTTGACTAGGGCTGGTTTCCAGATGTTTGGTAGGCGGGAGGTATCATCACGTTTATTCATGTTGTGGGGGTGTTTCTCTATTTCGATGGTTTCCATAATTATTCTCTTGTTGAGGTGTTCTGTTTTGGAGATTAACCTGGCTACAAGATATACATACATACATACATACATACATACATACATACATACATACATACATACAGTTAGTTAGTTAGTTAGTTAGTTAGTTAGTTAGTTAGTTAGTTAGTTAGTTATATAGTTATATAGTTACATAGTTATATATGTTGTGGAGGGAGTAGTGACCTTCCTCCCATATTTAGGCACACCAGGGATTGTAACACAAATATATATGTGTGTGTGTGTGTGTGTGTGTGTGTGTGTTAGTTATATATATATGTTATATATATATATGTTATATATAGTTATATATGGTTATATATGGTTATATATGGTTATATATGGTTATATATAGTTATATATGGTTATATATGGTTATATATAGTTATATATAGTTATATATAGTTATATATAGTTATATATAGTTATATATAGTTATATATAGTTATATATAGTTATATATAGTTATTTGAGGCAAGAAATAACATGGAATCCATTCCACATAAGAAAAGGTAATCAAGAACTAATTGAATCTTATTTCAGCCCTGGTGATAGGTAGTCTTGTGTTTATTCCAAGGACTCGTTGACCAGCTTTGCAGGCCCTCACATTCCAGATGGAGAAATCCTGGCCACATATCTTCAGTCAATTTGGCAGATGAGAAAAGCTGGAAGAATAAACTTGCTTTATGGCAACTTCTATGGCGAGTGTGACATTTAGTGAGTAACAGAATCTTGGCTTATTAAAGTGGGGAAGTGGGAGGTACCTTCTCCATTCTCAATAACCTTTCCTCACACAAAGCCATCATCTTCTGCTTGAAATGTCACAGCCATCTCCACAGCAACACCTTGCGTTGCCATGAGTAGCCGTACATAATCATAGGGATGTGGTAAACTATGCCCAATGATTACCATTTCTGACATATTTCTGAACATAAGCTAAATGGGTTAGGTAACCAAAAGTCACGCAAGCAGCTGTCAGAAGGCCATTTGCAAGATGAGAAGCTTTTAACAAGCATTTTGGCAAACATTCAGTTCTGTCAGGAAATGGACTAAAAAAAAGAGGGCCTGTGATTACCACCCAGATCCTATGAGACTTATATGAGCACCGTGACGTACAAGCCACAGCAGTAAACAGACTGATGCTAAAAGTCAGTGGCTACATTGCTATGGAATTGACAATGTTCAGTCAATGATCACCTGCAGAATTACATGCACTCACTGGTACCATGCAAAGGCACTGATGGGGGCAGGGAAAGGCTTATCTTTAATCTTAGCAACTCCATGCCACAATGTTATTTTTATATTTTTAATTCAGATTCTTTTTTTAAGAAAAGGAGAATGAGGAAAAGGAAAAAGGAGAAAAGGCACACAAAAAGAGAGCAGTCAGAAAAGGAAGAATAAAGCACCACAATACAATACAATAGCAGAGTTGGAAGGGACCTTGGAGGTCTTCTAGTCCAACCCCCTGCCTAGGCAGGAAACCTCTATACCATTCCAGACAAAAGGCTATCCAACATCTTCTTAAAGACTTCCAGGGTTGGGGTAGCTATCATTCAATCAGCCTCGATAGGTATTAGAATCTAGTTGATCCTATCTGATCTTGGAAGTTAGGCAGCGTCCAGCTTGAATAGCATCCTTTTGAGGATTCTTTTTGCTGGTTAGACTGAATTTAAAAAAAGAATCCGAGAAGAAGGAAATTTCATAACTTTGCCAAGAAAACTGTACACGTAAATCCTATGAGTCATACTTGATGCAAGGGTGTCTTTACCTTGCATTAAACTACAGGACTAAAAAGGGAAATCATAAAAATAACTGTATGAAGCAATAAAATGAGAAAGTCCAACAAAAACATATACTTGTTTTTTTTTTAAAAAACAGCAAAGCAATAAAAATTAATAGTCAATTAAAGGTAGTTAAAACAGGAGGTCCTAGATAAGGAATAAGTAGGTACTAAGCATTGTGAAAGTTCCACCACAAGGGAAATGAAAAAATAGCTGCTATTTACACCCTTACAAGATGCTTCCTGGGTGATTAATTGCATTTCATTACCTTTTTTCTTTGGAAAATTTTTAGCGTACCCGAAGGTGCATTGAAACTACCACCATCCTCCAACTGTTGATCTTTCTCATAGTCAGATTAGCCACATGGTCAGTGTAATCTAAACCACTTCACTATGAACAGTCATCTGATGTACTGTATGTCCTCCAGATCAGTGGTGTCTACAAGACTATACGGAAGATTATTGCTTCCTCTTCTTGGCACATCAGTGATACAGCACAAAAAAATGAAGATCAGGGAAGTGATAAAATATTTGCTATACATTATATAAAGCAATTATCAGTCATTGCAGTTCATGGAACATAGAGAATCAAAAGAAGTGGAACAAGCAATATTGCTGAGCTGTTGTGGTCCAGCAGGATCCAGTTGAGCTGCTGATGGACTCAGATAGCGAGAGATCATTTGAGTCTCCCCTGGACGATGTGGAGGACCCTGTGCAGGGTTCAGATTCAGAGCAGGGACCAGAGGGGTTGGTTGGCCACTAGGAAGCGCCTGAGGCATGGAGCAGTAGGGAGGATCAAAGGCAATTTGTCCCTGATGCTAGATTGAGAAAGACTGAGAAACAGAAGCAGCAACTAAATAGGCAGACTCACAGAAAATGATTAGCATGGGTGGTTGTGGATTGGCCCCTCCCAAGAGAGTTTATAGGTGAGGCGTTGGGAAGGGATATTTGAAGGAAACAACCGTTTGAATTAGCAGTGAAGAAAATCCATGTATTCTAGCTGTGTCTGTTCGTTGGGACTCTCTGGGTTGTTTTTCTTGAACTTGAGTTGTCTGGGCCCTCCGCCAAAGGATTTGTTATCTCAGCAAATTAAATAGTGGCAAACAGCCAAGCCTGTGTTCTGGTCTATTCACAGGCATGGAGAAGGGGGTCAGAACAGTGAGCTATGCTGATCCACTTGATTCAGATGGCAGTTTGGAAGCCATGGTGCTCAGTATCACCCAGGCACTATTGACCTGTTAAATCCAAGACTGGTGTCTTCTGCCAGCTGCTTCCAGTCAGTTTTGCCAACTAACCAGTTACATCAAAACCAAACTAAGGACAGATCAGGCCAACGAATCCAAAACAAAGCTGGGGCCAGTTCAGATCAAGAAATCCTGTAGTCACATCTTTGAAGACTTATTCTAGTGGCCACAAGATAGGTGGCCCTCAATCCTGGCAACCTCTTATGTGCTTTGTGATGATTCATTTCCTCTTCTGGCTGTAGCAGTTACTGTTAAGACCATAAGATCTGGGCTTAGTTAGATGGTTGCAAATAGCTCCTTTTCCGTATCTGTTTGCTGCTAGCTAGTTGTCATCCAGTTTTTCAATTCTGCCACCACATTTAAAATTGAATGTAAAGAGAATGATGGCAGTTTCCTGCCCAAGCATGTAGTGATGGCTGTCTTTGGGCTATGCCATTCAGTCGTCACAAACTAAAATTGAGTTATGTGAAAAAGACCTGACAATTATGTATGTGCCTAATCTCTCAAGAAAAGTGTTCATACAACCTACTGAACTAGTTGAAATGAGTAGTTTGTGATTTAGAACGTCGGGGAACACAGCTATTGTCTTTGCGTGTTGCCTAAATCAAAAAATTTCTTAAACCATGGTATAATCTGGGAAATACGTAATTCCCCTAGAGCCGTGATGGCGAACCTATGGCACACGGAGCCATTTCTTAGGGCATGCGAGGCGTTGCCCTGTCAGCTCCAGCTTCCAGATTATGCGTTGGGCCATTTTTCTCCCTCCAAAGGCTTCTCTGAAGCAAAATGGAAGTCGGAAAACTGGCTGCTTCCGGCCTCTGGAGGGCCTGCGATGGGGCAGGGGAGGCTGTTTTTGCCCTCCCTAGGCTCTTAGAAAGCCTCTGGAGCCTGAGGAGGATGAAAAATGGGTCCACCATGCCATCGAGCACCACAAGCCTCCTAGAAAGCTCCTAGAAAGCCTCTGGAGAGGGGGGGGCGGGGGGTCACGTGCGCATGTGCGGAGGAGGATGGATAGAACTATGGGTTTGGGTTTGGGCACACACACCCCCACACACACTCCCCCCTGCTTTTGGCATGCGATGGCAAAAAGGTTAGCCATCACTGCCCTAGAGATTTTTATATTTCCCCCATCTTACTTGCCTTCAGATGAGCCCTAAAATTTGGTTCTTTCTGTTAGATACTTGTTCTAACTACGGTGGTTTCCACAAAGGTCCTCTGTTCCGGCGGGAACAGAGGTTTAATCCTATTGGTGAAAGGGTCTGACAGCTCCCTATAAAAGGGCTGCTGTCAGATTCAACCTTCGCTGGATTGTTCTCACTTGTACTTAATAAAGAGCTGTTGTTACCGTTAAGCCTGTGTGTGCCTATCCATTACCCAATCTAACACTTTCATTAAGAGTAGGGGATCTGGCAGGCCCTTTTAGGCTAGGAGTGATGGGGGAAAGTGTTTTTTATCTGATCCCTTAGAGATAATACTTTTTTCTTAAATTATATTATTCCCTTCTTGCTTTTAAAGTTGTAAAGCTGGCCAGAGTTCCTGGAGTTGGCCTAAAAGTGGGATGGATGGATGGATGGATGGATGGATGGATGGATGGATGGATGGGGGAGGGAGAGATACATTTGTTTGGATATCTTGGCTTTGGGTTTAAAGTCTTCAGGGTGTTCAGACAAGAGACAATCTTGCTAAACTGTAGTCTCACAAGCATTGGAGTGTCACCTCATTTTATTATCAGTAACAGCTGGGTAGGAGTGGATTTTTTTTCTCCTGGTTGTCAAAATCTGATTAATATGTTCTGAGTTGTGATGTGTTTATCCCAGAGTATTGCTTGCATTATAGACAAAGCAAATTATTTAGAAATCATGGTGCCTCTTGATCCAGAAATATCAAGATATAGCTCCCCCTACTAGAAAACAAGTCTATCACACCAGATAAAATATTTGGACCAAGGCTATCAGCTTCATCTCTTCTTCTTTTATAACCAATAGCAAAAGAGACACACAGTTGCCATGGGAAAGCTCACATTCCTTCCTTTTTTTAAAATAAAAAGGCTATAAGTAAAGCCAGCAGTCTTATTCGTGTACAATGCAACTCTGATCTGCATTTAAAAAAGAATAACTCCTGCAGTTTGAAGAGGGGAAGACTTGGAAAAAGAGACAGGAACTATTTTTGTCCTTCTACCTCTACTGTCTAAGTCCTTTTTATATTTCCAGAAATATGGAAGCTAGGGTGAGTTGGAAACAAACTGAGAAAAGTATTTTTCTTTCTTTCAAATATCTCTCTGTGTGTCTTCCTCCGTCCCCCTGCCATTGTGATTTCAGGCACAGCTACAACATACAGTACTGGGAAAGGTGGTAAGGATTTATTAGTTGGGTTGGATGTTGATTCTTAACATTTATAGATTTAAAAAATGGTCTTTCGTGACAGTCTTTCCATCTCTTATTTTAATATTAACTTTCCATCTATGATTTCCAGACTTTAAAAAGATAAAAGAAAACAGGATTTACTTATATGGGCTTGGTATTAAAAGAAGAGAGCTGCCCTCTTGTGGAATATATTAGTAGATTTCACTGCAGTACCAGTTTTTGAGCTACACATTTTTCCTTTTTGATATTTCCATTATTCTATAGCACATTCAGTCTGCAATGCCTTCTGGGGCTTATGTCTATATCCATGGAGCTTATTTTGCAAGGAAAATGATCTCTTTCCAAAGAACCGAGAGTCAACTTGATAATGCCGAAGACTGTCCCACCTTGATATGCATGCGCACTTCTTGCGTGAGCATTTTATTTTAAGCCTTTATATCTCGCTTGCTCTCTACAGAGTTCTAGGAAGCTCATTCCCATCAATCAAATTTTAATAAACTGCTGGAAAGGCTTGGTATGAAATTATTGGTAAAGCCAAATCAGACTCCTATAGGCCTGGGTGGGACCACCGACAGGCAGTAGCTCCAAAGGCATGACATATGTCCTCTTTATTTGTACCTCTGTTGCGCATTGTGACATCTCTTTTTCACCCTTTCAACAAAACCATGACTGCACTACCTGCAATATAGACTCCATGCACATGAAAGAGATATAAACAGATGTCAGACCTGCAAGCCATCTTTTCTTTTTGGCCTGCCACACTTTCTACTGTCTGCTTTCTATTGTGGGAAAATGGGAAGGGGGAATTGTACGGAGTTGGGTGATATATAGCCACGATAACATTCTTCTTAGAGAGCCAAGGCTTAGAGACCCATCTTTGTCTCTGCACCTGGCTGGATCTGGATGGGAGGAAGTTGTCTTCGTGGCAGTGAAAGATTGGACCATGTGATGAACTTGTGGGTGTTGGGGCAGGAACTTGAACTCTCAACTGAGTGGGAAAACCTGGAAGCTTTCAGATTCGGGTTTTCCCAGATGGACCAACATGGCTCTTTTAATAAATTGGAACTTTGAGGAATCTCTTGTCTTGGATTCTTATTTTATTCTGGATGCTATTTGGAACCCTGACAACAGATACGATTCCTGTTGCACAAGAGCTCTGCCTTCTCCAGAGATAATCACACGAGAAAAGCATTGCAATCACACCAATCAGATCAGGAGAAGACTAGAAACTGCTCCCTATACGGAAGGTTATTTGCACAGAAAGGACTGTAAAACATTCACCTTTCAAAATGATTGAGTAATTTTGAAGCACATGATCTTTAGAAGGTTCGTGGACTGCAAAGAGACCTAGAATTATCCTTGTTCTTCAGGCTCAGCAGCACTTGTAAGACAAGCCAATTCTACACACACTTTTCTTGTCAGGAGCTCAATTTCAAGAATTGTTTATTTGGGGACAACTAGAATAGAGGTGACTCTTTCCTCCTACAGTGTCAAGTTCATGCATTAGATTTCTTCACAGCTGTGTTCCTTGAAGTCCTAGTTGTATACATTTATTGTTTCAAGCACAAAACAATATTTCCACAGGGAGGGTAATACTGAGCAAGAATATTTGCAATTGCCTGGTTCTGGACTATACTCTGCTGGCCTCTTGACTAATACATCCACACAGAAGATAAATTATAAAATCAACATTGCATTTGCTAGAACTTATATTGGAATCTTGTATTGCCAATCTGCTTCGTTGTACATTAACCATTTTCACACACACATATATGCTCCGTTG
The DNA here is from genome assembly GCF_964273705.1 of Natrix helvetica. Lineage (NCBI taxonomy): Eukaryota > Metazoa > Chordata > Lepidosauria > Squamata > Natricidae > Natrix > Natrix helvetica. The sequence goes on along the minus strand of NC_138549.1, from coordinate 154,043,363 downwards.
TATCAAACAGCTCTTTCCATATCCTGAATATCCAATACAGGGGTGGGTTCCTGCTGGCATTACTAACAGTTCGGTGGACTCATCCCACATGTCTTGAGTAGCACTTACAATAGGGCTACGTTGTATCTAGTGTTTTAATACTGCATACTTGGTCAAACTGGAAATTGTGGCTACTTAAAATCTCTGGAATGGAGAACAGAAAGACTGGCTTCTGAGAATGGAAGGGTGTTAAACTCAATTTCATTGAGAGCCACATCAGGGTTGTGTTTGACCTCTGGGGGCTGGGGTGGGTGTGGCCAGGAAGGGCATAGCCAGCTCAATGTCACTCGTGTCGGGGGTACCTGTGGTGGCTAGAGCATTCTGCCAGTGAAAAAAGGCTCCCAACCTCCGTTTTCGGCTGCCACAGCTTCCTGCAACCCTCTGCAAGCAAAAACGGAGCTCAGGAGGGCTGTATGTGGCACTCCTGAGCTTCGTTTTCACTGGCAAAAGTACCATGGGCTGGTCCTTTGCTGTTTCCAGGGCGGCCCTGTGGTCCAGATCTAAGTACCGCGTGGGCCGGATATGGCCCCCGGGCCTTGAGTTTGACACCCCTGATCTAATACTTCTTTGCAGTCTCTTGGGGTTTTTCCCTCCGAGCCTTAACTTAGGTTCTGATTGGAATGAAGGGAGTTATGGTCTGGAATGTGAAGTTTATTGTGCATTTTTCCAATAATCACATAGTTATTCTAACTTTAGAAGCATTAAGTTTGGATAGAATCTAAAATGAAAGGAACTGCACTACAATCTTGCTAATGTTGCTATGGTTACCCGTTAGCTTCTACAGCCAAAGCACACAAAAGCTTTGGAGATTCATTTCATCTCTTGTCCTTGTCCACTCTGGCTACTCAAATCTGCCAACGCTGGGTTTGAAAATATAGCTCCTCTTAAAAGACACATGCAAGGACCAGTCAGTGATCATGATTTAATAAAGAAACCAAATTTATATTCCACTATTGTAGCAATCCCTGTTTGGATTCTAATTTTCCATTGAGGAGTAAATTACTGAAAGATATAGTGGCTTCCACTTTTAAGCAGTGTTGAAGATTCGGATTGTTTAGATCTATTTGCATTTGGTTTGCATTTGGCAGATGGAATCAGCTCTGAGGGATCACTCTGAAAAAATATTTATGTAGAATAAATCATGCCACTCTGCTACATTTCCTCCACTTCTCGGGCACTTTCAATCAACCACAATGTTCTTCTGAACAATTATCTGGTTGAATATGGAAGGCACAGTACAATATTGTACAGCATACATGTACAATAGAGAGTACAGCATACTTATACACTACTTCATAGTGATTTACAGCACTCTCTAAGCAGTTTACAAAGTCAGCATATTGCCCCCAACAATCTGGATCTTCATTTTACTGAACTTGGAAGAATGGAAGGCTGAGTCAATCTTGAGCCGGTTAGGATCGAACTCCTGACAGTGGGCAGAGTCAGTTTGCATTCTAACCACGGTGCCACCATGGTGCCACAGAGTATATATAGGAAACAATTTTAATTGGAGAAAAGTGGCAAGAAGTCTCAATCCAACAAAAAGCCTGTAATGTAATCATCATCATCATTTAATTATAGGAGCCATGGTGGCACAGTGGTAGAGTACAGTACTGCAGGATACTTCTGCTGCCTGCCGGCTGCCTGCAACTTGGCATTTGAAATCTCACCAGGCTCAAGGTTGACACAGCCTCCCATCCTTCTGAGGTGGGGAAAATGAGGAGCCAGATTGTCGGGGTCAATATGCTGACTCTGTAACCCACTTAGAGAGGGCTGTAAAGCACTGTAAAGCGGTATATAAGTCCAAGTGCTATTGCTATTGAACTGAATACTCCTACTCAAATATTACTAACAGAGCACATAGTTTCTATATAAAGCATTTCATTTTTTAAAAGATCAAATTTCAAGTTTCTTAAATTCTTTAGTCTGATACTGTCATAATTTTGAACAGGAATGAAAACTTCTTTCAGGGAGGTTGCTCTGTCTTGGAGCCCTTCAAGAGATACTGCAGCCATGGGTGAGGACAACAAGGAAGTCATTTTCATACTTAGAACTTAAGCCCCTCTTACAAAGAACCGAAAAAATCTCGACATATTGTCCAACTTATTTGCAGCTAATTGCCTCATCCCTACCCTAGAGCGGCGGTCACCAACTGGTGGCCCGTGAGAAAATGTTGGTGGTCCACAGAACAATTATTTGCACTTTTTATATTGCACCAAATCAGGGGTCCTCAAACTACGTCCCCTGGGCCAGAAATATGCAATGATCGTTTGTGTTGCTGCAGTCTCCCCCTTCAGTCTCTTTTTGTGCAGGTCAGAGGGGGGCAAAACTTGGGGTCTGCTTCAGTCTCCTTGTGCGGGGCTTTGGCCGAAGGCTGGGGGGGAAATACCGCTAGTGGCAAAGAGCCAGAGGACCTTGTTCCAGTGGGACTGCATCATGGCCTGGAATTGGTTGATCATCTCAGCCCACTGAACCTCCAGGTGCCGGTACCTGGTCTTGCACTCCCACAGGTCTTTCCTCTGCTTGGAAAGCCTATGCTCATAGTCCTCAGTGAGGTGCTTCTGCTGAGCTTCCTTCTCAGTCAGATCCAATTTGAATTGAGCCAGCTATTTTGCCAACTCTTTCTTGTGGTGGTTGCTTAGCTCCAACAACTGCTTCCTGTTGGGGCCCTAAGGAGCCCGAGCGGGGAGGCAAGGAGTGGATGGAAGGGGAGGGGCGACTAAGGCCAGTGAAGTGCCCCTCGACTTGAGTGACATTGAGTTGATCACGCCCCCCAGTCACGTGACCACCTAGCCATGCCCACCTAGTCATTAGGCTGATCATATTAGTGGTCTGCGGGATTTAGAATTATGAATTTAGTGGTCCCTGAGGTCCAAAAGTGGTGGACCCCCACCCTAGAGCATCTCCATATGTGAATGGGTGAAAAGCCAAACTAGTCCAGAGACTTCTGAATTCTACCTTTGATCAGACAAATCAAAAGACGCCTTATTTTCTTATTCATCAAAATCAAAGGAAGACACAGGGAGGCGTAGAAATACAAGCACAAGGATCCATTAAGTAAGAACATCCACAATTGGGCTTCCCAGTGGGAGAAACTGTGAAGAGGAAGTGCATCTACAGATTAGTCATTCTTGTAGGCAATTTTCCCAATATAAATGGCCTCCCTAAAGCTGCCATTAACCAATATTTCTTTGGCCTTTTGTTTTGTACAGAAACTTAAGGAAGGAGAACCGGTATGGCAAGGAATGAAAAACCAACCAGTATATTTTCCAGTTTCACAAAAATGAAGCGCATGACTTAAAATATACAGGATCAGCTCAGATTGCCAGTTCAGTTGTACTGTATATAGGCAAAACAATTATGAAATTCTGTATAAAAGTACAAACCCTGAAATCTATTGTATGAAAATAGGGATACTGGAACTACAGTATACATTTATTCAGCTATTGCAATTTAAATATAAAAGAGGGGACTTCCATGAAACCAAAAGTTACATGCCTGGAAATCATTCCCAACCATCAACAGCTTCCAGCAGGCATTAAAAGTTCCAAGCACAGCTTGGCAGCAGCCATAAAATCTAAAAACTTGCTTTTTGAAATATAAGGGAAGGAGATTCTTGGGAAGCTGAGTTCTGTGATCAGTATCACATCAGTGCTTTATCTCTGCACATGCAGAAACCATCCTGCACTAATTGTGAGAACTGTTACCAAAATTCCCTAAGGTCAGGCTCTCATACAAGATTTAGGAGATTATAAAAGTCCGAGAAGGGACATAGAACAGAAAGATTAGATCCCTTTTGCTCCTCTTTGACTCTCTCCAGCTTCGCTGCAGCTGTCTTAGGAAGATAAGCTTTGTCGAAATGAAAGAAGTGATAAACTCAGAAAGAGAGCTTGGTGAGTAATATGTGAACATTAGCTCAACTTTGTTGTGGTCCGCTGGCAGCATGCGGAGCTGGCAGGAGAGTCAGACAGTGAGGAAGTTGGGAAGGAACATGGGCCAGTCCTGGAGTCTGGGGAAAGCTCGGACAAGGGTTCTGCATCGGAGGCAGAGAAGGGGCCAGGGCCATCTGTTAGTTATGTGCTGCCTCCGGAGTCTAACATCAGCAAGGCAGAGGAACAGAGGGAGCCTGTTCCCAGTGCGCGCATGCGCAGAGCTGCCAGAAGGCAAGAAGAGTTAAGACAAAAGGGGTGACTCGGGAATAAGGCTTGGAGATGATTGGCCCCTCCCATAAGACATAAAAGAGGAGCAAACGGACATGAGACTTTGCAGGAAGCAATTTTGTTCATTCTGGTCGGTTTAAACTCTGAAGCTCCGTTTGACTCTGTGCTCCGTTTGGCCTTGCAAAACTAATTGGCAATTAGTTCCTTGGCAGCGTTTCAAGGGAGACAAAGGTGGGCGCTTATCAGCCTTACCCTGAAAGACTGTGGCAGACTTCTGTAGGACTCTTTACAGACTGGTTGTGAATCATTACGGGCTGTGAATGAATATAATTCACAGCCATTTAAATGAAAAGAGAGGTTTGGGGACTAAGCATGTGATTTGTACTGTCTCAGGAAGCCTAGGTCAGAACAAACTTGAAATATTTTAATTTCCAGAGGAAACTGCTTTATGCATCTTGAGGGTGATCTGAATTGAGCCCTGACAAGGTTATCCATCCATATTCATCAGAGTCTGCCTTCAGAACAAAACTTTAACAATCCTAGGTCTCTCCTACAGTGGTTCTTCTTTAAACCCTGCTATTCAATATACTTTGAAACATAAAATATTGGGAGCGAGAGGTAGGGCTTCAGACATTGGAAGAATTTTGAAAAGTCCACGCAGCAGGTTCCATATTATTTCCTGAATTTCTGTAAATGAGAACTACAGTAGTGTCAAAATCAATGTTGGTGGCATCATAAGAAGGTCAGATGAACAAGAAGCTGTGAACTGAAGGACAAGTGCAAGTATCCCGCTGAAGAACCCTCTTCCAGGTGCCTCTACATCTCGGATTCCCTACTGCCTGCCAGTACAGTAGCTGGTTCCTGTAAAACAAAACAAAGCATGCCATGAAGTGGTATTTCCATTTCTATAAGGACAGAAGGATAAGAGGGCCATGAATATCAGAGAGCAACTGCCAACAAGAGCAGAAATTAGTAGGATTAATCCCAAAGGTGCTTTTTCAAGAGGCAACTGGACTTTCTGATTTTTCTTTGAAGACGTTTCGGTTTTCATCCAAGCGTCTCTCTTCGGAGCTGAAGAAGGTTCATGGATGAGAAGTGAAACGTCTTCAAAGAAAAAACAGAAAGTCCAGTTGCCTCTTGAAAAAAAGCACCTTTGGGACAACCGTGACCTGTATGACTGAGAATCTCCATAGACATTTAGTAGGCTTGATGTTTGTCAACCTTGGCAACTTTGAGATGGGTGGACTTCAGCTCCCAGAATTCCCCCATCAGCATAGCTAGCTGGGGAATTCTGGGAGTTGAAGTCCACCTATCTTACAGTTGCCAAGGATGAGAAAAACCTGGTGTACATGACTATCTTTTCTTGAGTTAAGGATTCTGAATCAGATCTTTTGTATTCCTAATAACATAGAACATTTTACAATCCAATTGCAGAAATCTTGGCTGCAAAACTAATTTTTCTTTCACCCTACTTGATCAAGGTAGTACCAGTGGGCTGCTCTGGGTTTGCTCAGGTTCGGCCGATCCTCTAGCGAAGATTCTGCGCGGTTCGGTGAACCCCCAAGTCCCATTCCTGCCTGACCCCACCCTCCCCTCCCCTCCCTGGAGTCTCCAAGCGGCCCATTTTGAATGCCAGGTAAGTGCAGGGCCCACACGGAGGCTCGGGGAGAGAGAGAATCGGGTCTCCTGGAGGCTCTGGAAGGCCAGAAATGGGCCTGTTTCTGGCCTCCAGGGAGCCTTCGGAGCCCGGGGTATGCCATTTTTGCCCTCCCGGAGGCTCAAGGAAAACCTCCGGAGCCCAGGGAGGGCAAAACTGCCCTCCCCCTTGCCGTGGTGCAGGAGGCCAACTAGGCCATGCCCACCCAGCAACCGGGGCAGAGAACCAGTTGCTAAAATTTTTGAAGCCCACTCCTGGGTAGTATGTACAGACTGTCTTTTAATCTGTTGCAAATCTGGATAGCGATGGTGGCAGGTTATTCCTAGACAAGCATTTCCTTCCTTCCTTCTTTCCCCAGCTGTATGGGCAAGACCATCTGTTGCAAACCTGCATTCCATAACTCCCATGTCTTCCTGCAAATCCTAAGGAACAGCTAATCTTGGCAAACAAGAGACACTGGCTTTCCTAACACATGATTTTTTTGCAAATGTCAGTAGTGCTTCATCAGGCCTGAACCTTCCAGTGGCATTTCATTTTTTTAAAAAAAAAAACGCTCTAAATTTTATTCCCTCATTTAAAAGGCTGCCTGTTTAAGTACCAAAGATGCATAGTGTACAAATTGATTGCAGCTTTTAGAATCTATTTCTTAAGCCCATATGTACTGAATAAATTGACGAGGCACAAAATGAACTTAAAAGTCGATTTACAATACAATACAATAGTAGAATTGGAAGGGACCTTGGAGGTCTTCTAGTCCAACCCCCTGCCTAGGCAGGAAACCATATACCGTTTCAGACAAATGGTTATCCAACATCTTCTTAAAGACTTCCAGTGTTGGGGCATTCACAACTTCTGGAGGCAAGCCGTTCCACTGATTCATTGTTCTAACATTTGTCCAAGGCACTAAAAATGTGAAGTAACTGTGTGATGCTGAAGGGGTATTTATTTCTGTAAACCATGGGTTTCTCCAAACTTTGGCTCCAGTCCTATTCGCCTTCATCACCTAAGTTTGCCATTAAAAAGGAAGAGGAAATCTCCCAGCCATTCTATCCTTCCACAGAATTCTTTGAATAGATGAATGATGTTCAGGGTGGCTTCTCCTCTTGCCCTCCCTTCAGAAGACTTTCCTCAACTGTTCTATTTTCTCAAGTGATCACGGCAGACAGATCTTCATGTCACCGTATCCCCTCGTAGATTTGATCAATGTCTCTTAAGTCTATTTCAGGAAGAAGCCAAGGAGGACAGGAATATTGACAGATGTCTCCAGTTGCACCAAATGAAACCTCACGAGACATTCCAAGCATGGCTCAGCTGATTCAACAAAACATTGCAGCCATACTTGCATGCGAATTAAATGAGTTGACATCCTGAAGCCATGAAGCCCCCTTCATCACTGAGAAACTATTTCCCTGGAGGCTGGGGTGAAACTGTAGTAGTTCAACCATATTACACTTTCTTCTTTGCTGGTTGGTTTTTAGGGAGCAAAAGAAGAGCAACATATCCAAATAGCAAAAACATTAATGAACCCTGGATGTTTGTATGTCTCATAGAAAAAAGAAATAAGACATCTGAACATTGGGCACTATCTAACAAAATGAAATTCAATGGTGAAAAGAGTAAGGTTCTACATTTAGGCAACAAAAACAAAATGCACAGGTACAGTATAGGTGGTACCTTGCTCAATAGTAGTAACTGTGAGAGGGATCTTGGAGTCCTAGTGGACAACCATTTAAATATGAGCCAGCAGTGTGCAGCAGCTGCCAAAAAAGCCAACACAGATCTAGGCTACATAAACAGAGGGATAGAATCAAGATCACGTGAAGTGTTAATACCACTTTATAAGGTCTTGGGAAGGCCACACTTGGAATACTGCATTCAGTTTTGGTCACCACGATGTAGAAAAGATGTGGAGACTCTAGAAGGAGTGCAGAGAAGAGCAACAAAGATGATTAGGGGACTGGAGACTAAAACAAATGAAGAACGGTTGCAGGAACTGGGTATGTCTAGTTTAATAGAAAGAAGGACTAGGGGAGACATGACAGCAGTATTCCAATATCTCAGGAGTTGCACAAAGAAGAGGGAGTCAAGCTATTCTTCAAAGCACCTGAGGGTAGGAAAAAGAAGCAATGGGTGGAAACTAATCAAGGAGAGAAGCAACTTAGAACTGAGGAGAAATTTCCTGACAGTTAGAACAATTAATCAGTGGAACAGCTTGCCTCCAGAAGTTGTGAATGCCCCAACACTGGAAGTCTTTAAGAAGATGTTGGATAACCATTTGTCTGAAACGGTATAGGGTTTCCTGCCTAGGCAGGGGGTTGGATTAGAAGACCTCCAAGGTCCCTTCCAACTCTGTTATTGTATTGTATTGTATCTGGCTCAGAGGCCAGATGGGAGAAGGTAGTCCTGCAGTGGGCCAATTGAAAGCCAGTAGTTCTTTGACACAAACACCCCTTTTCTCCATGCAACCTAGACTGCCTGCATAGGAGGTTTTCTTCCACTATTTTCATGCCAGATCACATTCATCCCCCGCCTCGGCCTGGCATCAAGATGGAGAGCCCATTGTGAAAACGTGTCCTCAATAAACAGTAAGTGTCCATCCTCGAGCCAGGAGAGGGAAACTGTATGGATCATAGTTTAGTTTGTCAAGAAAGAACTGGCATAAATTTCTAATCTGTATACACCAGGGGTGTCCAAACTTGGGAACTTTAAGACTTGTGGACTTCAACTCCCAGAATTCCCCAGCCAGCCATGCTGGCTGGGGAATTCTGGGAGTTGAAGTCCACAGGTCTTAAAGTTCCCAAGTTTGGACACCCCTGGTATACACCAACAAAGTACCAGCAGGTTTACATAAATATTTCCAAAACAGGGGAGGAAATACTGTACAAAAGAAACAAAGAAAAAACAAAATGATGCTTGCAAAATTTGTTTGGCTCAGATCATTAAAATAACTGCTCTAATTTCTGCTTCCATAAGTAACAGAGAGATGCATCTCTTAATTCTTGCCCTTTTTCAAGTTTTCTAATTTGTTGCTTATTTGTTGTTTTATCAAAATGCATGCGGCAGGCTTTCCCAACCTAGTTCTTTTTAGATGTATAAGACTACAATTCAGAGGTGGGCTGCTGCCGGTTCGGGGAAACCGGTAGTTCCAACCACCGGCTGAGCTTTCCCCTCCACCCCGGTGCTACCTCCGCCCTCCTGCCCCAGCACTATCCCGTCCTATCTATCTCACTCACTGGCTCACAAGATCCGCCTGCCCATGGAGCCCAGCTGATTCCCATGCCTTGCAACGCTCTACTCACAGCGGCTGCCCGAGAAAGTGTGCTGGAAGCCACGCGCATGCAATTGCCATGTGTTTGAAGCCCCATGTGCACGCTCACATTTTCGGTTCTGCACTAGGCAAATCAGTGGTTAAATTATGTGAAGCCCGTCTCTGCTACAATTCCCAGAATTCCCAGTTGGTATGGCCAAAACCTCAGCGTAACAAAAAGTTCTCTTTGTGATCATTAATAGGCAAGATTCGTTCATCCTTGCAAGTCATCTCCAGATGGAACAAATGAAATACGTCAAGCATGCATTTATGGAAGTTTGAGACCTTCTCCTAGCAGTCTGAAATTCTCCACTGTCAGTTTCACCTTCTCATACATTTATTTCTGGGCAGGACATAATTATATCAGGCTTTAACTTTCATTTGCATTTTTTACTATATTTTATAGCTTCAGCTGACAGTTATACTTGCTGCTATTGGGCTCTATCAAAATCATTTTGCATCTGTATACTGCAGTGATGGCGAACCTATGGCACGGATGCCACAGGTGGCACGTGGAGCCATTTGTCAGGGCACGTGAGGCGCTGCGCTGTCAGCTGAGTTCACCCTTTTTTAAAGCCATTTTTTGCCCTCCCCAGGCTCCAGAAGCTTTATAGGAGCCTGGGGAGGGCGAAAAGAGCCTCCCCTGTCCCCCTTGGAGGCCCTCCGGAGGCTTCGTGAGCTTCCCTGAAGCCTCTGGAGCGCAGAAAACCAGCCCTACAGGCAAACCGGAAGTTCGGGAACGGACTTCCAGTTTGCTCGGATGTTCGTTTTGATTGCTCCAGAGACTTCAGGGAAGCGTCCTGAAGGTCCCTGAAGCCTTCAGAGGGCTCAAAACAACCACTTTCGGTTTGCTCGGAGGGTCGTTTTGACTGCTCCGGAGGCTTCAGGGAAGCCTCCTGAAGGTCCCTGAAGCCTCCGGAGGGCTTCCGGGGGAATGGGGGAGGCTGTTTTCGCCCTCCCCAGGCTCCTATAAAGCCTCTGGAGCCTGGGGAGAGCGAAAAAAGCATGCAAAAAATGGGGGGGTCGCGCCTGTAGTGTGCGCATGTGCACTGGGGGAGTCACGCATTGCATTATGGGTGCGGCACGCCCCTGCACTCCCCCCACTTATAGCACACGAGCCAAAAAAGGTTCTCCATCGCTGGTATACTGAAACCAGGCATGCAGAAAATGCTTAATCTTCTTGTTTAATACCATAAATAAATTGTATCTGATGGGCTTTAGTTTTGTACTAAACACATCTATTGCTTCTAATAAATATATTTCATGTATAAACCAAAATTTATTTCAAGTCCTGAAACAAAGCAACTTAAGTTCATTAGCAGTGAAAGTCAAGAGGGAATTAAGCTGTTAACTGCTGTATATTGTAGACTACTATGGATGAGAGCTCAGCAACAGTATGTGCTAGGAAACAAGGGGGGCCCTGTACTGCTAGTAATTTATGTCGCTAAGTGCTGACGTTGTACAGTGAGATGTTGCATGACTGCAGCGACTGCAATCCTAATTGCCCCAATTGTGAACCGATAAGTGCAGGTTGCTAAGTGAGTACTGGCCTTGGTCTCTCCCAGCTTGACCCTCAGTAAGATTAGGGGGTGGCTCCAACTCCCCCTCCCACTCACCTATCTCCCCTCTGCCTCAGCCCAGAACCGTGCAGCTCTGGGGGTGTCTTGCCATGCCCTGGGAAGCTGCAGACACCCCAGTTTCATCCATGGTCACCCTCATCACTCTGCACTGTGCCAACCCAGTTGACCTTTGCTGTATCCTAGCTCCCTGCTGTCTTCTTGAGGTATGTCTAATTCACAAGTACATGTTATTAAGGTAAAGGTAAAGGTTACCCTCACACATATGTGCTAGTTGTTCCCAACTGTAGTGGCGGTGCTCAGCTCCGTTTCAAAGCCAAAGAGCCAGCGCTGTCCGAAGACATCTCCGTGGTCATGTGGCCGCCATGACTAAATGCCAAAGGCGCACAAAACACTGTTACCTTCCCACCAAAGGTGGTTCCTATTTTTCTACTTGCATTTTTTATGTGCTTTCAAACTGCCAGGTTGGCAGAAGCTGGGACAAGTAACGGGAGCTCACTCCATTACGTGGTGCTAGGGATTCAAACCGCCAAACTGCCGATCTTTCTGATCGATAAACTCAGCATCTTAGCCATTTAGCCACCATATATGTTATTAGTAGCTACTATTTTGGGTATCACTGAGGGAGATATTTTTTTATAAAAAAAACCAAAGTCCTGTTGGTTTTTATATATGTTCAAATGTGTCTAAAAGGAGTGAAGCTTTGATTGCATGGTCTACCCATCTTGACCTTTTGACCTCCCCAACTGATGATCCAGCTGCTGCAGGAAGACCTGATGGCATGGCTTGTTCATCACATCTACAGAGTCCTCTCACATTAACTCAGATACATTGCTTTATTGGTGTCAAGACCAAGGAATCTATCACCCAATATAGGTTAAACAGGTTTTGCTTTTGCATGTATGAACAAGCCCATATTATAGCATAACAAATTTAGCAGCTTTTCTGGGATAGCATCTTCAGAAGCTCCAGAACAGAGCCATAGGACATGTGCAACAACAATCCCTATAATAGTTACCTGGGACTTTTCAACCTCACTTTTATATTATTTCTTTCTTGCAGTATAACATCTGAGTGACATGAACTTAAAATGAACCAATATACATTTCCCCACTAAGCAAAAGATGTAATTGATTCTTACTTCTTAGCTCCACTCCCATCCCCGGAGCAGTGTAGACTCTTGTGATCTAGGGCTGGGTGTTGACATTCCACACACACTGTGTGTCCTTCACTGAGATACTTCATCCAATGAGTGTAGGAACTATTCCCATGCAGGCAGCCTTCTGTGATGGCCATGAGCTGGAACTCAACACAATACCTGTCATAGAAGAGATCAAAGAAGTGGCAATTTGGAAGCCAGAATGCTTCTTCATCTCACCCAGCCTGCCTTGTCTGGGCTCTGAAGTTAAGCAAGATTAGGTTGTTAACCCTTGGAGGAGACAAAACCAGGGAATTGTAGGATTGAAGAGTAGACTGGGAACTGGAAAAATATATCCTCAAAAAAGATATTGGCAGAACAGATTAGCAATAGCACATAGCACTTAGACACATACCGCTTTATAGTACTTTAAGGCCCTCTCTAAGCGGTTTACAGAGTTAGCATATTGCCCCCAACAATCTGGGTCCTCATTTTACCCACCTCTGAAGGATGGAAGGCTGAGTCAACTTCTGAGCCAGGTGAGATTTGAACTGCTGAACTGCAGCTAGCAATGGCCTGAAGTACTGCACTCTAACCACTGCGCCACCTCGGCTCAGATTTGTAGTGTGGTCAAGAAAACCACATGGACATGTTCGTGTGGTTACCTGGAAACTACCTAATTTCTCCAAAATAAGACAGGTTCTTATTTTCTTTTGACAACCCCCCCCCCCAAAAAAAATAAGCACATGGCCTTATTTTTGGGGAGTTCTTATTATTTTTGAGGTGCAGGAGGCGGCGAGTGTGGTCACCTCATGGCTGCTGCTGTGTTGAAATATTTTTGGGGAGGGCTAATTTTCAGGGGAGGGCTTATTTTAGCGCATGCGCTCAAAAGCCCGATTGGACTTATTATCCGGGGAGGTCTTATTTTCAGGGAAACAGGGTAGTACATATTTAGCTTCATGCTATTCCAGTTACTGATCAACATGAGAGGAGAAACTCCCTACTTCTTCCTAGTCGTAGCTGGTGGCCCTTGTGAGGAAGAAAAAAGAAAGAAAGACTAAAAAGTCTTGCATTTGATCTCCAAGACTCTTGTTCTTTTCTTCAGAAAGTCTCATTGCATTCAATGGAAATTTAGTACAAGAAAAGTGTGTAATGGGCTGCAATCTTAGACCTACAGCAATTCACAGACAAATAGCAAAGCTGCTTCTGCTTTAGGCTGCATGTGTAGTCATGTGGTTGAAGAAAAACTATGCATGTAAAAAGTATGGAGTATTTGCATACTTTGCCCAACATTTTTTCTTCTGTGTACATATGTCATTTAATCCTTCCGATTCATCTTTACCCTGCAATGATAAATCTAAGGGCCACTTTACTTCCAGCTCTGCTTCCTGTATCAATGTCAAATATTAAATGATAAAAGTAATTCTTACTGGTGGATCCTATATTTAAAGTTTTATTTCCAGTTACCAGGGATCTAAAACCATTTTCAGTAACATACCTATATAGTAAACAGGGTTAGGTTAATTTTAATATTTTTTTTCATTACAGCTATCATTCCTTTTTTTCAGGGTGGAGTCAGGGCAACTGAATGGAGCTGAGCATTTACTGGCCAGATGCCCTTCCTGATGCCTACATAGAGTTCGTAGCAGACATTTACTTTTTGCACCCTGATGGAAAAACATTTGTCGCTGCCTAGGATTAAATTCTCAACCTTCCGAGTAGGAGGTGACCGCCCTCAACTCTAGGCCATAGCACTAATTCTTTAATTTAAATTTTAATAATCAACTGGAAATTATACCATACCGGCCATTAAGCAGGTTACATATGAACATGCACAATTTTATGACTTTTTTGTGGTGGTGGTTAAGTGAACCACCAGGGTTGTTAAGTGAACGCAGTGGTCATTAATCAAATCCATTGTCCTTCATGGTTTCTGGTTTAAGCCAGAAACAAAAAGGAAATTCTCATTTCTGGCAAAAAGGTCATAAATAGGATCACGATAGCAGGATGCTGCAAACAGCCATAAATGTGGGACAGTTGCCAAGCACCTAAATCAGGGGTTTCCAAACTTGGGAACTTTAAGACTTGTGGACTTCAACTCCCAGAATCCCCCAGCCAGCCATGCTGGCTGGGGAATTCTGGGAGTTGAAGTCCACAAGTCTTAAAGTCCCCAAGTTTGGACACCCCTGACCTAAATTGTGATCATGTGATCACAATTGACAGTTCTGCTGTCAGAACCTTGAATGTAGGTCGTAAGTAGCCCTGGGAAGATCCATTGTAACTGTGAAAGGTCACTAAGTGACCAGTTGTAAGTAGAGGACTACCTGTAGAAGAAGGGAGGAGGCTGAGAAGGCAAGATCTGCTGGGGGATGTTCTGACCGAGGCTTCCCAAGAGCATGAAGCAAATTCCTGGTCTCGACAAAAACCACTTTATTAATTTACTGTGAATTCTGCTCATTCACATCCAGCAAAGTCTTTCAAGGGAGGATTTACAGTCACAGACCTTATCTGGCTTGGAGAGCTGACAGGCCAATATCTGCAAAACCTGGCAAGGAGTCTCGGAGTCACGAACCAATTAAGCGAACTAATTGTCTCCTGCAAACTCCACTCCCCTTTTCCTCCTCTTTTATTTCCTCTGGGAGGGGCCATTCATCGCCTACCTTACTCCCAAGTCGACCTCTGTTCTTTAGCTGTTCCCTTCGTCTGGCAACTCTGTGCATGCGCACACTGGGAACAGGCTCCAGCTGTTCTTCTGCCTCACTGATGTCTGACTCTGAAGGCGGCTGATAACTGGCATACGGCTCTGGCCCCCTCTCTGCCTCCGAGACAGAGCCCTCTTCAGAGCCTTCATCAGACTCCAGGACTGGCCCATGCTCCTTCCTAACCTCCTCACTGTCTGAAAATGCTGCCAGCTCTGCTGGCCACTAGTGGGCCACAACAGGGGGGGAATTAGGGTTAGGGCCATGCACTTAAGACTATAAAGTCTCTCTTAGTGTCGAGATTGTTAACTACAGTACTATTATTCACCATACAGTTCAATGCGACTAAAGGAGGCAAAACAATAGATTTTTTTAATGCCGAAATACAGAACTTACCCAACTCCTTCTCTTCCGCTGACCACAGCACGCTTTCTCCTTGCTTTCCCATAGCCTCCAGTGGTTATTAATGCTGGGACTGAATACATGAAGGGGAAGAAGGGAAAAAAACCACAACAACCAGTCAGTGAAAACTGCAAACTCATTTAGATCAGCAGAATAATGAAAGACTGGGAGGCTCATAGAGTTTAATGCCTTGTTGTTGTTTGCAAGTGGGAAACCAAAATCACATTTTCTCCCACAATTCCAGATCACAAATAATTATTCATCAACTGCAGAACTGGGAAATCTTCATCCCGTTTCTTTCTTGTTGGAACAGGCCTACCTATTATCATTGTAGAAGGAAGGAAGCTATTTTAATAACCCACCACAGTTTGGTAGAAAGAAATACAATACATTTGAATTGATCGCCATAAATTTTAATTGGTCTCAACCGTGTTTTGTTTTTTAAGGAAAAAATAGCTAACAGTAACTAATTAAACTTTTTAACGCAGACTAACAACACAGAAAAACAACCATTTTAATTTTTTCTAATATAGCCATGCCTATTTGGACCAGCTAAAGAACAGCACAGCTTTCACTTGCACCAAATTCTTCTGCAGGAGACCCATTTGTTCTTCTTCCTGAGCTAGAGTGTCATGTCATGGATTCTGCTGATATAGAGGTACAATTGCCTATCCATTTTCTGGCTGTTTTCCTAGGGCCGTGATGGCATACCTATGGCATGTGCCAGAGGTGGCACACACTGCCCTCTCTGTGGGCACGCAACCCATCGCCCCAGTTCAGTTCCGCCGCGCATGCACACGCGCCTCAAGCCAGCCAGCTCGTCTTCGGGTGTCCATTGCGCATGTACAGTGAGTGGGGCACACGGGGGGGAAGGGCGCACATGGGGGCAAATCCATGCATGTGCAAGAGGAGCTCATGTGTGCGCATGTGCAAGGCATATGCAGGGGGCCACACGCGCAAGTGCAGGGGTGCATGTGGCGGGCTGCACGCACATTGCATTTTGGGTTCGGGTGTGCGCATTCGCAATTGGGGCAGTCGGCCCAGAAAAGGTTAGCCATCACTCTCCTAGGGGATTTCCGTATTCACTGATGCTTTAGAAGCCAATTCAAAGTTTTATGATACCTTGATACAAGTATTTCCATATGCCTGAGATGAGGAACGTCTGCTCCTCCGGTTCTTGCAGAACTCTAATTCCTAACAGTCCTGAGCTGCAAGGACAAAGGTGTGAGGCATGGAACCATCAAAATCTGAAGAGGCATTCTATTTTGAGCATATGCCATTGGCCCAACCCATCTTGCAGGAAATACTATTGATGTTGATTTTGGAGCAAAGCATCAAATCTGAGTATGGATCTATATCGGGGTGTCAAACTCAAGGCCCACAGGCTGCATCCAGCCTGTGGGGTGTTTAGATCTGGCCCACAGGGCAGGCCTGGAAAAAGCAAAGGATCAGCCTGTGGTGCCTCTGCCAGCGAAAACAGAGCTCGGGAGGCTGCGATGGCTTCTTGAAACCCTCTGCCAGTGAAAACTGAGCTGGGGAGGGTAGCTCTCCCAAGCGCCCTTTTCGCTGGCAGAGGGTTGCAGGAAGCCATCGCAGACTCCCGAGCTCCATTTTCACTGACAGAATGCTCAGGCGACCACAGGCGCCCCCGACATGAGTGGCATTGAGATGGCCACACCCACCCTGGCCACGCCCACCCGGTCCCCAAGGACAAACACAACCCTGATGCGGCCCTCAATGAAATCGAGTTTGACACCCCTCATCTATATCCTTATTATCATAACTCATTATCTGGAGAAATCAGACAGGCAGTAACCTTCTTCTTTCACAAGAACAGTGGACCTGCTAAGCTAGTTTATCCCTTAAGCATTTTATGGATCCCAATGGACTCCACAAAAGTTGAGAACTCTAAAATCCAGCCTGTTCCTTGGTTCATCGAAGAACTGGAAGCGATAAAATAAATAGGATGTAGTTCAAATGCAGATGGAAATGATGCTTCATTGTGATTACAAGCAAACAGGCATAAGGGTACAATACCGTTCCTACTTTGGCTAATTAATTCGTGTCAATAGAACAGCCATAGCTTTCTCAGCATACCTTCTAAAATGCTCGAACGGATCATAAAAATATGTATGAGTTGGGAATGTTCCATTAATCATCTAGTCCAACGCCTTCCTCTTCATACCAGAATGCAATGAATCATCTTCGGCAGGTAATCATTTAACCTCCAATGGGGAGAAACCAGGGCTGCTCTAGATAAATCATTCCACCGCTTAACAGCTCTTACCACTAATAAATTATTTCTGATAGTCAGCCAGTATCTCCTTTCTTTCAATTCTTGTTCTTTGTCCTTGTCCTATTCTTGGTTTCAGCAGAGGTCTGATCACTCTGGCGTGAATAACCTTCCAAGATACTGTACTTAGTGCACAGAGCAACGGCTTCACTATTCCCAGCAACTCTCGATTGGATTCTGCCTGATTTGTTCCTAAGCTTGGTACGAGAGGGATCCATCTACCTGGAGGTTCTTTCTACCTGATCGCAGCAGCCTTTCACAATAATTATGCTGATTCTTGCAGGGCCCAGTTGCCCTTTGCTGGAAACTAAAGGTTAAAGAGAGAGCAAAATGATATTGAATATTGCTATTTTTATGCACATGGGAAAGTTTTGCAATGACACCATGGAAGGTAAGTTCCAATTAAAGTGATTATAGAGCAGGGACTACAGCACAGACTGAGTCCCAGTCATGTAAGAATCCAGATTTGCCTATCGCCTCTTCCTTATTTCTTCACAGAAATGGCCCATGTAACATTCCAGCTAACAGTCTCTGTGCTTAGCGGAATCAGACCCATCTCTCAAACTGACATTTAGTATTATGCAATTATAAAAATAAGGGCCATCATAAATATTCCAAAAAGATTTGCAGTGTGGTTAAAAGGTACTTAAAGGAGGATTTGAACTGCCTTCCCCCACTTACGAATGGAGTCCTTGCACAATGTCCCTTGCTGAGTCCAATACTCCAAACAGCCAGCCTTCTCTTCAAGAGGGGGGCAGGCGTCTCCGCCGTTTCTGGGCTCCCGGATCACCTGTCGCCTTCGGAGGCGGTAGGCTGCCTTGCAGCGTTCAGCACACCCACTCCATTCACTCCAGTCAGAGACCAGGCAGGAAACCTCTGCAGAAAGAATAAGACGTTACTTCTAAAAGCTGGGTGTTCTACCCAGCTCCTCAAACACGACAAACCCTCTGACGTGAACTCAACAGATTCCTTTATTAGGAATGCCAGCAGCCCGAACAAAAAGTTTCTCTCGCAGGCTAACAAGTCCACCAGAAGATGAATACTGTATTTTTGGGGAGTATAAGACGCACCTTCCCCCCCCCCCCCAAAAAAAAGAAGGTGAAAATCTGGGTGTGTCTTATACACTGAATACAGCATTATTGGCCTCCCGAAACTCCGCCCCCTTCACATACATGGACGTGCAGAAGGTCTGCAAAATGCTCCTGAGGGCTGGGAAGGGCAAAAACGAGTGAAAAAACAGGTTTTTGCTCGTTTTTGCCACTACCCCACAAGCCCCCAAGAGCACTCTATAAGCCTCCTAAGGCCTATGCATGCCCTTTTTGGGGGGAAAAAACGGGCCCATTTTTGCTCGCTTTTGCCCCCTCCGCCAGCCCCAGGAGCACTTTGAGGGCCTCTCAAACTCTCCGCATGTCCCGTTTTCTACAAAAAATGAGATGTGCAGTGGGTTTTGGAGGTCTGCAGAGTGCAAAAACTCTTTTTAAAATGTACTTCTTCAAAATCTTGGTGTGTCTTATACTCTGGTGCGTCTTATACTCCAAAAAATATGGTAGTTGTCTGCCACACCTATTCATGTCCGCTCCCTGCCTTTTATCCCAAGAGCTAGGGTGGGGCCTCGCTAGCAGCGTTGGCTCTCTTCCTTCCCCAGGATCAGCCCACAGCTTTCCACTGCTCTCCTCTCCTGCCTTCTGCACATCCGCATGTCAGGCACTGGACCCAAGTGTTCCTCCTCTTCCCCATCGGCCACCTCTAGACCTGGGGGCTGTTGACTCTCCATCTGAGGGCTGAGGGATGGCCCAGGCTCCGCCTCTGTCTGTCTGTCTCTCTCTCTCTCTCTGCCAGCTCCATTCCATCTTCCGCCTCAGAGCTCTCAGATTGCCTTGATGCTAATCTTGACTCCCACGTTCCTCCTCCCCCTCTGATTCGGCTGCTGGAGGGGCTGGTGGCCAACAAGCCACAACACTGAGATCCATTCTATGCGGTATCAGGTGAACATCCCAGAAAGAGAATCTCAAATCATCCCTGCTAAGCAAGTATCTGAGCATGTTGTGGTTTATAGCAGGGATGTCCAAACTTGGCAACTTTAAGACTTGTGGACTTCAACTCCCAGAATTCCCCAGCCAGCTCTGCTGGCTGGGGAATTCTGGGAATTGAAGTCCACAAGTCTTAAAGTTGCCAAGTTTGGACACCCCTGGTTTATAGGTTGTCCTCGAGTTACAACCGCTTAGCGATGGTTCAAAGTTGCAACAGCACTGAAAAAGGTGATTTACAATCGGTCCTTGCACTTATGACCATCAGAGCATCCCCACAGTCACGTGATCAAAATCTGGACACTAACTGGCATATATTTACAGCTGCAGTGTTCTAGGACATGCGATTGCCCTTTGCAACTTTCCCAGCCAGCTTCTCACAAAGTCAATGGAGGAAGCCAGATTTGCACAGAAGAAACCACAAATGCATGATTCACTTAATAACTGCAGTTTGATTCACTACAATGACAAAAAAAGCTCATCAAACTGGGTGCAACTCATTTAACAACTGCCTTGCTTTGCCACAGTGATTCTGGTCACAACTATGGCCATAGATAACTGCCTGTTATTTAGATATTTTGGTATTTTAGAAGCATGGCTTAGTTTACATATTGAGGCTGATAGATTGAACGGCAATCAAAACCTCCATAAGTTAAAAAGACTTTCTAAATGTTTTTGCTATGTTGATTTTCTAACTACAGGGGAGGTTGTTTCGTTTACAGGAGGAATATTCATAAATGTGATTTCCCAGCTACAAGATGAAGCACTACAGTCCATGTTCACCTACAGATTTAATACATTGATATCCTATCTTTTCTGAGTTCAAAGCAGTGTACCTTCCTCCAATTTATCCCCACAGCTTTCACGTGAACAATAGGTGAAACGGAAACATAATAATGGGCCCAAAGCTCTGTAGCAAGCTGCAAGGTTTTTTAATTCTGTATTTTCAACTGTGACACACAAAAATGGATTCGCTTCTCGAAACCCTCCAAGACACAAAGTTTTGTGCTTTGTGTTTAGCGCGTGGCACAAATCCAGTCACTGAAATTTGTAAACCAGGGTTTGTTTGTTTGTTTGCTTATCAAAAAATATCCCACCTTTCACCCAGGAGCTCAAGACTACACAGCCAGTCCTTCCTCCTATTTTCCCCACAATAGCAACTTGGAGTTGTTGTTCTTAGTGCGTATCTCCCTTAGCTGCAGGATCAGCCTGTTTTGTGCTCACCTAATTCAGCAAAGCGTATCAGTACATGATGCCAAAAGGGTTTTGTTTTTCAGCTAGCTTGTTTCAGAGCCCGGTACTGATTACAGCACAGAGGGAGTAACTGGACCAAAGTCATCAGCTGACTTCTGTGGTTAAGGATAAACTACTAGAACTTCAATCTCCTTGTTCCTTCCTGACATTCTTATACTCCATTTCACTAGCTCTGATAACCCAGCCAACTGTGGCTGTCAATAAAACGTGCAGTACAATAAACCCTGGCTCTGCTTGCATGTACTGTATATGGTTTCAGCATTTGATAAAAGAAGCATCTTCTGAGTTTTCCTGCTTGAGCCCAAAGTAAAAGCACTCGGCAGTGCTAGCTGAGAAGTCTATAAATTGCAGATCTAAGTAGAGGCGATTGGGAAAACTGGGCTAAATCACTTTGATCTTTAGCAAAGCAAGATGACACGGAATTTAAATGAGTTTGCTTAGAGAATTTCAGAGAGAGAGAATTCAAATATAGACTACTTTGCAAACAAGCAATCCACTGACCTTCACAAGAAACATTGAGGTCCCTGATCTTATTCCACTCCAAAGATCGTGCTATACCCACAGAACACCAGAAGATGGCAGTATTAGAGGATACAATACAGTACTTAAATCAATCCTTGATTGGTTATCAAAAAATAAAAGTTCAATGGTTGTAATAAAAACGAAACAACTAGTGTGGGGAGGAAGAACTGTGGAAATTAATTCATTAAGTTTCACAAACTTGCGAGGAATGAAGGAGAGTACATTTAGAATAGGAGAATTACACAGCAGGTTTCTGCATTAAGCATCACCCGAGGCTTCTTTGATTTTATATCTTGCACCAAGATTTCAGTCCTCATGGCCTTCCCAACTGTAGTACTATCCAACATAGGCCAAGCCTATGATTTTCAGAATCCCCAGTCTATCTTCAAGGCCCCAGATTGGAAGGCTCTCCTAAAGAGCAGCTTCAATAATTATTTTCAGGCTAAGCATTTCTCTCTGGGCTTGGGATAATGGAACTTGCAAAACTTTTCTGGAAGAAACCGGAAAATGAAACAAATGCTTTGAAGCATTAATGTCAATAGAAAAAACAAAACACAGATAGTCCTTGACTTATGACTACATTGGAGCCCAGAATTTATGTTGCTAAGTGAGAAATTTGTTAAATGAGTTTGGCCCCAAATTTATGACTTTTCTTACATTTGTTAAAAGAATCATTGCAGCTATAAAATTAGTAACATGGTTGTTAAGTGAATCTGGCTTTCCCATTGACCTTGCTTGTCAGAAGGTCGTAAAAGGGGATCACATGACCCAGGGACACTGCAACCGTCATAAATGCGAGTCAGTTGTCAAGCATCTCAGTGCAAATCACGTGACCATGGGGATGCTGCATCGGTCATAAGTATAAAAAATGGTCCTAAGTCACTTTTTTCAGTGCTGTTGTAACTTTGAACGGTCATTAAACGAACTGTTGTAAGTCGAGGACTACCTGCCTTTCTGAGATGTATAAATATCTTTGTTGGAGCAAATGTCAATATTCTTTAGGGGGAGTTAGAAGAGACTGGAAGGTCACATCTCTGAAATGGTAATAGGCAAAAGAACTATATATGACCACAATTGAGCCCAAAATTTCCACTGCCAAGCAAGACAATTGTTAAGTGAAACATGTCCCATTTTACGACATTTCTTGTCACAGTTGCTGCCAAGCCAAGATTGCTCTAAAGCTAAATGCATTCTAACGTGGCCATCACATGCGAAGACCTGTGGAGTAAAATTCCAGAAAAAGCTTGAATGTCTTTATAATACCTTCCAGTAAATGTGATCTCCTGGCAACTGCCTAGATTAGCCCTTGAAGCTTTTTGGCAATGTTCAGGTAATCCTCAATTTACAACCATCTGTTTAATGACCATTCAAAGTTACAATGCTAATGAAGAAAAGTGACTTATAACTGGTCCTGCACTTATGACCTTACCACTGGTCCCTGAACTTGTCACATCTCCATGGGCATTGGTGAATATTTTTTTTAATAAATAATTTTTATTGAGCTTTTTATAAAACAAAACATAAAAGACCATATTCAACAACCATTCTTCCCATTCCTAAGACATCGGTATATCCCATTTTGTTTATCATCATACATGCTTTCCATTCGCTTTACACTTGTTGTTTTCTTTTTACATTTATAATCCCTATAACCTAATGTTACATACATACATATATTTATTCTACTTTCATTCGTTAATCCTGTTATTCCTGGCATTGGTGAGTATTAAACACTCTTGGAAGACACAACTGAAAATCTCCCATTTTTAACCAAGGGACCAAAGGCACAGCATGACAAAATAAGCAATATCTCTGTAAGCATAAACTGTTGCCTATTCCAGTCGGCCCCAATCTTCACTTGATTGCTCCATTTGTATGGTACTGTGAGGATCTAACATTGCCTCAAAAAAAGTCAATTTCCTAGGTCATTCTGCCCTGCTCTGGTCATTCCAGATAGTACGTAGAAACTACCGTTCCTGGATTTCCTTTGGGAGTCATCGGAGCAACAGGCTGAGCAAACTTAGAAATTTTCTGACAGGGAGAGAGCAATCAACCCGTGGAACAGAAGTTGCCTTCAGAAGTTGTGGGAGCTTCATCACTTGAGACTTTCAAGAAGAGACTGGATTGGCAGTCCCTCCGGGGAGAGGGGGCAGTCTAGAAATTTAATAATGTATTATTATTATTATTATCTGTCAGAAATGGTGTAGGGTCTCCTGCTTGGGTGGGGGTTGGACTAGATGACCTACAAGGTCCCTTCCAACTCTGTTAACCTGTACCTGTATCTACGGTAACTCCCAGCGCTGCCAAGCCCCTCGCCCGGAAGATGCAACAGTGGAGCCTCCAAGGCGCAGCTGCTGCTACCTAGTGCAGGGAGAAGCTATCACATAACCTCAAAACTGATAGTATCCATAAATAACTGAATTAGGCTTTTAATTGTTAATTTAATGGATGGAAACTGATCAAGGAGAGATCCAACCCAGAAATAAGGAGACATTTTCTGACAGTGAGAGCAATCAACCCATGGAACAGAAGTTGCCTTCGAAAGTTGTGGGGGCTTCATCACTGGAGGCTTTCAAGAAGAGATTGGACTGTCAATGGCTGTCATTTGTCAGAAATGGTGTAGGGTCTCCTGCTTGGGTGGGGGGTTGGACTAGATGACCTACAAGGTCCCTTCCAACTCTGCTATTCTGAAATTAAGCCGGAGAGACGAAAGAGCTCCGAAGAAAAAAGCAAGGGAGAAACAGGTGGGAACCAGCCCTTCTCCCCTCCAGGCTCCCTTTACCTGGCACGCTCCTTGCCCGCCCAGCCCGGCCCGCGCGGAGACGCACCTGGGCAGAAGTGCCGGTAGTCGCCGCAGCAATCCAGGGTGGAAAGGCAAGCCTGGTCGCAATAGCAGAGCCCGTAGGATCCGTCGGGTCGCCAACCGGCGCTCGCGCACTCCAGGCTCCTGCCCGAGCAGCAGCGCCCCAGCTCGCCGCAACCGCCCTGCGCTCCCGCCGCGGCCAGCAAGAGCAGAGCGCCCGCCAAGCTCCCAGAGCCGCGGGTCACCGGCATGGCTGTCCCGGCCGGTCGGAAAGAAAAGCCACGGAGAAGAAAAACGCGGCTTGCCGTGCAGCGCCGAGCACCAGCCTCCTGCTGCTGCCCAGCCACCCGCCTTCCCTCTGAGGTGACGTAGGAGAGGGCGCCCCGGCCCCGCCAAAAATGCAGCGCCCCGGGGCGATGCCTTCCAAATTGCCGCTGCCCACGCGCGGAGGGGATCCGAATCCTATTTACCAGGGAAGGGGAATTTCCCGCGCGTTTCGGCCCATCAAATCTGAAAGCAGCCCCCGAAAGGAGGGAAAAGAAAGGTCCGGTTTGTGGGGCTGCTTCTCCCAGCCACCCCCCGCCAGTTCCCTGCGCAACCTTGGCGGGGCGGCTTGCGCCCACCCGGTGGAGGATCCGCGCAAGAAAAGGCCCGAAAGTTGATCTTTGGAGTTCGAGCCTGCGATTAACTGCCGACCAACCCTGCCCGGGGCGGCGGGAGGGATCCTCTCCCCGCCTAGATTCTACGGCTAACCTTTGCCTTTTCTGTGTGGATTCCGCCCAGGCGCGCTTAAAGGAATCGAGCCGGTCGACGCCTTCCAGTCACCTGGACTGGCTGGAGGGGAAGGAAGCCGTGACTCCAAAGTAAGGCGTGTTTGCCAAGGGAGGCAGCGGCGAACTTTGTAAAGGATTTTTCTTTTGACTTGGGACCAGTGGTGAAATCTAATTTTTATTTTACTACCGGTTCTGTGGACGTGGCTTGGTGGGTCTTGTGACTGGGTGGGCGAGGCTCTGTAACGGGGGGATCAAAAGACAGAAACTCACTTTAACAATGTCCTACTGGACTGGGTTGGACTAGATGACCTCCAGGTCCTCTCCAGCCCTGGATTATCCTCTGAAGCTGTGTCTAGTGCCAGGTTTATAGTCCTTCCTTCCTTTTCTCTCTCCTTCCTTCCTTCCTTCCTTCCTTCCTTCCTTCCTTCCTTCCTTTCTTTCTTTCTTTCTTCCTTCCTTCCTTCCTTCCTTCCTTTCTTCTTCCTTTCTTCCTTCCTTTCTTTCTTTCTTCCTTCCTTCCCTCCTTTCCTCCTTTCTTTCTTTCCTCCTTTCTTCCCTCCTTTCTTCCCTCCCTTCTTTCTTCCCTCCCTTCTTTCTTCCTTCCTTCCTTCCTTCCTTCCTTCCTTCCTTCCTTCCTTTCTTTCTTTCTTTCTTTCTTTCTTTCTTTCTCGGACACTGCCGGGGGATCCACATTCTAGGGCTTTCCTCGTAATTCGGGAGGTTTGGCAGAGAAGCCAGCTCATGTAAAATGGCAAGCGCCCGGTTGCTGAACCCTGTGCTCAGTCATGAGGCTGATGAGTAAGTGCCCTCTTACAGTTTTCGTGCTGGAGAAGTGAAGGAATGCAACCCGAGTTTTTGCCAGGCTTTGTTTCCCTTCCAACTGGGAGAGGCTTCAACTGCTCTTCTGGGTGAGGGAAGAGCTGCCACGGGGGGGGGGGGGTGTCTGGGGGCAGGTGTGCTGAAGGATATATGGTGTGTGGGACTGTTTCCCTGTGGAGTGCTAACCTGTGTTTCACATTAGCCTGTAGGGGCACCTATGTGTGGGTGTGGGTGTGAAACAAGTAAAAAAAGTCTGATGATTGCCTGGTGAAAACTTTGACTCTTTTTTATGAGTGTCCATGCAAGGAAACAGGGGACGCGGTGGCTCAGTGGCTAAGACGCTGAGCTTGTCGATCAGAAAGGCCGGCGGTTCAAATCCCTAACCGAGTGAGCTCCCATTACTTGTCCCAGCTTCTGCCAACCTAGCAGTTCGAAAGCACATAAAAATGCAAGTAGAAAAATAGGAACCACCTTTGGTGGGAAGGTAACAGTGTTCCGTGTGACTTCGGCGTTTAGTAATGCCAGCCACATGACCACAGAGACAACTTTGGGCAGCGCTGACTCTTCGGCTTTGAAACAGAGATGAGCACCGCCCCCTAGAGTCGGGAATGATTAGCACATATGTGCAAGGGGAACCTTTACCTTTATGCAAGGGAAAAAAAGATGGTTTCTGAACCTTTGATTATGATTGTTAGCTTGACAATTTACACACACACACACACACTCACATGCCCTGCTAGCCTGATTGACTGGTTTACATGGTGAAGGAGGTGTTACGTGCACCACCCTAGGGTTATCCAGAACTGTCTGCATTGCTGCATATAAAGTGCACTGCAGTAATCCAAACAAGATGTGACCAGGGAACAAGTGATTGAGAGCTCATAAACCCATATGCAGAAGGAGCCTGCATAAGAGGTAACCAACATTTTGCATTGTGGGCAAGAACTCTGCTTTAATCCTGGTGCCCAACCTGAAATGCTCGCAGAGGGAAAGGACAGTCCTGCTGCAACCTAAAGTGATTAATAGCAACTGGGCAGATGCCATCTCCAGACGATACCACCAACCTCATCATTGACTAAGCCAGTAGATCTTAAAACCGTTTAACCCAATTATCCCTTTTTCCCCATTCTCAATGCACACACACAAATCCAGACTCTGTTGTTTTATGCGATTAGCTCAGCAGTGACAGTTCCCAACTGGTTCCTTGACTCACGAACGAGCAATGACTGTACAGATTGCTCCCTTACTCCAAAATATGCCCAAAAGTAGCTTCAGATTAACCTTTCAGGTGCCGGAGACCAAGAGGAAATTGTGGGGTTGAAATCCAAAGGATCTGGACGGCACCAGTTTAAGGAAGGCCACCATAAAAGATATGTGCACATTTGGAGGTCTGTTCATAGGATCTAAAAAGATAAATGTTGGAAGCAAAGCCAATGGGGAAGCCAGCGGGAAGGATTGCAAGTTGCTCCAGCAAGTCGCCCTTGCTGTTTCAAGCTCCCATATTCCATAGCAGCCCCCACCTGAACCCATTCCATAGTGCACACACCTACCCTCCATACCCTCCCATGGCTTCCATTGACCCACTCAACGCCCTCCCACCAACTCACTCCCTAGTGGCCGTCTGCAGCAGCCCCGCTCATAACATCCTCATATCCCCTGCACTCCTTACTTGGGACTCCTGCCTGTTCCCGTTGAAATACTTTGATGACGCTCATCAATGTAGTCACATTAGATTTTGCTTTACAGCCTCAGCTCTTAACAATAGTAATCCTGATCTCAATTGGCATCATAACTCATGGACTACCTATAAATGGCTAGGCTGCATTCTGTACTTAAGAGGGAACCTCACAGAATTCGCTGAAATCACTGCATCTCAAAACAGACACTGAAAATGAGAAAAAAAATTAGAATGGGACACTGTTCCACCGTTCACTTTTTCATTGCTTCAACAATATATATAGATAGATAGATGAGAGATAGATAGATAGATAGATAGATAGATAGATAGATAGATAGATAGATAGATAGATAGATAGTTGATAGATGATAGATAGATAGATAGATAGATAGATAGATGATAGATAGATAGATAGATAGATGATAGATAGATAGATAGATAGATAGATAGATAGATAGATAGATAGATGATAGATAGATAGATATATAGATGATAGATAGACAGACAGACAGATAAACCAAATACCACTCACTCATCACAGAGTCTCCAGCACCTACAAACCTGAAAGCCTACAAACTTGAAATTTTGCACGTATCAGATCATTAGTATTTCTTATACAATAATTTACACGCTCTGATGCTAAGGAGTTCTACTCCCCCTCCCTACCTGAAAAGAACTCTGTTCCAACTGCCAGTTGCCTCACATTCCATTACCTCAGTTCAAAGTGGCAGATGCTTCACTCAGGAGCGGTCTGGGGCTCCTTACAGTACTAAACGTCGGTACCTCACCAAAATGTCTACACCTTCCACCTATGGAACTGCTTCCGGACTCAAGGCGGCAGGAGCGATATTCTCTTATGTGTTTCAATCACTGACCACCACTGAGCCAACAAATTGAACTGGAGTGAACCAGATTTCTCCTGCATTGCCTGACCACATAGTTTCATCACAAAGCACAGGTATCCAGCTAGTAAATTCATAAAACTTGGGGGTGGGTTGGGGGAACCTGGCCCAGTGTTTAACTGCAGGTAGCCCTCAACTTAATTGCAATCAGAATTTCTGTTGCTAAGCAAGGCAGTTATGTGAATCACATCTGATTTTACGACCTTTTTGTCATACTTCTTAAGTGAATCACTGCAATTGTTAATTGAATCATGTGATTGTTAACTGGATCAATTGTTAACTGGATCACGTGATTGTTAAATCCAGCCTTCCCCATTGACTTTGTCTGTCAGAAGCCAACTGGGAAGTTTGCAAATGGTGAATCACATGACTCCAGGAAGCTACAGCCATCATACATACGTGCCAGTTATTAAGCGCCTTTTGATTAGGTGACCATGGAGATGCTACGACAGTCGGAATTGCAAGGATGGTCATAAATAACTTTTTTCAGGGCTGTTGTAATTCTGAAAGGTTGCTAAAATGTATGGTGGTAAATCGAGTGTATTTCATCAGCAAAGAACAGGAGCATTATTCCACAGTTTTCTGCACAATAGCCTAGTTTTTCACTGTACTGCAGTGAACATCTAAAAAAAATTGTGCCCGGAGATTGGCAAGTGATGAAGAGAAGGGCGGGCCCTTCCTGCCAGAGCAATGCAAGTCAGTTGAGTAGCATTGTTTGCCTACATTGAAATGAGGTACACAGGCAAACTAGAGAGCATTGTTTGATCTTACACAAGTCAAAAAGTCTATTCTCAGTGCTTAGCAAAAAAAAGAAGGGACTGGATGCCATCTTACAGTTAGTACCTACACTGGTATAAGCTGGTCATGGGGATCAGTCCTAATGAAGTTGAAATTAAACTTAATATTAGAGGAACTCAGGGTCATTTTATGAGCAAAGTGGATGATATTCCAAAATAATGTTGCTTCTGTAGGTGCCAACCTTCTGTTTTGATTGCATCCATTTTCACCTCGCTTTACCCATGCCATGCTCAGAGGACATATCACAAATCATCATGTGATCTTCAGGCCAAGGCAGGTTTATTCAGTCATGAACTAACTGGCAGGAAATTCACCATGTTAATGAAACGCTGCCCCAGGACATGTTCATCACGAAGATGTTTTTATAGAAATTGATAGAGAGATAAAGTCTTCTAGTCGTAACAACAACTTTTTCATTGACTTTCCAATGGTATCAAGTTGAGTCCTGAGGGAAGTTAAGAGAAGAAAGATACTTATCCATAAAGGTAAAGGTTCCTCTTGCACATATGTGCTAGTCATTCCTGACTCTAGAAATTGTTTTTTCCCACTGACCCGTACAAATCAAAACCTTTCTCTAAATTTTAATTTTAACCTTTTGTAGACCCTATGACAGTGCTCCAAAAGAATTTTAGTGCTCACTTAATTATTTTCTTATATACAAAGGCAGAGCTGTGCAGCTGTCATTTTATATCAATCATAAAGACTTTGGTTTAAGTTGATGAGTGAAGCAGCTGTCAGGATTCTCCATCCTGCCAATGTGAATATTTTGAACACATCTCATTCAGTGTTATTGGGCTTCCTAGAATTTTGAAAGTGTGCTTCAATTATTATGATTATTCATATCCACCATTTGACATAATCCATAATTTATTTTTTGGTAGTATTAATTGTGGGATGTTGTGATTATTCTCAGCAACTATTTTATGTTACTCATGTTTTTAATTATGGGTTCCGTTTTATTTCTTTTGAACTGATAGTCACCCAGAAACATGTATACGACATAAATGATTATATATGTGCATTACTCAGGTCAATAAATACAATTATTCAGTCTAAAAATTGTTTATTGTACTTTTTTTATTTTCTATTTTGTTTCAAAGCTTATAGGCTATCTGTAACTGAAACTTGTTGGATAACTCATGGTCCAAAACATGCTTGAGAATTCAAGAGAATCACCGTTCAAAACGATGTACCTTAACTAATACAACATACATATAGAGAGAGAAGGGAGGAAAGCAAAACAATTATTCAAGCGACTTCAATATTTAAACCTTTACAAAGAGGTGGGAATTTGGAAGCAAGAAATAAAAATGAATAACTTTCAGGGAGCCCCAAATCTTAGCAGCTAGAACACAATAATATTTCCTGTTGGGTAAGTTAGTGTGGTAAAGGAATTATCCATAGACCGTTTACAAACCCTTTTGCAAAAAAAAAAGTGAGATGAGATTTCTTAATTAAGTCCAGTTGAATAGCCTCCTTCCTGTAATTGTCCTGCTCAATCATATTAGTCTGAAGGTCATAGAGATATGTCATGGAAAATGAGTCTTACTTAGCTTAAAGAAAAATATTCATTAGAACATAAATGTTTGTGATTAGAGTGTTTTATAACTTACGTATGCAGAGGATTCCTCAATTTTCACATTTAATATACTTGTAGGTTACACATATTAAGTCAAACTAGTACATTTTTTTACGTAGGTATAAAAAGTATAACAGTTAAATGTCTATGGATATTCTCAACCATTCAGGTCATGGTTGTCCAAATGATGTTTCTTCCAAAAGGCAACTGGTTATTTTTTTTCTTTGAAAATGTTTCACTTTTCATCCAAGAAGCTTGAACTGAGGAAGTTTCTTGGATGAGAAGCGGAATGTTTTCAAAGGAAAAAAAACACACCAAGAAAGTCCAATTGCTTTTTGGAAAAAGCACCTTTGTAACAGTTGGAGTTAAACAGTAATGATTCCTTAACGGTGCAATTAACACGTAATGCAATTAACTCATTTAATGGAGGGGGGAACCAAATTTCCCACCTTTCAGGCCTAACCAGATGAAACTTCCTTTTTCTTAATCAGTTGCAAAAGAATTAGACACTGAAATTTTGCTACCTTCATGTCCTTATAACAAAACTGAGGCAGCCGTATGTCTATGGCAGTGATGGCGAATCTTTTCAGCACCAAGTGCCCAAATCAGAACGTGCGCGCATGTGCGCCAGCCAGCTGGTCTTCAGAGGCGCTGGAGCGCCAGAAAACAGGCTGAAAAATGCCCCCAAAACAGGCCGGTTTTGGGGCCGTTTTCAGGCCATTTTTCGGTGCTCTGGCACCTGCAAAGACCAGCTGGCCAGCGTGCGCCGGAAACCAGAAGAGTAGCTGTGACAGCGCGCGTGTCCGCAGAGAAAGCTCTGTGTGCCACCTCTGCCATGCGTGCCATAGGTTTGCCATCATGGGTCTATAGAGATTCTCAGTCATCCAGGTCATGGCTGTCCCAAAGGCGCTTTTTCAAGAGGCAACTAGACTTTCTAGCAGCGATGATTTAATTTGATGATATCTCCCAGTTTTTGTCCAATAATACATTAGAGATCTTATTTTGTTACAGGAAAGGAGATCAGCCCAGTTTACCAAGAGAGGTACAAACAAGCTTCAATAGTGGCATTAACTTAAAAACAAAATAAAAGACACCACCAAGCACATTATCTGATCATCTGGCATGGGAAAGTTTAGTGCCAGTCCCTGCTGAGAAGTCTTTTTCTGTCTTAATTAAGAATGCTGCATGGTGGTGGAATTGCTTTTGACCCAGTTCCCAATAGTTCTCACTCCAGTGTCTTTTGTTAAATGATTTGGCCGGAAGCTCCTGGCAGCTGGGCATTGATAGAAAGGAACAATTATTCTCACTTTCATTGCTGCTGGAATTTGCGGTTGTTAATTGTTCTTTGCTGGCTGCACCAGCAGAATTGTTGGGGTGCTCCAGGCCAGATGTTCACCCAATATCCTGAATTCACGTCAGCAGGAGCAGGAGA
The DNA here is from genome assembly GCF_964273705.1 of Natrix helvetica. Lineage (NCBI taxonomy): Eukaryota > Metazoa > Chordata > Lepidosauria > Squamata > Natricidae > Natrix > Natrix helvetica. The sequence continues at coordinate 154,011,504 of NC_138549.1, read as the reverse complement.
CTCCTACCCGGAAGCACACCTTGAGCATTATGCTTGAATATATGCAGATGTTTGAGCTTGTCCAAAAGGCATTAGGTTATACAAATAAGGAACAGTTGCCACAGCATATGGATTTTTAATTCTCGTTTGTTTGTTTCAAATTACTGCAACTTCACACTGAAGATCTGGAATGTAGAATGCCTGTGGTTTCACAGTATGAGGGAGTTTATGGTCTGGTGCGGAAGGAAGATGAAAATGGAAATACAATATTTCATAAGCCCAGTGCCCTCCAGAGGGCCTACCATTTCTGCCAGTCTCATTCACTGGAACTTCAGCTTCTTCTAAAACCAAAACAACTCAAACCCTTTGGCTTTGTTTTCTAGGGATGTGAAGGAGAGCATCCAACATGCTCATTGAGCGAGGCCAAATTGAATGCCCTTTACATGGCTTGAAGACAGTAGGGTCCTTTTTGTATGTCATCCAGCAAGGCTGAGAATAAAAAGGAGGAAGGGGCCAATGCATACTGAGGGAAGGGCAGCCATCTCTTTTTGTTCTTCAGTTGCTAAGTCATGTCCGACTCTTCGCAACCCCATGGACTATAACATAGCATGCCAGCCCCTCCCCCTGCAATTTCCTCAGGTAAGCCACCTAACAACACCCGAACAAATCTGCTGACATTTCTTGCTGTCCACACTGAGGTCTCCAACATGGTTCCCAGCAGGTTCACAGAGACCTTCCTTGGCATCTACAGGACTTTTCCATGTTATATAAAAGCCTAATTCTTTTATTTATAATATTTAATACAAGGAAATGGAGAGGAGGGGTGGGGATCCATTGTGCCGCTTCAAGACAGTGGAGATCAAACTTACAAGTTTGTCTTCTGGGCAGTCATTTGGGGAATAACCTTCTCTCTTCTCTTCATCATCAAGTCTATTTGTGCATGGCCTGGGTGGAATTGGAGGGAGGGCTTGTGATCCATTTTAAGCATACTTGTGGATCCTAGATCTTCATGCTACCTGCAGGCCTGGATCAGAGGTGGATTCCTACTGGTTCGGACCGGTTCAGTCGAATAGGTAGTAACTCAGCCTGCCATGCCCCCAAACTGGTTCTCTTGACGGCACATGCACAGAATCATTTTTTTAGTATTGCACATGCACGCATAGCGCGCATCAAGCGCACATGCAGCGCGTCCCTGGGCGAACCAGGAGTAGCAGCAGCCGGAACCCACCCCTTTTCCATATGGAACCACAAGAAATGTCACTATTTTTAAATCAGGCTTTGCCAAGGGCCCCAATAGGGGCCTTCTACATTGTGGGTGGCTGATTGGCTAGAGAAGATCCCACCTCCAGGCAACCCATCATCTTAGTACAGGGGTGTCCAAACTTGGGAACTTTAAGACTTGTGGACTTCAACTCCCAGAATTCCCCAGCCAGCCATGCTGGCTGGGGAATTCTGAGAGTTGAAGTCCACAAGTCTTAAAGTTCCCAAGTTTGGACACCCCTGTCTTAGTATCTTGCTTTTCTGTTTGATTCTTTTAATTTTAATGGTTCTATACTCCTTTTTTTTTTTTTACTTTTTATCATATTGTAAGCCGCCAAGAGTCAGCATTATCAGTGAGATGAGTAACTTAAGAAATGTAATAAATAGATAAATGGTCAAAGGATATTTCGGCTTTCATCTTTCTGAAAGAGTTTTTCTGTATTTCCCCTTCGGGAAACTTTTTCATTGTGGATATACAGCTTTTAAATGCAGATTCAATAGAATCCCATTTTTTTTTCAAAATGGTTTGCAATAGAAAGCGGCAGGTAGTGCAAGCATTAAATCACACACATAAACAGAATTATACTTCTTTGACATTAGCTGGAAAGAAGCCTAAATATATGGAGAGGGTATAATAAATAAACACTCATTCTGACCATGGAACAACTTAGCTCCAGAGCATTTCTCCTTCCCTGGCATTTTAACAACTTCCCTTGTCATAGCGCTTCAACCATGGCATAAATATTCCTTTGCTCCCAAGATCCTTTCATGCTGCCCTTGAGGCCTATTACTTTAAAAGTCTCGGGATATAATCTTTGGTTATAGCATGGTGAAAATTCTAATCATTAGTAGGACAAGGAACACCTACGCTCAGGCAATGTTATCTGAGCACAAAAATTTGGTTTCATATTCTGTGCAATTATATTGCCCTTTTATTAGATGCATGCTGGTAGGGGACACGGTGACAAAAGAAGACAAAATGGCTCGGCCTAGTTCGCCATTAAACATCTCTTTCATTCTGCTAATTAGATGTTCACTTCACCAACCCAGCAGAAAAGCAAATGATTGAAGGAGCTGCTGCTATCAAACTGCCATCCGACTATTGCTCTTTGCCTCTTGCTTTTCTTTTCAGTCTCTTTTCTTGGAAAATAAAATCCCCTTGAAATGCAAATTTAAAACCCAAGCTGTTTGTGCTTGCCTTTAAGCCAGGGGTGTCCAAACTTGGGAACTTTAAGACTTGTGGACTTCAACTCCCAGAATTCCCCAGCCAGCATGGCTGGGGAATTCTGGGAGTTGAAGTCCACAAGTCTTAAAGTTCCCAAGTTTGGACACCCCTGCTTTAAGCAATCTGGTATATAATGTTGGGGAATGTTTACAGTACATGCCCCCAATCCAAAGAGCTTGGTGAAGATTATTCTTCCTTTATTGCTCCTCACAAATTTATCAGCTCCTGCGCCTTCCCTCCCCTCCATCATATTTATAACTGCATACGTACATGCCCATTAAAACAGGCATTTTAACCCACATAAAAACGTGCATCATAATTTAAAAAAAAACAATCGTACTAATTTAAAGAAACTGAAATGGGGCAAAATACTTCAAAGGTGGCAGAGATATTTTGTCAAACAGAATCTGGAAACATTGATATCTTGTTTTATTATTTAAAAATATGTTGTCCACAGACTAATTAATTTAATTTATTTTATTTATTAAATTTCTAGACAGCCCCCTCTCCCCGGAGGGACTCGGGGCGGTGTACAGGAATAAATGTAAAAAACATACAAACAATCATATACATAGCTAAAAATCAAATTAAACAACCCCTGTACGAATTTATAAAAATTAAAAACATTAAAAACAGACCCTAAAACCAATCCTCAAAATTTAGAAATAAAACTGAGGTGGGAAGATGGAATTAGGCCAAGCCGGCTAGCTGGAATAGGTGGGTTTTAAGTTTCTGACGGAAGGAGCAGAGATCCGTAGTCACTCTAATGTCGGGGGGAAGGTCATTCCAGAGGGTCGGGCCCATCACAGAGAAGGCCCTTCCCCTAGGCGTCGCCCGCTGGCACAGCCTAGTGGACGGCACCCGGAGGAGTCCCTCTCTGTGTGAGCGAATCGGCCGAAGGGATGTATGGGGCAGGATATAAAACCAAATAGTTTTATATCCTCATGCTATAGACAGATAGTCCTCGACTTACAACTGTTCAAAGTTACCACAGCACTGAAAAAAAGTAATTCATGATCAGCCCTCAAGTCTTAAAGTTGCCAAGTTTGAGGACCTCTGATCGATATGAAGATCAAGATCAGATTGACTTTTGGAGAATGCCTTGTTCCACGGGAGCTTATTGCTAATGAGAATTTCTTGGAAGCCACCATCCTTTGCACGGCTTCTCAGAAACAAAGAAACAATATAAGAGTTGTGATTAACACCACCTCTGTCTGCTACCGGTATTACAGCAGAGATGAATGGAATAGATTCCAGCCATGTAGAACTCAAGGGAAATGTTAACTTATCCGCTCAAAGCAATAACGTGGAAAACAGAGGGGTAATGGAATTGTAACACAGTAGGAAATAGTCTATCAGGCCATTATCTGAAAGTGGGTATTATGAGCCTCCGTGGTCCTCTTTTGACATACTGTGAAGACAATGGATCTAAATACTGGTAGAAATTGTATTCACATTCTTACTTTTTTATACTATGCATGTTTTCTGGATAGAAAATAGCCATTAAAAATGAAGGTGCACTAAGACTTGAGAATGCAGAATAAAATAGATGCCCTTGAGATTTCGAAAATACCGATAAACTGTAATTTTTAACTTGCTATTGTTGTTGAATGATAATACTCAGCATTCCTCATCAGCAACCATTGGTAACAAAAGATTATTAGAAATTTTAGATCAGCCAGATTCAGAAGCAGAACCATCCAGAATCACGTAACTCAAAGAATAATGGAAATAGCAAGGTTTCAAAAATGCATCTCTCTGTTTTATTGATTATATCAAGTTATCTGACTATGTAGACTGCAGCAAATTCTGTATAGCCCCTTAAAAACATGGTGCTCCAGAGTCCAGGTCACCTCCTCTGCCTTATGATGATCAGGAAAATAACACAATGTAATATAGGGCAACTATGGAGAGATTATGGAGAGAACTATGGGCTATGGTTTTCCCAGTTGCAATGTATGGCTGTGAAAGTTGGACCATAAGGGGCTGAGCGCCAAAGAATTGAGGCCTTTGAACTATGGTGCTGGAGAAGACTCCTGCGAGTCCCTTGGATTGGAAGGCGATCAAACAGGTTAGTCCTAGTGGAGATCAACCCTAACTGCTCTTTAGAAGGCTGATCCTGAAGATGAAACTCTAATACTTTGGCCACCTAATGAGAAGGAAGGACTTTCTGGAGAAGAGCCTAATGCTGGGAAAGATTGAGGGCAAAAGAAGGGAACGACAGAGAATGAGGTGGCTGGATGGAGTCACCAAAGCCATCGGCGTGAACTTAAATGGGCTCCAGGGCATGGTAGAGGACAGGAAGGCCTGAAGGAACATTGTCCATGGGGTTGCAATGGGTTAGATACGACTTCACAACTAACAAGATGATGATGGAGAAATTGTTTGATATTGTTGTTAAGGGATCAGGTACGAAATCAGGAATTCCAATTCCACCTGAAGCAAAAGCCAGCTGGATGACCTTGGGCCAGTCACTTTCTCTCAGCCATAGGAAGGAGGCAAGGGAAAACCTCTCCGGAAATCTTGCTAAGAAAACTGCAGGGAGTTATCCAGGAAGTCACCAGCGATCAATATTGACTTCAAAGGTGATTACATATACATATATATACACAGACCTGTGTGCGTGTATCTTTGTGTGCATATAAATTAATGATACTATACAACTTTAGCAAACTTATTTAATTTGATCACCACCACCCTTTGTAGGAAAGGTGCACTAAGGAGAGGTTCAGAAAAATAGCAACAAGAACGGAAATGGGCAGGACATTTTAAAAAATGCTAACAAATGCAGGAAATCTCGCACAATTAAAAACACTTGAGAAATGTGCTTTTTGTCACATACTCAGAAATCCTACCCCCCCCCCCCACCCTTTATTTAGCTCTTTATAAATGTTCTACTGCCAAGAAATTTGAATGGCTTAGTTATTTTAACTATGGTGAGCATAGCAAAGAAATTCACCCAGGGGAAATCTGTTCACTTTAGATTTCAGTAATAACAATTTATAAGATGACATAAAAATTACTATGGAATGAGGGAGGAGGCTACAATTTGCTAAATGACCTGACTCCCTAGAATAGAAATGGGGAACTAAGCCCACTAATGATTTGTGGACTTCAACTCCCAGAATCCCTGTGCCGGCAGAACTTTCATGTGTGTTCTCATGACTTTTCTAATTCCATTTTCCACCTAAAAGGCATTAAAAGCATAAAAGTGGACTTTGGAGAGATGATGAGGAGACCCAAGGAAAACAAAATTATACTATAATGGGAAGAGTTATTCCTGAAGTTGGATAGATGTTTGGTGGGTTCAAAGATTGCCACTATCTCAGCCCAAGTTTCCTATATCATCATGTCATTTACTGAATGCTGTGGTCATTAAGTGAACCCATGTGTTCATGTGGATGTCAATAGAGAAAACCAGCAAAAAACAGCATTTTTGGTGGCTTTCTAAACCAGGCATATTTTGGAAAAAGGGACAATTTACAGATCCAGACTCCACCATTCTTGTCAAAAATGTCACAACACATAAAACACCTGCATCATGTCACTGCAAGTCAAGTTTGTCAGTGGCTTTGCTCTTCCTTAAGAATGCTGTTCACTGATTGTGTAAAGAAAAATTTTCCAGAGATGGAATAGCTTTGAATTATCCATTGGAACCTAAAATAGCTTTCACTCTGCAATTTAAAGGACTTGCAGTAAATGGGTGTCCCTTCCCATTAATAGAAAGTAAAAAGATAAAAATGTTATTGATAAACCAATTATGTCTCCCGTTCAAATGAAAAGCAAAATGCATGTGAAATAGTGAACTGTGTTTGATGTAAATACTCTTTGCATCTGAGCAAAAAGTGGGCAAACAGCACCCTCTGAAGTCTTAACACAAAATGCAAAGCCAAAACAAAAATCTAAAAACCAGGGTTAGTCTTTGAGATTTGTCTTAATTGCATATTTGACATTGGAGCAGTATCAAGCGAAGATGCAAATCTGCTTTTGAATTCAGTTTTTTTTTAAGCTGAAGCCACAGAAAAGCAACTCCACTGAACTTTGTCTGAGGTACATACTTATGTAACTAAATCTATTTAAATAGATCCTGGTGAATGTAGTTGTTTAAAAATGTTCCCTGCAAAGTAACTGCATGCATGAATCATTTACTTTGTACCCACATCTAAACAAACAGCAACATCACATGCCCCAAGTACACACGTAAGAGTAGAGGTGCGTTTATAGGTAGTCAAGAATTTCTGTTGCTAAGCAAGGCAGTGAGTCACACCCAATTTTACTTTTTTGTTGTTGCCATGGCTGTTATGTGAATCACACAGTAATTAAGCAAATTTGGCGAAAGGCAGGCTCAAAAAATTTTCAGGTATTTTCAAAGTCATAAATTATCTCTAAATCCTGCCTTTTCTAAGGAAAAATGACTTTTTTAACTTCAAATCCCAGCCAGTGTGCTGGAATTCTGAGACCTGGAAGTATACACATTTTAAAAATTGCTGAGAAGTATAATCTTAGGTGAGCTTTAACCACTTATGTAGATGTCAAATTAATCTTGACCTATCTTAAGAGGAGGGGTGAAATCTTATGGAGAGCTAAATTTTCTAGAATACATTTAAATAACACCTACTTATAAGAAAGATGATAATTTTGAAAGCAATAAAGTTAACTGTGAACATCAGCATCAGACAGAGAAGGAAGCACTTCAGCTGTCTAACCTGGTATCAAAACTTTTCCAAAGGTATATGAAGTGGGATGGAAATGTGCAGTAAAAGAAATTTTCTGGGCCAGAAGTCTAATTCTTCTGAACTCCAGAAAGCCCGCTTGAAGAAATAAAAACCCACCAGAAATGGTAACAGTATTTTCTTTTGAAAAGGATCCCTGGATTTGCAAAGCATAAGGGAGCCAATAGCCAAGAGACAGAAGACAACTGGGTATTTATGACCTGTATCCTAGGAAGACCAAAAAATTGATGTCTCTGTAGTAATTGAAAATTAAAAATTGTGTTGTTACACAGTAGGTTTTTGTATACTGTACAAAATTATTAAACCACTTTTAAGTCCTCCCCAAGGAGACACAGTGGCTAAGAAGCTGACCTTGTCGATCAGAAAGGTCGGCAGTTCGAATCCCTAGCGCTGCATAATGGAGTGAGCTGTGTTACTTGTCCTAGCTTGACAACCTAGCAGTTCGAAACATGTAAAAATGCAAGTAGAAAAAATAGGAACCACCTTTGGTGGGAAGGTAACAGCGTTCCGTGCGACTTTGGCGTTTAGTCATGCCGGCCACATGACCACAGCGCTGGCTCTTCAGCTTTGAAACGGAGATGAGCACTGCCCCCTATGACTAGCACATATGTGCGAGGGCAATCTTCCCATCAAAAGGCAGGGTATAAAATTTAAACTGTATAAAGGGAAAGCTAATAATACTGTTAACCATCATTATACAGCTGTTTTAGAATTGTAGAAAGTTTGCTGCTTTGCTAAGCATGTATTTAACTGCATTCACTAAAGCTACCACACTAAGAATGCATTTAACACTCAATACAATGCCTGGCTCATCTTGTAATCCAGGAGTCCCCAACACCCAGTCCATGGACAAACACCAGGGCACACAAACAAGTGAAGCCCCATCCGCAGGATGCAGACAGCACATGGAACTATGTCTCCTCCAGTCTGTGGAAAAAACTCTCCACAGAACCAGCCCGATACCCAAGAGGTTCAGAGCTGCTATTATCCACTGATTGCATTAGCTGCAAATATGTAAAAACATACCAGATCTTATTTTGTCAGCTTCTTTGTGAACGTAAATGGCAATTAAGCTCCAATCATCCTCATACCCGGAGGGCTGGTTACGACATCTACTCTCAGCAAAAGTGCACCGTGGGGTAAAATGTGAGAAAGCACTATGTATGGTGTCTTGAGAAATGAAAAAGATAATCTAACAAATTTAAGAAATGTGGGACTATAGCTTAAATATCAACCTAAAGGTAAAGGTTCCTCTCAGTCGTTCGGTGCTCATGTTTCAAAGCCGAAGAGCCAGCGTTGTCCGAAGTCTCTGTGGTCATGTTGCCGGCATGACTAAATGCCAAATGTGCATTGAACGCTGTTACCTTGCCACCAAAGGTGGTCCCTATTTTTCTACTTGCATTTTTACATGTTTTCGAACTTCTGCCAGGTTGGCAGAAGTTGGGACAAGTAACAGGAGCTCACTCCATTACACGGTGCTAGTGAGTCAAACCACCGAACTTTCTGATTGACAAGCTCAGCGTCTTAGCCACTGAGTCACCCCAATATCAACCTACTTTTACTCAATTGTTCCACAGTTCGGCTACTTGATGTCCTACCATAGGCATACTACAGTACAAACTGTCCTACCAAGATACACCCTTTGTTAACTATCCCAACAAACAACCTCAGCCCTTGCTCATATGGGGCCAGTATGAATCAAGAGCCTTCCTCAGCTGAAAAAGAAACACTTTTGAGTTTGTTCTCCATTGAAGACTTAACAGTTTAATGTTGCTATAGTGCAAATGATGTATTTATTGAGCATCAAATTAATTTCCAATCAACAGCTCTTGTTAACATCACATGTCAGTCGAGAATCTGTTAAAAAAAAGGGAAAAATGTTCAGAATGAGTTTAAGGTAGCAGAAATGAATACAAACACTTTCCACCAACAACTTAAGTCAGTTCCCATATGCATGGCTTGTTCTACTGGTTTATTCACAGATCAAGATAAACAAAGGATAGTACAAGATGGTTTAGCAAAATATGTCAACCTAGGTTATGTGCAGCGCTAGTTGATTTATTATGGACCAGTAAGAAAAAAAGCACCATTATTTGTATCAAATGAGATATGGCAGCCCATCATACATACATACTTTGAAGATATAATATATATTGTTCCAACGTAATTCTATAAAAGTATGAATGCACACATTTGTATGCTAAGTAAAACAAACCTTTCTGGACCAGCAATTCCAGAAAAACGTGATGCAGCTTCTTTCACCACCAGTGCTTCAGGCCAACCGCTGCTCGCCTGAAAAATAAGACACATGAATTAAGATTTGCTTCTCGCTTTACATATAAAAAGTGCAACATTAAGACTTAGACATCAGTGGAATCAGGCTATTTGGCTAGAACACATGCTTGATCAGCATCATCGATATGATGGGGAAAAAAGATATAGTCATCATGTACCACTGAGCAACATGCTTTGCAGTCCCTTAAGAGTAAAGACTTTCAAGCACGCTTGATAGGAGACAATCGCACAGAATAGCTATTATCTTTTGATTCTTTCAATTACAGTCTGACTAAGTTCTGTGGCAGTAAAAACTATACAAATCTGGCAGTGGAGTCAAGCTCTTAGTCAAAGTAGCACAATTCATTTTATAATTGAGGATAATTTACATGCTACACTGCACCAAGTTTAGCACAATATGAGCCCCAGGCTCATTCTTGCTCTTTTTCTTATGAGTAAATGAAAACTTTATTTTCAAGACTGCCCAATGGTTCCTCTACCAGATGCAAGGTTACACAAATTCTAAGCAGCTTAAATCAGGAGTGGAAAATTTCCCAAATACTGCCCATACTGACTGGAGTTAATGAGTAAAAGCCCAAGCATCTGGAATACATGATATTGCCAAAACCATGGGCAGTTCAAACAAGCCACAACCAAAACTATGGCTTGTATCCTTCTCCATTCACTGACACAGTTCTCAGCAGAGAGAACTAAAGAAATAATAATTTCCTAGGAACTGCCTTTTCAGTCAATTTGCAACCAATGTATGCACCTGAGCCAGCTTCATGAACAGATTTCATCAATCTCAACTAGAATTTCCAAGTTCTTTCCACCCACATTTTCTCAAAGGGCATTGATCCATTTGAGTGTTTTTAAGAATTTGACTTCAGTTTGAGGCTTTTAATACCTCCCATTCTTTAACTGCAAAAAAGTCATGTAGCCTTCCCAAAATCATTAAAACAAGGTTGACCAGACAATTCATATACTGCTACTTCTTCATTTTACAGTCTTTATCTGTAAAGTTGCGTACTCCCGTGAGGTCTTGGGAGAGGCAGAATTTGCTCCAGGATATTCTTTGGCACAGTCTCCAATGAAGTCATTATATAGGGAGATGCAAAGCATTTGATTCCAAAGAACTCCAAAATGCTATTTCCTCTAGGACCAGCTCAACACAACCATTCTGGTTTGAAAGTTGTTCTAGAACTAAATTGTCTTGAAAACCACCGGTCAGAACAGCATTGCCCAGGAGAGAAATAAAACATTTCAGAGTCTTTCTAAATGTTCTATTTAGGGAACAGGATACTGAGATTACTTTTAATAAGTAAATGTAATAACTTAACATAAAAACATTTTTACCTCTACATTTACTGGATGTGCTTGGAACAACCAGCTCAATTTGTCTTAGATGTACATGACTCCTCTTTTTCATCGATCTGGTGCAAGAATTCTGCTATTTCTTCATTGATTCATTGGAATCCTAAAATGACACAGAAGACCCATCAGTTACATTATAGGCTGGTCTGTCTGGAGAATAAGCAGGAACCCCAGCTGATGTATCAGACAAAGACTGGCTAATACAGTAAGATCAACAGTATCGATCTGATGGGGAAAAAAGCTTTAGTCATCATACACATCAGCTCTAAAGGTACATTAGAGAAGGGAGAATTCCCAGGGTATTTGTGACCATAACTGTAATTTCCTCATTTCAAAGTTTCCCCCCTATTTGCTAATCTAGACTTCACAAAGAAATTATTCACCAAAGCACCAGGGGGCAGGACAAGAAACAATGGTTGAAAACTAATTAGAGAAGCAACCTGGCATAATTCAACTGTCCCTCCTGGCAAGTGTATTATATCTGGTTATTTTAGGGGCTTTTTAATTTACTGTATTTGTTTTTAGGGGTTTGAATTTATTTTATATCTGCTTTGTACAGTTCTTTTAACTACATTTTAACCTCCTCCATGTCAATTGTCAACTGTACATATTTAATTTAATTTTATTGTATCCTGTTATATTTTGTATGAACTGTACACCGCCCCGAGTCCCTTGCGGGAGAGGGGGCGGTCTAGAAGCATTAAATATTATTATTATTATTATTATTATTATTATTATTATTATTATTATTATTATTATTACCTGGAATTAAGGAGAAAATTCCTAACGGTAAGGACCATTAACCAGTGGAATAGCTTGCCTTCAGAAATCATGGGCACACCATCATTGGATGTTTCAAAGAGTCTAGTCACTTATTTGAAATGATATAGGTCCGGGATGGCAAACCTATGGCATGCGTGCCACAAGTGGCACGTGGAACCATTTGTCAGGGCACGCGAGGCGCTGCCCTGTCAGCTGGCCAGCACGCATGCATGCGCTGGCCAGCTGAGTTCACCTTTTTAAAAGCCATTTTTCGCCCTCCCCAGGGTCCAGAGGCTTTATAGGAGCCTGGGGAGGGCGAAAAGAGCCTCCTCCGCCCCCCCCCCCGGAGGCTTCAGGGACCGTCCGGAGGCTTCCCTGACGCCTTCGGAGCGCTTAAAACGACCCTCCGAGCAAACCGGAAGTCACAAAACGGAAGTGACTTCCGGTTTGCTCGGAGGGTCGTTTTAAGCGCTCCGAAGGCGTCAGGGAAGGCGGGGGAGGCTCTTTTCGCCCTCCCCAGGCTCCTATAAAGCCTCTGGACCCTGGGGAGGGCGAAAAAAGCATGTAAAAATGGGGTGGGGGGGTGTCGCACATTGCATTATGGGTGCGGCACGCCCGCACACGACCCCCTTGCGCTCCCCCCACTTGTGGCATGCGAGCCAAAAAAGGTTCGCCATCGCTGATATAGGTTCTCCTGCTTGAGCAGGGGGGGTGGACTAGAAGACCTCCAAGGTCCCCTTCCAGCTCATTCTAGTCTAAAAAAATGACAGGCGAGGAACAATTTACAGATAGCTTAAATTTTTTAATTAAAATGGTTATCCACCAATGCATTGTATTTTCCAGACAGCTTTTGAAAAGAATTCCTTAGAAATTTCCGCAACCCAAAATGTAAAAATTAACAAATGTTATAAAGTACTTTTGAAAAACTGCTTACAAGAATAAGCTTTTAACGAACATGCAACGTAATCCAACTTTAATTGGTTAACATCGGGATTTACAAAAGGAGATAATAAAAGCAGGGACAGCTTTCTGCGTCAATAGAAAATGTATACAATCTTTGCTTTGTGGTGCTGCTTAAAAGCATACCTATAAGCTTGGCAGAGCAGGCCTCCGTGCCATCCACCCACTGAATGAACATTTAAAGCCACTCCTTCACATCAGTGTTTCACAATCTTGGAAACGTCTAAGATGCGTGGACTTCAATTCCCCAAAATCCCTCAGACAGCTTTACCAACAGAACTGCAGGGACTAGTACAGGCAGTGGCTGGGAGCTAAGAACTCCTATGCGGATCATTCAACCTTCAGTTATAAGGTGGTAACATGTTTCTTCACCCAATTAAAAATAATAGGCACCAGAAACTCACATTTTAACTTTCAAACAAATGTACGCCACACAACTTCAGGTGACTGCACAGCTTTCAACTTGGAGAGTTTTGCAAGAGCTTCCGCCATACATTCTTCCATTGAATTCTTCTCTTGCCTGAAACACAAAAAGATCCCAAGATAGAAAAATATTATTCCACATCCTAACAAAAGCAAAGTGTTGTCATTCCCAGCCAGCCCCCTTCTTACTCCCCTCACGGTACAATTGGTGCAATCAGACAAATTCTGGCTAACAGCAAAATTCAACACTTCCGCTCTGATGGGGAAAAAAGTCTTAAGTCATCATGAGCACCAAATTGAACCTTCAAGCGCTTAAGATCGCATCCTGGGAAGAAGAGTGCCGTGAAAGAAGGAGCTAGGGGGAAGACTCCTAAATACATTCTGCATCATCTTAAAGGAAAGCAAGCCGGGAAAATTTAGGGAGAAAAAAAAGAAAAGGAGAGATGCCAAATCGGCGAGACAAGCGAAAATTCCCGCGAACAACGAAGAACGTGGCAGATGGCGGTGGATTGCCCAGTTTCCATCGTCCACAAGTAACCCGTCTCCTTACCTTTGAGGAAGACTCCCAAAAGAACGCGTGCGTCTGCGTCGCGTCCTTATATATACGCTAGAGCAGTTTGGTGCGCATGTCTGTCCAAGGCATTTTGGGAAATGTGGTTTTTCAAAGCCCCTGCTGTATGTTGATACTTCTGCTCTTTTCTTTGAGAGGTAGCTGGCAGGTGGTGGTGTGGGCGGGGACAAATCACACTTGAGGATTTACATTTTAGAGCAGCGCTTTAGCTTTGCCACTTTGGTTTGTAGGCGCTGAAGTTACGCAATACTACGCGGTTTAATCATGCACTGGTGGGAATCGTTAGAATGGCAACGGGCGATTATCCTTTATTCCGAAGGCAAACGCGCAAACACCTTTAGATAAAACGGGGCAAATACGTGAGGATTTGTTCTGCATAAAACGAGTAGAAAGCTCAATCGCGTTCGCTTATTCAAGAATATTTATCGAAGTTCAATATAAACATACCTTTAGTGAGGAACACAGACTTTATGGGTTACCGTATCCTTTATTGGGAGGGTTATCCTATTGTTTTTGCACAGGGCAATAAGTTTAATGCGCTGTGAGACCAGTGTAAATCTTGTTTACTTGTCAGAGCAATCACAATCCTGCTACTGCATACCAAAGTATTTATAAAAAAGTAAAATTTTATAATACTTACAATAATACTATTATAATATATTAATATATTACATATAGATAATGTGTATATGTGTGTGTATGTATATATATGTGTGTGTATGTGTGTGTGTCTATATACACACACACAAATATATATACATACATATATACATCATATACAACATATATACATACATACATATTCGTAGATTTTCCCTGGTGTAGGTATGCTGGTCTTGTTGTATTTGGGTCTTTTCCCGTGTAAGATTGAGATTGTCTTTGCAACGTTTCGGCGAGGTCCCACTCGCCATCTTCAGGCTGGTGTTATTGGCTTCGTGCTTGTGCGAGTAAAGTATGGTCGGAGCTGCCGTATCTCTATAAATCTTGGTGGGGGTGTGTGGAGAGCTTGCTTTGTCTGTAAGTGGGTTGATTGGCTGTGTAGTTGCATCCTGATTGGTAGATGATGTTTGTAGATTGGTCGGCTGTTTTGTATCATGCTGAGGTGCTGGCTGTGTGTTCGTTGTTTTTTTTTTGTGTTGTAACGACCTGGATGGTGGGTGGGACTCGTTTGTTGACTAGGGCTGGTTTCCAGATGTCTGGTAGGCAGGAGGTATCGTCACATTTATTCATGTTGTGGGGTGTTTTTCTATTTCTATGGCTTCCATAATTATTCTCTTGTTGAAGTGTTCAGTTTTGGAGATTAATTTGGTTACTTCAAAATCAATTTCATGTCCTGTTGCTTTAAGGTGCTAGAAAAGGGAGGAAGTTTTTTCTTTTTTTCTGACTGCGTTCTTGCGTTCTGCGATGCGTGCATGAATTCTCCTATTAGTTTGTCCAATGTATGTGGCAGGGCAGATTTTGCATGGTATTTCGTAGACCCCCTTGGTTTTCTAGCTGGATCTGTCTTTGGGGTTTCTTAAGATGTTGGCTATTTTTTGGTCAGTGCTGAAGGCTGTCTTGATATTGTGCTTGTGAAGAATTTTGCTGATTTTATCCGTGGTGCTTTTGATGTAAGGGAGGAGCGCGATGCCATTGCCTGTTCTGTGTCTCGGTTCTTGGGGGGTATCTCCTTTTGGATTAGGTTGGTAATTGTTTTTCTTTGGAATCCGTTGGAGTCACTTTTGTGAGAGTGTGTAATTCAGTTTTCAGGTGGTCTTTGTCGGCTAGGCGTTTGGTTCTGGAGATGAGGGTCTTGGCTACAGAGTTGATCTGTGCAGGGTGGTGATGGGATTGTGCATTTAAGTAGCAGTTGGTGTGTGTTTTTTTCCGGTAGATGGTGTGTCCTAGGGAACCATTGGGTTTTTTGTAGAGTAGAACATCCAGAGAGGGAAGTTGGTTGTTTGCTTCTATTTCCATAGTGAATTGTCGAAATAAAAAAACACCTCCACAACATGAATAAATGTGACGATACCTCCTGCCTACCAGACATCTGGAAACCAGCCCTAGTCAACAAACGAGCCCCACCCACCACCCAGGTCGTTACAACACAAAAGAACAACGGACACAGAGCCAGCACCTCAGACACACAGGATGATATGAAACAGCCGACCAATCTACAAACATCAACTCAATCTATCAATCAGGATGCAACTACACAGCCAATCAACCCACTTACAGCAACAAAGCCAGCACTCCACATACCCCCACCAAGATTTATAGAGACGGCAGCTCCAACCACGCTTTACTCGCACAGGCATGAAGCCGAAAACACCAGCCTGAAGATAGCGAGTGGGACCTCGCCGAAACGTTGCCATAATACGTAAGGGACGTGGTGGCTCAGTGGATAAGATGCGTAAAAATGCAAGTAGAAAAATAGGAACCACCTTTGATGGGAAAGTAACAGCATTCCGTGCGCCTTCGGCATTTAGTCATACTGGCCACATGACCACAGCGCTTCGTACAGTTCTGGCTCTTCGGCATTGAAACAGATGAGCACTGCCCCCTAGAGTCGGGAACAACTGTGTGAGGGGAACCTTTACCTTTAATGTGTAAGCATTTTTCTTTTTTAAAAACCCAAACACTGCTGTGTGAAGTTCTCTAGTCTGTTCTACATTTTAAGAAAGGTAATGAAAATGGGCACTTCCTTAAGTTCCCAGAAAAAGTTAAATGGGAAGCACTCAAAGGAACAGGGTAGGAAGCAGCATGCTTCGAAATGAATGATTAAGGCAGCATGTTTCTGAATTCTGTTGTTGGCTGGGGAATTATGGGAATTGGAGTTTGTACATGTTAAAGTTACTGAGATTTGAGAAATACTGGGTTAAAGTATTGGACCAGGATGGGAGACCCAGGTTCTAGTCCACCTTAAGCAACAGATCTTTGCTCAGAAGATCCTGCAAGGAATTGTATGAGAAGGTGTTTAACAATCAAAACATGGCTCTCTGTGCCTTAGGGTTATTGTGCTAGCAAATCTGTGATTGAATTTCATGAAGCCCTTAACCCATGAACTGAAAGCCAGAAGAATCACTGATGCTGGGACTCTCATATTATGTCTTTATTAAATGCAGAATGGTTATGGAAACAGGTAATAACTCTACCTTTTCATGTTCTGAGATCCCAACTAACATAGATTGTACAGTGGGACCTCGGGTGCCGACCATAATCTGTTCCAGGACTTTGATTGGCACCTGATTTTGTCGTGACCAGAAGCAAAGACAAACTGTGCATGAGTGCACACACAAAAAATGGTGTGGAAGGGGAAATGGCTGCAGCAGGGAAAATCACCTCGGCTGTATTTATTCTGCACCTGAGGATGTGTTTATGATGTGAGTGAAGCATTTAGCAGATTTTTCAATTGGCACCCGAATCGTTCAGCGTCTGAGCCGTTCAGGACCCGAGGTCCCACTGTACCGTCCTCCCAATAGGGCATGGGTGTCAAATTCAACACATCACGTTGCTGCTATGACGTTTCACTTTTTTTTCCTTCAGAGTTGGGGTGGGTGTGGCCTGTGTGTGATGCATCTGGCCTGCGGGCCGCCAGTTTAACACCCCTGCAATAGGGGCATCTTCCAGACATGTTGGATTACAGTGTATTTTACTTAACTACATGGAAGTGCAGCTGAAGATCTCATCTGTAGCAAAGAACCAAAGCATTAATCCAATATCCAGCGTAGTAGTGGATAAACTGAGACACTAAAAGGAGACCCAAATTCAAGTCTTCCCTCATGAATGGAGGTACTGGATGACTTTTGAGCCTTTATCAGCCCATTCTTTTCACAGGATTATTTTTGTGAATAGATGTTTGGAACATGGACAACTATGGATGGGAAGGAAGGAAGGAAAACTGGAAGTCTTAGCATGGATTCAGATCACCTAATTATAGTATAGCCTTTATTGTCATTGTACATCATGTATACAACGAAATCACTGGTGCAATCCATGACAAAAAATACAAATAACATAAATAGTATAAAGAATAATCCCTATGCAAGTAATTAGGAAAAATAAAAAATAAAAAAAGACTAGTCATACGTTTCCATGTGTGCGTGGAGTGATTGTGGTTGCGTTTAAGAGTCTGACAGCCCAAGGATAGAAACTATTTTTAAACCTAATTCAGGGGTTCCCAACCTTTTCTCTAACCCTACAATGCTTCTGATATATTCTTGCACCCCTTACAAAAGTAAATAATTATATACATAAAATCATGTATGCATACTATAATTTTGAAACATCTAAACCCAAGTTTTCACACCCCCTGGTTGGGAACCCCTAACCTCATTCAACCATTGCATCCATTTTGCTTGGAAAGGGTTTGAGAAAAGCAAAGTAATTGCGAATGTGGTATCTAGTCTTTCAACTATCTCTGTGAATAAAAGGATGGCACTGAACAAGGATACACCAACTTATCGTACTTAATTTGGATTGCTCCCACTGATCTCTATATGAACTATTTAATACTCCAAGGGGAATGTGCTGTTGTTAGTATGGTTTATGGTAGGGCTTCTCTTACTTTACTGTAACTCTATTTAGGTGCAACAGATTACATGGTTATTGCAGTTAGTCAGTTTCCAGCTAGGCCAGTTGTTGCAAAATTTTAACCTAAAATTTGATTGAAGACAAGGGACTTCATTTGGAAGGGGCAAGTGGTCTGAACAGGAAGGACTTGTCTAGATAAAGGCCTAAAGGGTTGTTGTTTTCTTCAGGGAATATTGCACAATTCCAGTTTCAGTGGGCAGAATGAAGTCACCTTATTAATTATATTTAATTTTAACAAAACATGTAACTTAGTTTTTGTCCTGGCTTTAGCCACTGTTTGGCATACTGCTTCTTGCCCATCCCCAAAGTTGTGTACCCCTAGCCTAAGATGACCCCAAGGAAGCAACAATCTCTGGGTTTCCACTCGGCTCATATTTTAGAAGGAGATTGCTGTTTACCTCTTTAAGAGTTAGAATTTATTTTTATGAAAGTATGTGTGTAGTGTGTGTGTGTATAAGCCATGCTGAGCATTTACAAAGATATATATAATTTTGAGTAAATTGTTTAATTACTTCACAACCAGTTATGAATGTATTAGTCTTAAATTTTCACTCATTATATTACATCATTCAAAACCTGCTGCAGTTAAAAAAGAAAGTTCTACAAAAATCGATGTTAAATAAAAAACAATTTCTCCTCTTTTTTAGTATTTACCATTTATTGGACAAACACTACGTTTTACTTACATTCCATGGGGAGAAAAAATTCCAGCGTAAACAATGAACTGAAGCAGTACTTAACTTGCAATGCTATCGTGCTTTACCTGGACCATATGCAAAAACTTTATTGCCCACATTGCTGTGGGCAATAAACACAACATCAAAAGCAACACAGTTTATATATAAACATAGGTAATTTTTTTCAGCCCTACATGGAGATGTAATTAAACAGTATAAAGCACTCAGGAAAATCAATCTGCAGCTTTATATGCACTACATTGAGATCATATCCTGTACTGTACTGAGTTGGTGTGCCTTTATATATAGACACACACACACATTTTTTTAAAAAACAAAGATTAGCGACCATTGAAGCTTCTGTTGCATTCAGGTTTCCCTCCCTATTCCCTACCCATCAAAAATATTCTAGAAATCAAAGTGATCAAATAAAGTTTAAAATTCTAAAATGTATAATTATTTCTTCAACTGTCTTGAGTTTTAGGGCGAGGTTCACCTTACTGACTTTTTGATAATCAAATGGTAGGCACACCTTTTCCAGTGAACATTTTTTTACAATTTCATTAAAAAAAAAATTTAACACATACATGGATATGATCTTCCCAAGTTAGTTCATAGATAAGTGTGTCAGACAATCAAGTTTCTAAACTGTGCTATAGTACTAGGTACAATTAAGAAACTTTTAAATGAAAAATTTATAGTGTCATTCAAAACAATGCAATGAAACTAAAAATTTTATCACTGTTTGAAAAGCAACGGTTATGATTTAGACACTACAGTGGGTTGTAACAACTGTAGAGCTCTAAAACAGTTAGGTTACATTATTAGGAAGCATTTGATTTTCTCTGGTGCTTTCAGGTTTGGGTCCAGTCAAGCCTGTTTAGGCAGTGGTGTCCAGTGTTTGTCCCAAAGTGTTTGAGCTAGCCGGTTTGAGGAGAGGGTCACTTTCCATTTCTTGCTTCACGCATCTGGAGAGGAAAAAAAAAACCTTT
Source organism: Natrix helvetica (assembly GCF_964273705.1). Taxonomy (NCBI): domain Eukaryota; kingdom Metazoa; phylum Chordata; class Lepidosauria; order Squamata; family Natricidae; genus Natrix; species Natrix helvetica. The sequence goes on along the minus strand of NC_138549.1, from coordinate 153,991,702 downwards.
TTTTAGAAGAGAGCCATGTTTTGAATGATGGAAGATTCAGTTCTTCAAAAGTTCATGATAAGACCCACCTTTTCTCTCAGACAGCAAATTACTGCTATGGGTTTGTCCATTTGCTTTAAGTGCACTGCCAACAATACAATTAAGTAACATCCGATAAGCAAAACCTACTCCAATGAAGCAATATAATTTACTTCATCCAAAAGGGGTAGCTAAATGACGTGAGCAAAACCTTCAGAGAAAAATGAATGGCAGAATATTTTGCTGTAATCCAAAGTAAGATGATCACAGCAGTGACACTGTTTTCACTGGTGGCTTGTATGCTGTGTTCAATGAGATGGGTAGCCATGTCAATTGCTTAAATAAATAAACAATGCTGATGTACAATTTGGGACATAGATTTATTTATTTAAAATATTTAAATAGCCGGCCCATCTTCCAACTAACTCAGGGCAGCTTCCAATCAAAGTTAAAACATATCAAACTATATTAAAACTATAACGTTAAACAGATACACATTCCCCATATCCAACCACCATCATTTGTGACTTTTCACATAAATACACTAAGGCAAATATTTATATAAAACTTTTGCAAAATAGTAAATAAAAATCAGCAGCCCAGATTTTGCAGGGTTATGGGAAATATTTTCACTCACACAGACATTGGTCCATTTCCTGTTCTTGGCATCTCTGTACTTTGTTGGTCCAACTCAGACAGCAACTTTAAGATGTTTAATGCAGCCTGGAATAGGGAAAGTGGGCCATTAAAATTAGTTGTATAAGAAGAGCAACTATTACCATATTTGATTAGAATTTTTTAGACAATGACACTGGATTTGCTGGGAATGCAAATAAAAATAGTTGCTCTGGTGATACAGAATTAGCACATCCTTCAGTTTTCCCACTGAAAGTTAGGAAAGTACATTCTGGTGGACAAATATATTCTAGTTTAAACTGTCCAATACTAACATTTCTCTGCAGGATAAATAAATGTAGGTGTCAACTGTTCTTTTCTATCAAAATGTGAAAAAGGGAGGTACCCTTACCATATCATGGCAAGATTCAACATCTTTTCCAATTCCATGGCTGATCAGTGGTGGCTGAGAGGAACAATTTATAAGAGATACAAATTCATTCTTGTTGTTTTTGGGGAAATCTTTGTACTCCACCTTACAAAGGAAAAAATGATTATTTTCAATTGTGTCCCTAATCTTTTTTTCTGTGATGAGTGTCCCAACACTTTAACCAGTAGAAATTCAAGAAATTCAGGCATTTTTAAGTCCTGTCGTACTGAAAAATAACTGCAGGGTTTTCTTTTAAACAAAAACTCATATCCAAATACAGTGCAAAAAAGTGGGAGGGGAGATGTTTAATTAATAACTAGTAAGACATTGCAGGAGGAGACATGTGTTATGATAGCTAAATAATCAGTACTCATAGAAACAAGAAGCACTGCACACAATTTTAAAAATTGGTGACTTCTCATGCAAAAAGCCCAGTCAAAATTGAGCTACCTCAACAGGTTTGGTCCATGTAAAAATGCATTTAAAATTTTTTAAACCTCAATAGGACAATATGGAAATTGTATGAGTTTTATAGCACCCATGGTGCTTGACTGCCAGCCCCTCTTACAGCTAAGAATCTCAAATAACTGGTAGTGATGTTAATAAGGACCCAATCCACAGGCTGTTATGAAGTGGGTAAAAATGTGAGTTTTACAATCTATCTTTCTACTAAAAGTTTGTACCACATTAGGAGCACCCTAAGAGTGAAACCTTTCCCTGCAATGGTCTCAAGATTAGCAAGAGCTGATTGGGTAAATAGACAGAAGTCAAACTAATTCAAGCTATACCGTATTTTTCGGAGTATAAGACGCTCCGAAGTATAAGGTGCACCTAGCTTTTAGGGAGGAAAACAAGGGGGAAAAAAATCTGTTTCTGCCTCTCAGCAATTTGCCTTCCAACTAAAAGCAAAAAGTACAGACAATATATACTGTTTGTAGTGTTACATTTCAGATTATACTTGTACAGATGCTGTTAAAATTGATGTGCTTTCTGGAAGTATAGTTATTCTCTGCTATTTAAAAGAAGATAAAATACCACTGGGTATCTTCAGATCAAGCATTTATTTTAAAAAGCTTCTTCATTTTGTTAAGCTGTCTAGAACAATTATAAAGCAGTCTTTAAAAAACAAGTCTAATAATTTGAACATTCTATAGGCATTTATAGTTATTGACTTACCTTCTTGCAGCAAACTGCAAACAGCCTGATTAGCACAAGAAAAAAAATCTGCTTCTGCCTCCCAGCAATTAGCCTCGTGGAGTAAACAGCAAGTTACAGTTTAAGTGCCTATTGCTTCCGCAAGCACCATTTTCCCCATTTGCTGCAGGGAGGTAAATTGCTGGGAGGCAGAGGCCAAAGGGGGGGGGGAGGTGCATCTTATACTCCGAAAAATACGGTAAATAGAAAAAAATCAAGAATCTCTCAACTAACAAGTGTCCTTGGAAAAGTTTTATGAAAGAACTTGCTACAATAATCCGAATACGGATGGAGGCTCATCAACTGCAATGCTGAAAAATGAGTAGCTAAGAGATAGAAGAAAGTTAGGAAAATAAAACATAATAAGGTAAAGTAGCACAGGAATAGCCCCCACAGTCATCTATGCTGTAGGCCGAGATTACGCAGAAAAACTTTCACAAAGAGAGGCTGACCTAAACCCTCTTCCAAAACAGTTTGTTGCAGAGTGAGTTGTTCAACTACCAAGCCCAACCCTACATGAGACGCATTGAAATAATCCACTTTTAGTTTACCTGGATTCCCTGAACACCAGAAAGGTAATCCAATTGTTCAGAGGGTCTCGTGAGAGGCCCATGGGGAACATGGCCCAAGGAACTGTTTTTAATAATGGTTTCAGCAGTAGGAGAAGTGCCACCATATAACAACTCTCTTGCAATCATGGCTGTCACTGTAGCCTTGGCAGGATTGGGGGCTGCTCTACTGAACTCTTTGGTGTGATGTCCTTGATTGACTCCTACAGCCTGTGCAACTTCAGGGACCATGGGAAGAATGCCAGCAGGAAGCTGCTGATGGCTGAGATAAGGCATCCTAAACTCATCCTCTTTATTACCTAATAAAGAAACAGAATACAAGAGTGGAGATTTAAAAGGCAAATTTGCTTACCTGCAAATTGGCAAATCATTGAATATAAAGTCTAAAAAGATGTTGCAAATCAAATCCATTTTTCTCAAAACAAGAGTGAATAGTTCAGGGCTAATATCATTTTGAATGATTTTCAATGCTGGTCTTCTCAAAAGACTAGAAGAAGCTTACAAAATTAAGGAAAATGCATTTTCAGCATACAATGCAAGTGGTCTGTCAATTCTTCATTTTTTAATCAGAATGGACAGAATTTAATTTTTAAATTTATGATGTATTCCCTATTAATTCAGTATATTCTTCAAAAAAACAACCCGATTTAAAATGAACCTGAATGTAATGTATCATGCTCTATGACCCACTTGGGGGGGAGGGACTAATTTTATAGCTTGTGCATATGCATTGTAGTTTGAGACTGAATCATTCACTGGAAAACCATCAAAAATATTTGTTTGAGAGACTGTCTGTTTCTGATTAATACCTACTTAACCATCTGATCTCTGCATTTATGTCATTGAGAACATTTATCTTCCACTGCTGCCAGTCACCTGCTTATATTTGAAATTATCTTTTTATTAATTGTTGCAGAGCAAATAGTATGACAAACTATATACAAACACATACAAGTAATTCTAATGTATCTTCATCCAATCATAAGCATCTACTTAATAACCTATGTACTTATCTTCTTTTTCAAAACAATAAAATTTATATCTATCCTCTTAGGTTCATGTTCTCAAATTTATAGCATTTATATAATGTATTTATATTTTTCTTTAAACTGTTTTATATGAACAATTTACTATAAGTCTATTTCTTGATTTTAATCATTTAAGTTAATCCACTTAATATAATTATTATAGAAGTAAAGCAAAATTAAAGTCACTTACTACTAGATGTTTCTTCACACCCAGGTTCAAAAAAAGTTACTTTTCTTCCATCACCTGGCTTTTTTACTGGCGTCTAATAGAAAATATATTCAGATTTATTATTATATTAACCTGAATGCAAAAGATGAGACTAAGTCATAATAACAAATTTCCTGTCTTATTTTAATATGCCTTTACAACTCAGCCTGGTCATTTTGCATTTGCTTTCCCTCTATTGTGAATACCTATGAAAGCTGTAATTTCAATCTTCTTCTGCAAAAACATTGTTTCAAGATAGATAGATAGATTGACAGACAAACAAAGAGACATTTATTCTTTCTTTCGTATTGGTCTGATTTTTTTGGGGGGGAAAGCACCTATAGTTAACTGGAGTTGAGTGTTCATTAAATATAGGTATTACTTCATAAATAGCAATATCAATCTATCTTGTCTTACCTTTTCTTCTGTCTTTAGGGCTGGTTTGGGGGGCTGTGGTTGGGGGACTTTAAATCCTAAGAGCTCCAGCATGTTTTCAGCTGCATTGCGTTTGGCTACTTTCTTATTCGTTCCCATTCCTTCAGCTGTGTGCATGCCAACTTTCACCTAGAATTACAGAAAAAAACAAAGGGTTTTTTTTTTCCATTTTGTTTTGGTTTTGCACTTTTGAATTAGTCTTGGCACAGAAGAAGTTTCTTTCTAGGTCTGAAAGAGAATGGCCCAAAGTTCCTCAATTGGCTTAAGGCAGAACTAGACCTCAAGTTACTTCAGCTTCTTAACCACATGCCAACCGGCTCTTGTATCTTTTTATAAAAAACAGAAGCATAGATGATCATTAGCAACATATTCATGTAAATATAATCTGACGGAAGAGCCATGTCAAATGGAAAGATAAATTAGTCCACTCACTGCCTTCATCTCATTTATTATACTTGCCGCAGGACAAATAACACAGACAAATCCATGTCATGATCTCCCTTAGAAATTTCTTGCAATGCTACAAGTAAGTCTAGATTCTTAAAATCTCTATACTGTTCTATACTATTCCTATAAGTACAGATACCAAGTAGGTAAGTTAATTAAGTATTCTCTACTGGAATATTAACCAGACTTGACTTTCCCTAATTCTGAGCCCAGACCTGGTCAGCTGGATATTAACACAGAAAAGTGAACTAAATATTAATATTCAACAGCATTTATGAATTCAGTAAATGAATTTGTTAGAATTAATTTATGCACACACACACAAAAAAAGTGCCAAACTGTTCAAACCTGCATAACGAACTCCCGACGCCTTGGCAAGCCACGCTCTGTGATGAGCATATACTCTGGCTCTTTCTCTTTCTTTGCTTGTTGTATTTGAGCCAGTCGGCTAATAGGATTCATACCTTGGCCGTATTCAGGACTCGTCTGCAATTTGGACAGAAAAAGCTGACATCAGCTAACAGCTGTCAAGAAAAATTGTAACACAGTGCAATCACATTACACACTCTTAAGGATCAGGAGTGCACTTTTTATTTTTTTATTTTATAGACAGCTGGATAATGTGAAAGCGCCAAGCAAGTATACTTAGCACTTCACGTTATTGACTGACTTCTGCGTAAAGCTAAACATACAGGCCAAACAAAGACAAGAAATGCCTACTTAGCAAGTCTTCATTGAAACAGAGTTAGAAAATTTGGCTTACAGAGGGCAGCAAGCACATATAGCAATACAAATGTTATAGGAGTCATACAATGACAACAGGAACTGAGAGTCACAACATTCAATAATGTAAGCCAAGATTCCTTTGCTTCACCTCTGAAATGTCCTTGGGTAGTTGTAGTTTTCTCTTACCTTGACTATTGTTTTTGTTTTCTTTTTGATTCGTGGCTTCATTTTCTCAACTGTAGGAAGGGGAGGCAGCTTTTTCAACTCCTCTAGGACTGCAATAGCTGCATTCTTTTTTGAAATCTTCTTGCTCTTTCCTTCACCTTCACCCATGAACTCGCCCACAGATACCTTTGTTACAAAGCTCTTCATATGTGGGGGACCGCTCTCCCGGGTCACCTGTTTCAGAGGTAAAAACTGAGTGAAAGCGTGATAAACACTTATTAAAAATGGTAAAGTACAACGGTTGTAACAAATTTTATTCACATGAGCTAAACTGAAATTTGTGGGGGAAGTATTAAGGGGCAATCAATCAGCATTCTTGATAAACAGGACTAAGACATAATTGTATTTTCAAAACGTCCCTGTTTATTATAGCATCCCTCCAGATTGAAAGCCTAAACACAGATGCATATCTACATATTTAACTGCATGGTTTTTGCTATCTTATTGTCATTGTAATAAATTTAGTTGCTTATGATGTAAATATTTTGACCAGCACAAAATTTTAAGGTTTTGGTTTTTTTAAAAAATAAAATAAAACTACACTTGGGCATGCATTCATACTAGCATTAAACCAATATCCTTATATTAATTCACAATGAAGAATCATATGCTATTGCTAAGAGGTACATTTGAATACTCTTTTATACTTTTATATTTCATGCAAACAATATCAGAAATATAGTACTGTGCATTCTTAAACGTGAATATATGTGACCTTTTAGAAACTGTCATGTCAATATCATCCAACAGTTGTGATCTTTAAATTCTAATGTTCAAGAAGTATCGAACCCAATGGCAGCATTTGGACATCACACTAAAGCATAGTTTACTGATGTGCCTGAAATCAAAATGAGTCAAAGCCTCCCATCTTTTTTTCTCTACTATCTCCACTGCCAGAAATAGAAATTCAAATTGTGGTTTCTTTAATGCCTGTTGTGGTTGATCCACAGTACAGTGAACTGCTTTTGGGCAATATGTGTCAACACAGCCAATAGATTCAGCAATCATTCATAGACATCCCTTTGCCGAAAGAATTTCTGACTTTCCCTTTTCACACTTTGACACTCCCTCCCATTCACACTGCAGTCCCTCCTCAGCTATTCCTAAGAAGTTGGAGACCCTTCTGGAATAACATGGGATACACTCTAAGGCAGGGCTGTCAAACTCCCGGCCTACGGGCAGGATGCGTCACGCGTTGGCCACGCCCACTTTAGCGAAGGGGGAAAAAGTCCCATACGTCATGTCACACCGCCGTGACGTGAGTTTGACACACCTGGTTTAGGGATTGCAGCAAAAATCAGGAATTCCACATGCAAGTGAAAATTATCCTCCGCTCATCTTTAAATTTTAAATTCGAGCTAATATATTTGTATATTCTATAATTTAATGAACTTTATCAGTGAAGTATTAGAACAGGATACTTGTGGCATCTTTCATTCTATTCTGTTCTTTATGAAATAATTTAGCTGCTGCCAGCATGTTATTTCTTTTAATTTTCATACTTGTAATCTATTAAGAGGGAAAACAATTTAACTATTGGACCCAGGAAAGAAACATACGCTAATACAGTTTTAAAGGTCAGTCAGATCTGACCCAAATGTGTTATCCCTGTCAAATGTTTTACTGCCTTCAATATGCTAAAATAAAACCGCTTTTAGAGCAATTAACTAAACCTACCTCAAAATTCACAGGCAAGTTCCTTTTAAGTGCAATCTCAAACACTTGGCTTATTTCAGATTTATTGAGATTTTCATCATCTGGTTCTCTCCCATTTATCTAAGAGAAGAACAATTACATTGAAGAGGCACAGCTGTCATACTAGCTCACTAACAACAAGACTACTACACACAGTAGAGGGTTAGTATAGGAATGTTAAGCATGTCTTTAAAGGCAAATTAAATTGAAGGCTCAGGGATGTCTCACTATGACTACCTAACATGCAAGTGAAGTGCCCAAAAGTTATTGTCTGAAAAATCTGTGAATATTCTGAAAGATGCAGGAATACATACAAGGAAAGGATATTTGATGTATACATGCAACAGTTTGCGCTAAGCATGTAAAAAAAATAGCAAGAAACTTTAGAGTTTCAGCAGGTATTGCTTGTATTTGTATTGTTGCACAATACAATTCAGCATGTATTATGTAAACAAAGACCAATAAGATTTTTTTCTAAACATTTTACCCTTTCTCAGCTACTTTCTGAGGAGCCATACAATTATTGCTGTGTGCCCAAGGGGAGCTCTGAAGCTGGATTGTTCTAACATTAGTCCTTTGCCTTTAACCTACTATTATATTATAAACTAACAGCAGTATGGGCATTTAAAGCATGTAGAAAGGAACACATTATTATAATAGGCAAGGCATAAACTCCTTTCCTTTACTGCAATTGAGAAACTTTTCCAACTGTTTATTCTATACTTAAAATATTAAAACTAATCCTATTTGGGGCAAAATCAATGCAATTTCTGAAACCTGGAAAAATGCCAAGTATTTTTTTAATTTTAGCTGATTGTATATTAAGGAAAAAAATTATGCAAAAGATTCAATTACTCCGCATATCCTATTTAGGGTATACTTCATTTTTGGAATTACTATCCATGCTATAGCAATAGCATTTAGACTTATATAGACTTTATAGTGCTTTGCAACTCTCTCTGAGCAGTTCACAAGGTCAGCCTATTTTCCCCAACAATCTGGGTCCTCATTTCACCCACATTAGAAGGATGATACCCAACATGCACTCTTATTTTAAAAATATAAGGGGGGGAAAACAGGTTCCTAGAATGCTGAAATTTGAGCCCAATGTAGTTTTCAAGTTTTCATACTTGGCAACAAGTTTACAATTAAACATGTTGAAAATCTGGCAGAATTAAAGGCAGATAATAATTCTGCATACATCTCAAGAATTTGAACTGATAACCATCTTCAATCTTCAATTACACAAAATGGAACTAATTTATGTTTTTCCAGCAGAGGAAAGGACTTGGACCAAGAGGTTTAAAATTCAACAAGGGAATGTTTGGTAAACTTCAGGAAGACTTTTTCAAATAGTACAAGCAGTGAACAAATTAATTTACAAGACTTTCCTTTATTAGTAGCTTAACAGATTTCTTTCATCAGCATGGGGCTAAACTAGCTTATTTAGGACATGGCTTCCATTTTTTTTACTCCTTTTCCAAGTTTCAGAGAGATTTAAAAGATTTTTTAAAGCAAGTAAAAAACTTACTGTATGTCATCCTAACTTTAAATGTGCAAGCTTTAAATGTCCAAGCCAGCAACAATAAATCTCATTAATATAGTCCAATGAGTGACATCATATTTGAAAATATAATCACAAAAGTAATTCTAAAAAATGGGTAGTTCAAATCAATACCTAATTTTCCCATGCGGTTGACTACCTTACAGTTGAACTGTGGAATTCTTGGTGCTCTCTGAGCTCAGATGTTTGCAGATGTTTCATTACCCAACTAGGGTACATGAGTGTGGGACTTTGTTTATATATAGAAACTTGCTGTGTCAGTTTTGATGGAAATGTGCTTTCCTCCTTGTTCTAGTTTTTATGTTAGAATGATTTTGCCCTCTGAAAGCATTAGAAATAGGCAAGAAAGATAAAGCCTCCTATATTTCATTTTAAAAACTAGGAATTTTCTTTGACAGAACTCTCCTTATTCTCAATTCCTGAACAAATTTTCCACTGCAAGTTAATCACTTGGCATTTAAGCAAATCCATGCATATTTGTATATATTTCAATAATACTGGCAAATAAGATGCTTGGGACAATAATTATTTGTTCAAGCAATTCTTAATAAAGGAGATCATGAGATAAAGTCAGGTTATCAGACAAAGGTAATAGTTGTATTTATATCAGCTATTTTTATGGTGTCCACTTAAAATCAAATCAAGCAAGCTTCTGCTCATACATAAAAGGACTTTAAGCCTAATTTAAATCATACAAACACAGAAGCCTGAACACATTGTTCAGGTAACTCATAGCAAGCAGCTATATGTTACACATGCTCTTTCACTTACAGCAGCAAAACAATATTGCTATGCCATGCAATGGTACACATCACAAGCACAACCTCCTCTCTTTCAAATTAGTTTCATGCAAAATAGCCTCATACAGGATGAAGGGGATCATCAAGAAAGCCGAAGAAAACAGCAATTCTTTAGAATTATACTGCTACAAGGCAATAATGAAGTGGGTAGACAAAGAAGAAACAAGTAGGATTGATGCTATTTAGAAAGTGTCTTTATACGCATAGCTTTTCATACAGAGGATGCTTTGAATACAGAAGTGACAAGTTCGCAGATTTTGATCTTTGAGTTTAGAGGAGTTTGATAGCAATGTTAGACAAGCACCCTACCAAAGAACCTGTAGAACTGCTATTAACTAGCACATTACTAACTAAAGTAAGAAGTCCTGTGGTACCTTAGCTTAACAAAAGCAAGTTTCTAGAGATCGCAGGCCATGAAGTGCACAATACTTTTCATATAGGAAAGGCACTCATGCATCTGATGAAGTGTACTGTTATACACAAAACTAATGTAATAACGTTGTTAAACTTCAAGGTGCCACAATATGTTTTAATATGCTGCAAAAAGACTAATGTCTCTCTAAACACTAGTACTAGGCTAAACAGGCAGCTTCTAAAAGTACACCAAATTAAACAATTATACATCAATCGCCTTTCACAAATGCATGTGGATAGTACCAATAATTCAGTTCTGCTGCAAACAGATTACATTTTCCCCCTGTAAACTAAAATATAGAACTCAAGTAAATAATGGAATTTTGTGGTGCAGCTTAAGTGTTGATAATTACAGAAGGATTCATATCAGACAATTAAAAAAGAGGCAACCTTATTAATAACTTTTGACCAGCATTGCATGAAATAGAATTACAGAATTCACCTTTTTTTTGCCATCAATGTAATTTAGTTACCGACTGATTAGGATAATTGGTAAGGTACTGGCTTCAATGTTGTTCAGTTTTGGTAAAGTGCATTACATGCTAGCCACAGCAGTTCATAGACAAAACATGATTTTATTGAGTGAACTCATCAAACTGCAATTTTTTTGAATAAACAATTAACAAATGTAACTTAACACAGTATGTAAATTCAGGCCTAAGCTACAAGAAACAGAGAGAAAATGTTTCAACACTGGGCAATGGAAAAGCCTATGAATACTGAAAAACAGATTCATGCTAAGCCAGCAGTGTTTCCTATCCTGCCAATTTATAATCAATTCTCAAGATTACTCTCCTTGACTAGCCACATACTAGAATGGATTACACATCCATACTGAATGTACTACTGTTATCTTTTAAGCTGCCTTGGAAGACCACCGAGCCCTAACATACAGCCTAAAGATATTTTAAGCAAACAAAATTACAGTTTTGTTTATTGTGCCTATAATAAAACAATTTCTACTTGTTAACATGTTGATTATCCTGAAATCAGCTTACATATCTCTCAGATGCTGCAACAGCATTTATTTTTGATTAGCTAGAAGTACATGATGGATTCACAATAACTCAACTGGGAAAGCCACCACAGGAACAGGATAAATGTCCCCAAAATAAAGTGCATATAAGTCTTCAAATATCAATGCCACAGCGATTGCACAAATTTAAACAGAACAACACTGTTATTTTCAATGAACTTCAAAGCATAATCAAAAGCTTTGAATGGACTTGGATAATGCTCCAGACATACTACCTCTGGTTTCTCAGGCAGGGGCTCGTTTTGCAGGATTTTCAGTGCTTTAGCAGCTGCATCATGCTTAGCAGCCTGTCGTGTTCTACCTTTCCCATGAAACTGCTGTCCCCCTATAGAAAGCTCTACTTGATACAGCCATGGTGCTACAGGAAATGGATAGAAGTACCTAAAAACAGAAAGATTTTACATTTCAGATTTCCAGTCCACATGAAGTTACTCTGCCAGGAAGCAAAGTTTAAGAGCTGACAATAAAAGCCAATACTGAACCAAATACACCATGGTTGGCCCTTCCATGTTTGAATGACAGACTACAGCACACACTGTTTTTCAGATTAGCCAAACTGGTTCACTTCAGAAACATAAAAGAATGGCAGCTCATAGAATTCCCAGCCAATTTGGACAAGGGAACTCTTAAGAGTTGACCCTTTGGAAGATTTTTAGTTCAACACTGTATAATTACAGAATTGTCTCTATATAAATCCAGTAACACAAACAAAAACATCATGAACCCAGCCCAAACATTTTCTTCATGACTTTAATACATTCCCCATCTGATTTCCCAAAAACATGGGTGACATCCATATAATTCTTTTTTCAAAACTTGCATGCAATATTGAATTTAGGTTGTATGTTTGTTTTCTATAGTAAAGAGAGGATGTGTTGAAAAGATCTGTTGTCCCCACATTCTCCTTCAAGCCATCCTCACAATGAAGGAAAAATCTACTTCTGAAATTATAATCTGAAAAAACCTGTACTGCCTGGCTCCAGAGCTCATATTATGATAAAAAAGAAGCACTTATAAAACCTATGGGTAGTAATCATACTAAGACCATCCCACCTAATATTCATGACTGTAATGTAGCTAACAACGCTAGAGAAAGGCCAATCTAGCAGTAAGACATGTGTGAATTCATTTGCACAAAACCTGTTTCATCCACAAAAGTGGGCAACTAATGGCTTGCCCATGACTCAGTTGAATTTAGGGTAACATGCTCTGTAAACTGCATTAGTTGCCAGATTGCTTCTGGGTTCAATTCACTGGTTGACAACTTGCTTCTTATAATAACATATAAAGCTTGGAATGGGGGTGGGTCATCTGAGGGATCACCTTTCCCCAGTTACAGGTCCCATCTATCATAGAGTGCCATCTGATAGGACCCAGGAGGAGATCTTTTTCTACCACAACAACCACTCTTTGGAACATCATCCCCACCAGAGGTTAGAGTGCCTTCAACCCTGCTGGCCTTCTGAAAGGCATTGAAGACATGATTCTGTTAAAGTGCCTGGGCATCCACTTTCTTTGTTTACTTGTTTATTTGTTTGTTTGCCGCCCATCTTGCTTCAAGGCAACTCTGGATAGCTTTATAAACATCAAACTTACTAAAGTAAACTTACTAACATTAAACTTATTAATAAATGCCGAGCACCCTCTTGTTAATTTGAATTATTTAATATTCATTTTTAATCCTAGCATTTTGCTGGAGCATTTATTCTGGTACACGGTGGAAAATACCAAACAGTTTCTCTGAATAAACAGGGACAAGAGACAATATTCTGAATTGGTAAACAGATGGACAGGTGATTTTTAAAACGCTTAGGATTTTAAGTGTGTTAAGCAGTTCTCACTGAGAGACCAAGTCTATTGGCCCAGGCAACAGGAGACAGGTTTCAATGCTGGGGAAAGAGGGACACTGCAAAGCAGGAGGCTCTTTTCAACAATATAACACATGATTTGCCCACTAAGTACTGTTCACAAATAACAAAGAGTGGAGATTTTTCCACCTATATTCTGTTAACTTAATATAGTTTGGCTCTGACATTATTATTATTATTATTATTATTATTATTATTATTATTATTATTATTATTATTATTATTATTATTATTATTATTATTATTATTATTATTATTATTATTATTAATTATGTGGTTAATCTTTGGTAAGATTCACAGCCTTTGGGGCTGGTTGGTAGCTCAATAGCTTGAGTCCTAACCAAGCACCTAGGTACTGTTAAGGTAACGTCGGAGGATATAAGTTGTTCCAAGTAGGGTGGTTTTTTGTAGAGTCAGAATGTTAAAGTCAGGTAAATTTAGAATTTTCAAATAGCGAGGTAGCCCTTTAGGTATTGCTCCAAGGGCTCCAATTACAATTGGTACAACACATGATTTCTTTTTCCACAGTCTCTCAACCTCAATTTGCAAGTCCCGGTATTTTGTGATTTTTTTCTTGCTGTTTATTTTCAATTCGTGCATCACCAGGTATTGCAATGTCAATGAACCATACTTTTTTCTTTTCAATTATTGTTATGTCAGGTCTGTTGTAGGCCAAGTGCCTGTCAGTCCGAATTCTGAAATCCCACAAGATCTTGACTTTCTCATTCTCTAAAACCTTCTCAACCTGATGATCCCAGTGGTTTTTGCTGTACTCAAATCCAAACTTTTGGCACAATTTCCAGTGAATAATCTTAGCAACGCGGTCATGGCGTTGTAGGTAGTCAGTTTGTGAAATTTTGCTTCCTTAATCATTGGTTCTTCACTTTTCTGGATGTAATCATTCAAGCTGTGTCTTTCTTCTTCCACAGTCTGCTTTACTTGTAGGAGTCCTCGACCACCCTCTGCTCTTCGTAAATACAATCGGTCAACATCACTTTTAGGGTGCAAAGCATGATTCATTGTCATAAGCTTCCTTGTTTTTCTGTCCAAATTGTCCAACTCCATCTGGGTCCAGTCAATTATTCCTGCAGAGTATCGAATTACAGGTATAGCCCAGGTATTTATGGCTTTTATGATGTTTCCTCCACTCAGTTTGGACTTTAATATCTTGCGAATTCGTCGAATGTACTTGGCTGAGGTTAATTACTTGACTTTATTATGCATTAAGTCAGAGGCCTCTAAAATCCCCAAGTACTTGTAGCCTTCTTCTGGTTTTACCTCCTTTATCATTTCTTCAGTCTTAAGTTGTATTCCATCATCTTCTAGGACCTTGCCTGCCTTGGTTGCCATTGTTGCACATTTGTCCATTCCAAACTGCATACCAATGTCTTGGCTAAATTCTTTTGTGCTTTCAAGTATTATTATTATTATTATTCGATTGTATCACAGCGGCCAGTTGTTTCGCCAGATTTGGCATTGATTACTAGTCGGGCCCCACCCAGGGGCCTAGGACGTTGTAACATATTTTCGTAATATACGTGCAGATCCAAGCAGTGCAGCTTTTTGCATTTGACTGATGGTGATTTTGTCAAGTTTTAACTGTTTTAAATGTAATTCCAGTGCTTTTGGAATAGCACCCAGTGTGCCGATTACCACTGGAATTACCGCTGCTGGTTTGTGCCATAATCGTTGAATTTCAATTTTTAAGTCCTGGTATTTCGCGACTTTTTCATGTTCCTTCTCCTCGACCCTGCTATCACCTGGTATTGCGATGTCTATGATTGTAACCTTACTTTTCTCAATCAGTGTGATGTCTGGTGTGTTATGCGCTAGTATTTTGTCTGTTTGTATACGAAAATCCCACAGGATCTTGACCATCTGATTTTCGGTAACTTTTTCAGGCTTATGTTCCCACCAGTTTGTTGTTGTTTTAATATTATAATTTTTGCACAAATTCCAGTGGATCATTTGTGCTACTGAATTGTGCCGCAATTTATAATCAGTCTGCGCGATTTTTTTACAGCAGCTGAGTATCTGGTCAACAGTTTCATCAACTTCTTTGCAGAGTCTGCATTTGGCATCATCAAAGGATTTTTCGATTTTGGCCTTAATGGCATTTGTTCGGATAGCTTGTTCTTGCGCAGCCAGGATTAGTGATTCTGTTTCTTTCTTTAATGTACCTGTTGTTAACCATAACCAAGTTTTTTCACTGTCCACTTTATCTTTTATTTTTTCCAGAAATTGACCATGTAATGCTTTGTTCTGCCAACTCTCCATTCTTGATTTTATCACATCTTTTCTGTATTCTTGTTTCGTCTGTTGGGCCTTCAGTAGATTTTTGTTCTTTACTTCGATTAATAGATGTTCTTGACTTTCTTTTAAATAATCAGCCAGTGCATCTTTTTCTTCTTCAACTATTTGCTTCACTTGTAATAATCCTCTGCCACCTGATTTTCGGGGCAGGTATAGTCTATCAGTGTCACCGCGTGGATGTAAACTGTAGTGCATTGTCATTAGTTTCCTGGTTTTTCGGTCCAAAATGTCCAAATCAGCTTGTGTCCAGTTAACTATACCAGCTGTGTATCTTATAACTGGTATTGCCCAAGTATTTATGGCCTTGATTGTATTTCCACCATTTAATTTAGATTTCAAAATTTTCCTAACTCTGTTGGTGTACTCTCCTGACAATAGTTTTTACTTCTCCATGTTTGATGTTATCCAACTGCAAAATGCCTAAGTATTTGTAGGCTTCATTTTCGTTGCATTTAATTAGTTGGCCATTGGGCATTTCAATTCCCTCACATGTAGTGAATTTGCCCCTTTTTATGGATACAGTGGCGCATTTTTCCATGCCAAACTGCATTGAAATATCGGTGCTGAATACTCGGACTGTGTTTGTCAATGATTGGATTTCTATTTCTGACTTTCCATAGAGTTTCAAATCATCCATATATAATAAATGTGAAATTTTTTCAGCTTCTTTGGCTGTTTGGTAGCCTAATTTCATTTTTTTTAAGATTACTGATAGTGGGATCATCGCGATGATGAAGAGAAGAGGTGAAAGTGAATCACCCTGGAAAATTCCTCGCTTGATATTGACCATTCCGTAGTTTTCATTCCCTACTGCCAACTCAGTTCTCCATTGTTTCATCGCTTTTTCAGTGAAGGATGTAATATTTTTACTAATGCCAGTTGTTTCTAAGCATTTTATGATCCAACTATGTGGCAATGAGTCAAATGCTTTTTTATAATCGATCCAGACCATATTCAAGTTCGTTTTTCTTTTCTTACAATTTTCTAATATCATTTTATCAATTAGGAGCTGATCTTTTGTGCCCCTACTCCTTCTTTTGTTGCCTTTTTGCTCTACTGGCAAGATGTTGTTGTTGTTGTTGTTATTATTATTGTTGTTGTTGTTATTATTATTATTATTATTATTATTATTATTATTATTACTACTACTACTACTACTACTACTGCTACTACTACTTCTTTGCATTTCCTATTCAAAGAGGAGGGGAAAAATCTATGTCAGCTGAATCATCCACCTATTATTATATTTATGCTTGGAAAGATTGCACCATTAATTTGTGAAGGTAAATTACAATGCTCTAGCAGTGACTTCCTTGTATGAATATAGTTAATTCATGCATAAAACTTGCTGTTTCTGTGGAGACCATTGGAACATACCAGTAGTCACTTTGAAATGAGATGGATGGCAAATTATATATATATAATTGTTCAGAAGCAAAACTGTTTTGACTAACACAGGATTTCATTATATAAAAGTGCTGAGGTATGACCTACCGTGGGGGATAAGCACCACCTCTCATATTGTAGTTGTAGGTTGACCTCATCTCTGTGTAAGCATCTATAGGCTTGTACATAGGTTTCTTTCCCAGTTTCATACAAAGCGCATTCAGCTCCACTGTGGGGGTTACACTATCTAAAACAAAGACAGAGCAAGTGTTAAAAGTGAAGCTCTTTAGTTTCATGCAATGCTGGGAACACTTAACCTAAGCGGGCTTTTGGGGTAGGGGGAGAAGAACAAGACTTCTATGTAAAATGATGAATAGTAACTATATTGCAAGTTTTAATGTAAATTTGCTAAGGGAAGGTACTTGTTTTAATTAAAAAGAGTTAATGGAAATGTTATCTGAAGACATTCTTCCTATATAACACATAGGCTGCCTGATATTTGCAAACAGTATTCAAATACAAGCATGTAAATAGAAAGTCTTGAACTGCATGGGCAGGAGAAAAAAGTACAGCAGATATTGAAAGTTATACACTACTAAGAAGGTTTGCATTATTTATGCTTGATTAAACACAAATGCTTTTTTTTCACTTCACTGAGTATAAACACAAGGCCCCTTTAGCTCGCACTCAGCTTTGGCATAATAGCCAACCATTTCTTGTATGCATAATATGACAATGTTTGCAAATCAGAATTCCACATAAACTTAAAGAGTAATAAGTAGGTTTCTTCCAAGAACACTAGTGTTTTCTAAGGCATGTACTTTTGCTGCAATCTAGTACATATCTCTGAAATCTCAAAGTGATACCTGGGAATAAATGAGACAGCAAGAACAGAGCATATAAATGAAGTTCTCTGGTTGCCAACTAAGATCTCAAAACCCACATTGAGAGGCTCACTGGATTATTTTGCCCTGACTAAATATCAATGTTTTATTGTGAAAGAATTATAGAATTACCAAAAAAAGCAAGAGTTCAAGGCTGAAGTTCTCATTTTACCAATAGATCATTAAAAAGCCCATCTATTCAGCAGCTCTACAGCAAAACATTAACAATAGTTACCAAGCAATATGAAATATTTTAGGATAAAAAATTAAGAGTAAGGATGAACAGGAGGTAGGCTTACACACAAAACTTTCAGTGCACCCAGAATACATTCTCCTGGGTACTTCAAACAATAATTGTTCTTATTTTATAGCCCCAAAACTGTTTAAAGCAAAACAGGAAAAGAGAAAAAGAGCCAGATATGGAAGCGGACAACGGCAGAGTTAGTTGAAGATAGAGATTGGCCTTAATGGACATGTAATTGCACTGCAGGGACAACAGAGGGGAAAAAACGATTTTATCCTAAGGTCACAATCCCAAAATTGTACAATCAGCCCTAATATAATATAAAGATGGTCCTCGCTTAATGACCACAGTTGAGACAGCATCTCTGTTGTTAAGTAACACACTTGTTAAACAAAACATCACTTGACACAATGGGTTTACATCACATGTCACATTAACTCTGCTTGTTGGAAAACCAGCTGTGGAGTGCACAGACGATAATCATGGGACCATGGGATGCTGCATTGGTTGCAAATGTTTGCTGATTGCAAAGCAGCTAAATGTCAATCACGTGATCATACAGATGTTGCGACAGCCATAAATGTGAGAAGTGTTCATAAAGTTGCTTTTTCAGTGCTGCTGTAACTGAACTGTTGCTAAACAGTGCCGTAGTTTAGTGAAATCTATTTGTATATGTTGTTGTGGGAAAAATAGAAGACAAGGACATTATATATGTTTGACTTACAAAAAAAGGCAGGATAAAATAACAACAATTTAATTCCTTTAACATGAAACCGAAAAGCCCACAACAGTCCAAAAAGAGCTCTTTGTTTCTTAGCCTAAGTTTTCAAGATCAGCTACTTCATATTCTTAAACACTGCTTTGTGATTTCAAGGAACGCAAAGACAATGTATGAAAAACGAATTCTGCAGCCATCTTCTAAACTTGGCATTACAACAACAACAGGCAAAGCACACTATAAATGATGTAATTTTTGAGTTAGTAAAAGAACACATCATGGTATATTGGGTAATATATATGTGATCTGGAGTGAAATGCTAAATAAATCAATGGATAGAGGAATTCTTGTTAACCAAATTTCACATTTGTAAATGAAAAATCAATGTGATCATTTCAAAGTTGAGTATTTACATCTGTCAAATGAGCAATTCATTTTCACATATTTGTTCAGTTCTACCTAGCAGTTACCACACTTTAATTTATCATATACATTTACTTCTCTTACTTCTTTTAAGCCAAGTCACACTAAAATGCCAAGAAAAAAAGAAAAAAAAAACATTGGTCAGAATACTGTCTATTTTCTTAAAACATGGTAGTATAGCACAAGATTATACTTTAAAAACAAAAGGGAAAAATTCTCAAGTTCTATATGTCACTGAAATGTCTACCTTTCTTATGACAGCAGCTCATACTGTACCTGGATTCTTTCCTTCATTGCGAGATGGGCGAGCTGTAGGTTTAGGAAATCTTGTCCCTTCCAAAGCTTTGGCAGCAGCTGCATGTTGAGCTTTCTTAATACTAGTTCCTTCAGCTTCCCAATGCTGGTCCCCAAGAGTCAGCTGCACTGTAAACACCTAGCAATGAAAAGTAAGCTTTAACTTTCTCTGCCTGATCATGTATACACAATATGTATATGGTGTTCAAACATAAAGGCTAAAAGTTGTAAAATCCATATATCATTATTATAACACAGTGATGATGTAACTCTAAAGCTTAGGATTGCTGTATAGAATATGTATAAGTTACTTAGCAAAACTGAACTGCTTCAAATTCCATCTACTTTTTAATAAATTAAGGCCTTATTTTTTTCTATGGGTTTCATTTCCCCAACTGTCTTGATATATATCTTTCCAAGAATTTTTGAAAGGTAAAAAAGGTAAAAAAAATATTAAATACATGCATAATCTGGGACCTATTTTGTAACTAACATCTCAAAGTATGTTAGGGTTAGAGCTTTAACGTCATGTGCTTTGCTACAATAATTCAGTAGATATTTTGATTATATAATTTCCTACTACTGTGTATAACCAAAATAAAAGAAACCCGTGGAAAACAACATAAAGATCGGCTGAAACATGTAACAAATTTATAGTTAATTGTACTATAAATGTTTTTTTGTTGATAAGCTGTATAAAGTTACAGTGAAAATGTAAAACACTATAAATCAGTAACTACACAAGGAACATTAAAGCTAGTTTGGCATAGCGGTTAAGGCATCAGGCTAAAAACGTGGAGACCTTAGGCCTGTCACTTTTCATCATTCTAGAAAACAGGCAAACTACTTCCAAAAATTTTTTCCAAGAAAACTGCAGGGACATCCAAACAGTTACTAGGAATTAAAAACTGACTCAAAAGAAAAGCACAAAATAAAGTAGGAGGTGCGCACGCATGCGCAGTGGAGCTGCGCTGGGCGACGGCTCACGTGGCCATAGAGAGGGCTCCGTATGCCATAGGCTCGCCATCACAGCCCTAGGATCTCAAACTAATATAGCTATACCACAGATTATATGTAAACTTTCTGTATGTATCTTTCACATACACACATAAAGCCTCTTTGTCTAAGAGATCTCCTTTTGCTAAATACATGACCATCATACAAACAATTTTACCTTCGAGTGAGCTGGACCCTGCTCACTCAAAAGCTTATATTCAGGCTGAATCTTGTTGAAACGGGCTAACTCATTCACAAGACACATGGGTGTTTTCTCTTTGGGGTTTGCCATGTTAGAAGAAACTGAAAGGTAAGATAAAGTGTTACTACAGTTCATAATAATCCCTCCAATAAAACTAAAAAACTGCCTGGCCCTTTAGTGATATTATGTAAATTTAAGAAAATGAAATGTGTCATATATTGCACGAGCCTTCAATTATTAAAACATATTTTTATACAACATGCCAATTGCATTTGATTTCCTTAACTACTGAAAAGTTAATAGATTCACTCTAGCCAAATTAGCTGTCAAAATAGAATTAAAGCTTGAAAGCAATATTTAAGCTCAATGAGTATTGCTATTACAAATTCTGGCAATAGAAATAACAATTAATTCGGCAAGAAAATAAGCTATGCATCCCCGGGCTTGCTTTGATGATTAAAGGCTGTGCGGTGTATATTGGATTGAAACATTATTACAATGGCATATTCATAATAGTAAAACCTGCCCTTGGAGCTGTTCTTACCCCAAGAATTCACTTGTCTTTACTGTTATCTGCATTATTTTTTAATAGTTTTTTTTAAAAAAATTGCAAAATTTCAGTTCTCACCTTTCAGTCTATCCCAATACTTCCTTTAAAAAGAGAACTTTTTTTAGTGCCTCACGCTAGGTAGAGCATTACTATTATGTCACCTAAATTCATCCCAATTAGGATTTAAGCCAAAGCATAAATTTCAGATAACAAGGTGATCCAAGTCACAAACGCATGATGTTTTTATCCTCCAGTCTACAGTATTCTGAGATCAGAATCATATAACAGAAAACATCTTACAAGCTTCCTGATTTTACCAGAGTTGGAAACAATACTCGGGTTTTTTAATTGTATTAAATTTTATCAAATTCAAAAACTAGCACATAATGGATGCATTCAGCTCTTCCTAAGCATGACTTTCAACCTTAATTTGGATGGATTCTTCATAGTGATAAATAATCATATACATCTGCCTAAATCATAAACTTTTGTTTATTAAACACAATTGGCTGTTTTACAAACCACGTTGACCAGGTTTACACACTGTATCAAGCTAAAATTAAAACAATTACATTCCTGCTTAGTGTAGCTAAACTTTTGATTAAAAATTTAAAATAATAATTAATAAATAATTAATAATTAATAAAGCACAAATACAGATCTTAATATTTCAGTCTAAATTGTGATTTAGAAGATACAGCCTTTATTGTGACAGTGATTAGAGAGAGCTGCAGGAATAAATAAGTAATACTTCTGGTCGTTTCTCTTAAATCAAGTAGTTGAAGTCTGAGCAGTACAACAGGTTGGAGCAGAAGGAAATTATTCAGACTTCTAGATAATAATCTGTCATTAGAAGCTTTGCTCAGGTTTAATACTTAAAAAAACATTACAGAAAAGAAAACATTAAAAACTATTTAAAGAATAAGACACATAATTTGTCAGTTATTAATAGAACCAAAATGTGGATCAAAACTCAAAATTCCCTAAAAAGTGTCATTAAACAAATATTCTTGCATATTTTATATACTGGAGCAGAAAACACTCCACCAAAACAAACCCCAGACTTACTGATAAATGGTGAAAGATAGAAAACATTTATAAAGTGAAATTACAAAAATGTTTAACTACATTTCTTTTGCAAACACTTGTTGCTTTCACCCATTTCAACCATATGCAATACTTCTTTTATAAATTTCATTTATTTAAAAATATTCCATTAAAAACATAATTTAAAGCCAATGTTTTAAACCAATGACCCCCAACCCCCAACCTTGGAGAGAAGTTTTTCTGCTGAACGGAGGGGACGTGGTTTTGCATGCTGCCTGCATCCTGAAGATGGGGCTTTGCTTATTTGTGTGGACCGCTGGCATCCGGCGGACTGTTGCCAGTCCATGGGCTGAGGGTTGGGGACCCCTATTTTAAACTAAAGATTAATAGCAAAAATTATCGAAATATATCAAAGATATTATAAAGCTTACCTGCAGCAACACTAGTAGATGTAACAGATGCAGAGGGTAAAGCGGAATTTTGAATAGGTCTACCCGCATTTTCAGAGGGCAAAGAACTAGTGGGAGAAGGAATACTCAAAGGCTGTGCGAGAGATTGGTTCTTGCTTAGTATTTGGCTGCTAGAAAGAGTAGCAGTTGGATTTTGAATTTGAATTTGAGACATGTTTATTTCCATTCAAACCAAATCAGTGCAGGTAAACTTGGCCTTGAATGCAGGGTTTCTTTTCTGTATAAGTGCTTGAATTTGTACCTTTAAAGAATAAAGAAAAAAAAAGAAAATTTTATGTCAGATGCTTTTTCTTATTTTCTTATTAAGAAAATAAGTTGAGAAGGGTGGCAACACAATGCAAGAATTAACATGTTTTGGTTGCAAGGAACAGCAAATCTATAGTTTTTAGCTAACCATTCTTACTGGATAAATCATTAAATCCATTTACATCTATGGATCAAAAACACATAAAACAAGAGTCATAAAATATATATTAATGATTTCTTGAAAGAAATAGTTAAAATTTTTCAGCAGGCAATCTTTATAGCCAATGAAGTTTATTCTAAAAACACTGGATACTGCTCTCTTCAAGTGAGTCAGGTTTAACATATTAGAATATGAAATGTATAATGGTATTTGATAAACAATTCCCTTTTCCAGTGTCACAATTAAACATTTCTAATGTCTATTATAGTTGGGTTTATTTACTTTAAAAAATTTAGTAGAAAAGATTCTATATTTCTTCAAAACTATAAATCTGACCTATTTTCAGCTTTAGGAAATATAAATGCTGCTCAAACGTTGAGTGCTAATAGCATTTATTTATTTTCAAGTACTCTGCAGGCTTTCACAACTGATGCCAAATTTAGAATGGATGTGTCAAACACAAAGTAATTTGCAAGCTATCTCTATTTCCATTTCATTTTCTTGTTTTATGCTGTAACAAATTAAAGTTATACAGTAGCAAATATAAGATAAATAACAGCAAGTATGCCAAGTTAAAGAAAATTATAATGACAAGCACAGCATGTATTTTCTTACAGTCCTAGATACAAGTAGGATAGACACATTTTTCTTGACATTTGGCTGCAAACCAGGCCCGAAGACTGCAGCTAGTCCAGAACACAGCCGCGCGGGTAGTCATGGGGAGTACTAGGTACTCCCACGTAACACCTCTCCTGCGCGAGCTGCACTGGCTGCCTGTAGTCTTTCGGGTGCGTTTCAAGGTTCTGATTACCATCTTTAAAGCGCTCCATGGCATAGGGCCTAGCTACCTGCGGGATCGCATCCTCCCACACACATCCCTGCGGCCAATTCGCTCTCACAGGGAGGGGCTTCTCCTGGTGCCGTCCACTAGGCAATGCCAACGGGCGACACCGAGGAGTAGGGCCTTCTCTGTGATGGGCCCAACCCTCTGGAATGACCTCCCCCCCGACATTAGAACCACTACTGGCCTCCGCTCCTTCCGACAGAAACTGAAGACACACCTGTTCCGACTGGCTGGTCTGGCATAATTTATAACGTCTACCTCCTGGCATACACATTTTTTACTGGTTTTTAGAGGGATTGTCTCTTTTAAATTTAATCTTATATGATATTGGGATTTTAAATTTTGTATATTCTGATTTATTTATTTAGCTGTACAGTTTGGCATATTTTTTATCCTCCTCTCATATACGTATTTATGTATCTATTTATTATGTTTTAATTTGTTGTACTTTGATATGGACTGTACACCGCCCCGAGTCCCTTTTGGGAGAGGGGGCGGTCTATAAGCGCTAATATAATAATAATAATAATAATAATAATAATAATAATAATAATAATAATAATAATAATAATAATAATAATAATAATAAAATAATTAGTTAAAATGTTTACACTTTTTTTCTTTGGACAACCACAACAGGAAAATTATTTTGGAATGATTGGACTAGGTAATTTTTTTCTATACAAGAGAGAGAGAGAGAGTAGAAGATGGGGGTGGGGGTGTGATACTGCAAAAATATAATAATAGAGCAAATTATGGGAATGATTGTCTGCTTTGTTGCAAACAGGAGAATGAGTTGCTATATGTAATGGTTTAAAATCTTCCTTCAAAAATATAGGCATCCTTGCTTAACGACTTCTTTTTAGTGATTGTTCAAAGCTATGACAGAGCTGAAAAAGCCAATTTCTGACTCACAGAAAGAAATGACCAAGTAGTATTTCATTCATATATTTTTTGTAGCAAGGATACAGCACCATTGCTTGAAGTTATCTCCAGAAACCATGAAAGCAGAGACATTGTATTTTCCATTTGAATTGAAATAAATCTACAAATAGTAAGTGTTCTTGCATAAGAGAGACCAAAATTGTCATGAACTCCCACCAAAATCTATAGCTGCTTTTTTTAAAACTGAAATAATTACACTAATTGAATCTTCTATAATGAGTATGGAAGTGCAATACTCTATAATGTCCTTTTCAGAAAATGTATATGCATTCCATTATCTTGACGCACATTCGATGTTTTCTATTAAACAATCTGTTTAGAATGACTCACTGGCACATTAGAAGCACTGAGTCACCTGGATATACCAAAAGATAAAAACAGATTATCTGCTGAAGGCTCACATCAATTTCACTATTCCAAGATCACTATCAACAATATATTCTTAAAATGTATGTTTATTTTTGCCTCTATATTTGGCCTTCCCATATAAGGTAAAAGGTAAACGTCTTATAGGTCATATATGTGCTAGTCGTTCCCGACTCTAGGGGGTGGTGCTCATCTCCGTTTCAAAGTTGAAGAGCGAGCGCTGTCTGAAGACGTCTCCGTGGTCATGTGGCCAGCATGACTAAATGCCGAAGGCACACGGAACGCTGTTACCTTCCCACCAAAGGTGGTTCCTATTTTTCTACCTGCATTTTTACATGCTTTCAAACTGCTAGGTTAGCAGAACCTGGGACAACTAACGGGAGCTCACTCTGTTACGTGGCACTAAGGATTCGAACTGCCAACCTTTCTGATTGACAAGCTCAGCGTCTTAGCCACTGAGCCACCATGTCCCTTTTCATATACATTTCAATCGTCTATGAATGAGAGTTATGGAACTCCTAAATGAAAGTACTGCGACTGGCAAGCAAAACTAATGCTTAGATTTCAAAAAGAAAATAGAATTGTGTTCTTGCCTCGCCATAGCTATTCCCAAGCAGTACTTCCATAAAAAGCAGAAAGTCCAAGATTCAAAATGCAACTAAGCTGTCAAGAATGTGAAAAGAAAAAAAACTGAGATAAGAGATGAGTACATAAATACAGTGGTGCTTAGAAATTTGTGAATAATTTTGAATTGTCAATTTATCTGCATAAATGTTACTTAAAACATGATCTACTCTCTATACAAGTACTAAAACTAGATAAAGAGAAATCAGTTAAATAAAATGTTATACTTGTTCATTGATTTATTGAGGAAAATGATCCAAAGCTACATATTTTAAAAAGCAGATGAATGTGAACCTCTAGGATTACCAGTTCATTTGGAAATTAGTGCCAGTTGTTTCAATAAATCAATGGGATGACAATCAGATATGTGTGTGTGTGTGGGGGGGGGGTGATGGTGGTAGTTTCCATCTTATTTAGAGAACAGTATTCTGGAATTCACTATCAGTTTATTTTTCACCACTCAGATATGTATGGCTTGAACAAAGGAGGTTTCTGAAGAAAAAAAAAAGACGCTCACCAAGCTGGAAAGTATTACAAAACTATTTCCAAGAATTTGGGCTCCTTCAGTTCAAATCAAGCAAAGGTCAAGCAGATCGTGTACAAATGAAGGCAATTTAATGGCATTTTACTCTCCTTAGGAGAGTAAAACCAACCAACCATGATCACATCAAGTGCAAGGCATGTAATACTCCAGGAGGTCTCATGTAAAGAATTAAACTCTTGTATCTGTGAATGTCAAGTGATCATGACAGCACCATCAAGAACACACTGAATGACAATGATATACATGGCAGTATTTATTTACTGCCCATGTCATCAACAAAGCAACTCAAAGAGAATTGGAAGGCGAAAGCACACAACAAGCAAGTACTGTATGTTTTTGTCTTATTGTTTAACTAAGCTCTCCTTACAGACAGTCGTCGATTTACAACTGGCCACTTAACAACCTTCCAAACTTACAATGGACTAAAAAAAAGTTACTTACAACCCAATACTGAAATTATGACTGCTGCAATGCCGTGTTTTGTGACATTTTTGCTGCTTTCCAGCAAAAATACCCCATTAAACTGGATTCAAACTTATGACTATGTGATTTGCTGAAGAACCACATGATTCACTTAGCCACCATGTGATTTGCTTCACAAACATGGTACTCAGTTAATAATCACCATAAAAATGGTCATAAAAATTAAGTCCACAAGCATAACGACTTATGACCAAAATTCAAGGCTCAACTGTGGACATAATTCAAGGACTACCTGTATCTATATTTAGGACTTGCAGTATGTAGATAACAGATTACAGTATATGTCATATTTATACAGAAACGTTGAATATGCAAAATAGTTCACAAACTTTTAAGCACCACTGTAAATATACAAAGTAGAGCAGCTTGTAAAGAAATCTAGGAACAAGATATGCCTGGTGTTTCAAAAAAAGGGTAGAGTGATAAATAAGGAATCATGTGTCACTGGAGGCTATGCAGACAGGGAATCAGTTTCGTAACTGAGCAAGCAAACCAAATTGTGACACTATCTTTTGACCAGTATTTAATTATTAGAACTGGCAAGCATTTAATATGCAGAATTAGTAGATTATACACTAAATACAAATTTTCCATACCTTTTGGTGTTCCTGGGACAGTTTATTTTTGATGTTAGTTCCAAGGAAAGTATTTTGATGATGGAAATTGCCTATATCAAAAGGAAAAGGACAGTTACAAATATGTTCTATATGATTTTCATACTATTTTACTTTGTACAGTATTTACATTTCCTTAGTCATCAACATTGCCTGGAACAATGAAAAAATGTACAATAAAATATTAATTTCTTTCAGGATATTATCTGAAATAAGTCATTATACTTCCAAAGGCATCTTCCATTATACCATATTTTTGAGGTAGTTATTTAACAATATCTGACTGTTCTTTAGGATTAGGAAGCTATTTTTTTTAAAAAGAGAACATAGTATTTTGTTTTTATACTGCAAAAATATCCCATGCAAATATATTTGATTTGCTTTTGCTTTTGGCAGCTTTGCCTTATCAATTGTATCTTCTTAGTATTAACTATAAAATTTATTTTAACCCTGCATAAATCAGCATTTAGACACACAATGATCTCTAAAGTTCATATTATTCTTTAACACCCAGAGATTTTATTTCTTCTGAAATTAGGATAGAAAGCTTTATTCTGAGTTCCACAGGTTCCTATCTACTCTTGTAAAAAATGTGTTCTGATTTCTTATGTTTCAATTTTTATTTAACTAAAGCTGGTTAAAATATGTTGGAAGGGTAAGTAATCAGCAACATGAGTAGGAATGGGCATATGATTTAAATGTGCACTAGTATACTAGCCAATGCATCTCTGGTGTGGATTCCTTGTGTGAAAATTGATATATACCATAACTTATAACATGAGTTACATGTACATTTATAACTATGAACAATCTTGCATTTTATAGGCACTTAAAGGAAAACAATGTATTTTACAATGGTTCTATACAATTGCTATAAAGATCCCTGCTTTTTTAACACATTAACACATTAATAGTGTATATATCAGTGATGGCGAACCTGTGGCGGAGCCATTTGTCAGGGCACACGAGACGCTGAAAAGAGCCTCCCCCACCCTGCCCCCCCAAGGCCCTCCTGAGACTTCATGAGCTTCCGTGAAGCCTTTGGAACGCTTAGTGACTTCCAGTTTGCTCGGAGGATTGTTTTGAGCGCTCCGAAGGCGTCAGGGAAGCCTCCTGACAGTCCCTGAAGCCTCCGGAGGGCGTCCGGGGGGCGGGGAGGCTGTTTTTGCCTTCCCCAGGCTCCTATAAAGCCTCTGGAGCCTGGGGAGGGCGAAAAAAGCATGTAAAAATGGCGGGGGAGCGCCTGTAGTGCGCGCCTGTAGTGCGCACTGGGGGAGCATATTGCATTATGGGTGCGGCATGCCCGCACAAACCCCCCCTGCGCTCCCCCCACTTATGGCACGCAAGCCAAAAAAGGTTCGCCATCGCTGGCATATATTAATAGTTCATACACAATAAAACTGTTCTTGTAATATTTAATTATGCATAGGTTAAATTATTTTATCTAGTGACTGTGTATGTGCTCAAATGTTGCTAATTTCTCAACACAAATTTCACATTTGTCTTACTTAGTAAACTGCCTTTACTTTTCTAAACTAATAATCAGTTACATTTAATATATAATATATAATATTCATTACATAGCTCATGAACAGATTAATAATCACAGAAGGAAATACACTATATCGCCAAAAGTATTTGCTCACCCATCCAAATAATCAGAATCAGGTGTTCCAATCACTTCCATGGCCACAGGTGTATAAAATCAAGTACCTAGGCATGCAGACTGTTTTTACAAACATTTGTGAAAGAATGGGTCGCTCTCAGGAGCTCAGTGAACTCCAGCGTGGAACTGTGATAGGATGCCACCTGTGCAACAAATCCAGTCATGACATTCCTCGCTCCTAAATATTCCACAGTCAACTGTCAGCTGTATTATAAGAACTTGGAAGTGTTTGGGAATGACAGCAACGCAGCCACGAAGTGGTAGGCCACATAAACTGACAGAGCGGGGTCAGCGGATGCTGAGGCACATAGTGCGAAGAGGTCACCAACTTTCTGCAGAGTCAATCAGTACAGACCTCCAAATGTCATGTGGCCTTCAGATTATGTCAAGAACAGTGCGCAGAGAGCTTCATGGAATGGGTTTCCATGGCCGAGCAGCTGCATACATCACCAAGTGCAATGCAAAGCGTCGGATGCAGTGGTGTAAAGCACGCTGCCACTGGACTCTGGAGTGACGAATCACGCTTCTCCATCTGGCAATCTGATGGACGAGTCTGGGTTTGGCGATTGCCAGGAGAATAGTAGTTGTCTGACTGCCTTGTGCCAAGTGTAGTTTGGTGGAGGGGGGATTATGGTGTGGGGTTGTTTTTCAGGAGCTGGGCTTGGCCCCTTAGTTCCAGTGAAAGGAACTCTGAATGCTTCAGCATACCAAGACATTTTGGACAATTCCATGCTCCCAACTTTGTGGGAATAGTTTGGAGCTGGCCCCTTCCTCTTCCAACATGACTGTGCACCAGTGCACAAAGCAAGGTCCATAAAGACATGGATGACAGAGTCTGGTGTTGATGAACTTGACTGGCCTGCACAGAGTCCTGACCTCAACCCGATAGAACACCTTTGGGATGAATTAGAGCGGAGACTGAGAGCCAGGCCTTCTCATCCAACATCAGTGGGTGACCTCACAAATGCGCTTCTGGAAGAATGGTCAAAAATCCCCATAAACACACTCCTAAACCTTGTGGACAGCCTTCCCAGAAGAGTTGAAGCTATTATAGCTGCAAAGGGCGGACCGACGTCATATTGAACCCTATGGATTAGGAATGGGATGTCACTTACAGTACGTTCATATAAGAGTGAAGGCAGGTGAGCGAATACTTTTGGCAATATAGTGTATGTAGATCCTCACATCAAACAACTACTCTTTCATTGTGATATGTTTATTGTTCTGTAAGATGGAATAAGTGGATTCAGATATCCACTGACTAAAATAAATTTTTTTAGCTACTAACCATTCTAAACAGTATGGGAAGTAAACAAAACCAAATGTAAACACCTTGATTATGCAGTACTATAGATATTAGAAAACTTAAGCCTTTAATAAATTATAGTACGACAGACTGAGATTGATAAAAGTTTTATGAAGTGGCAGCAACAAGTCACAATAAAGTAAAGTATAAATACATAATGACAGTGACAGAGTAATTAAACAGAGTAACTTGAGGAGGAGGCATTGAAATATAATTAGAAAATAGCCCAAAGAATTAATTAGCAACTCCATTAAAAAGTGATTTGATGAACACATCAAGTTGCAATTTACAGATACATCATTTGACAAAAAGAACAATTTTATCTTCTTCAATCAATTCCTGTCTGTTCATAAAATGATTCCATCCTATCATCAATGCTTTCTTCTCTTTTCTTTACTCTCCTTTCCCCAATGCCATAAATGTTCCCTGATGATTCAAGCATTGGGGGAATAGCAGAGAAAAGAAATGTAGGAAGATTAGCTTCCACCTACCCTATTTCTTAGGAAGACCTCTGAACCCAACCTATACTTTCTTCATAAAAACAAACTATAAGGAACTTGTGCAATATTTAATAACTCTTTAAACAATGACTAGATAGGCCTGAACAACACATAGCCCATTGGTGTTTTTAAAAACTCAAGTTCACCACCACAAAATAGCATTACCCTTAGAAAAGATCTGCCACTGCACCAAAAGGCATGCTGCTGAACATCTCCTGGCTACACCAACACTGTCATCATAGCTCAACCAAACACCTGATTGGTGCACTAGCTATTCCCTCCTAGGCAACTATTATTTTTAATTGATCCTGTGGTCCTTTCCCCTCTGCAGACAGGAGCTACAGCCATTTCATTACATGTGGTTTTGCCAAGTTTTTGTTGCAAGTAAGAGCATACTTTCAGATACTACGGGAGTCATTTTTGTTGGCACCACATAAATGAATATGGTGCATTTTAAAGAAGTTAAATGAATGAAAACATATTCTTGGTCTATTCCCATTTATTTCAGCAGGTGTGTGTGGCCAAATATTTGTTGATGAATGACAGCCTATGGTTGTAATAAGTGACTTAAGTTGTCTTATTTTATCCTCTCTAGCCTAGACAGAAAGTACACATACATAGTTAGAAATCAAAGCAATTTGACTGGCCAATACAAAAGCAGTAAAGGAAGTCTAGTTCATGGCATTGCCAATTCCATCACTTATATCAGAGTGTGTGTTAGCATTTTTAGTAATGTTTTTGCTGAGCTGCATTATTTAATACTAACATTTGCATACATGGAAAACATTTATGGTTACTTCAAGGGCCAAAGTAGAGCAAAGAACAATGCTCTTGCAACTAGGGAAATCAATATAGCTCAGGTTTTGTGGTTGTTTCAACCATTCAGATTTGTCTGACTCCTGGCAACTTTATAGGCAAATGCTCTCCTTGCTAAACTGCTTCTTTCAATTGCTTGATGTTGATCTTTGCATCAGTTTTGATATTATCAAGCCAATGGTTTCTTTGCTTCCCCCTTCTTGTTCCATTAACGATCCCTAGCATTACCGATTTCTTCCAATGAATTTGCATGCATGGCATACATTTGGCAAATATATTAAGCATAAATTTAAAGTAAGAGATTTGAAGCAGAAAAATTGATGGAATGTGACACTCCAAGAAGGACTACAATAAGAGAACAAGACAAAGTATAGCATATTACATATACATTAACTCATGATAAGGAAATGTGCATGTGTCTCATACTATTTCCTTATTAGAAATAGGACTATCTAGCAGACTTAGTACTATTTTACTTTGTTCCCTATGAGTTTAGTTAGTACATAATCTACTTAGTTTTCTCAAGTAACAGAATAATAGTTAAATTACTAAGAATGACTATTATTCACACACTGACTTTAATTTATAAAATCTTTCCCGAAAACTATCATTCTCATGTTTTGTAAGTTCGTGGTTTTTTTTTTGTTTCAACTGGCATATTATCAAGTTATGTGCTAATGCATCAAACCTGTTTAGTCCTGCTTTGCTCTGTTCTAATAAGCCAAACAAATAATAGATTATTTTTCATGACATCCAAAACTGCTACTCCAAAATGTAAAAATCCTAAATCAAGAACTAAAAGTAGTTTACAATTAGGGCTTGTGAAAACTTAAAAAATCTAAGAGCTTTAGAAGTGGCTGCCTACAACATAATGGATGCATTAAGGTAAGTTTTTGTCATCAATTACAGCATTCTTCAACAGAGACAGTTCAAACAATAAGCAATTATTCATCTGGTTTAATCAAGTGATATACAAACTACTTCTAATCAGCTTTTGCTAGATCTAAACAATGTGCCTTAATTCCAAAATATTGTACATATATTTACTTAGGGAAGTTCATTAATGTTAATTTTCACAACCCAACTGTACAAATATGAAGTTCAATAGAACTTATTCCCTATAAAGTGCCTAAGATATCATATTTTCCCAGACTAAATTAATAGCTTAATTTGATGTAATGAGGTCCAATATAGTTCAAACCTATTCAAAATTGAAATATTTCTATTTACATGCTACCCCAAACCAAAGAATCTGGACAGCTTACAATAACAAAACTGCAGGCAGACCCATAAATTATTGTAATTATTAAGTATCTGGAGCAAAAGACAAAGTATTGCTTTATTTAACTACCAGTCACAAAAAAGTGGAATCTGGAAGGCCAGCAAAAGATTGTAATATTGTTAATGATGTTCAAAATCTGAACAGTTTTTCAAAAGGCAATGCCATTCAAGACACTTGGACTATGGTATCTTGACTACAAAGTAGTCTATACAAGATTTGGTCAAATTTGTGCTGTCTTAGTTATACACTTTACTAGAAGAGTTTGTCATGTCAGGACAATGCAAAAAGGTAAAAATAGTACTGAGAAAAAAATCATACTTTGAACTGGGCCTGACTTACAAAGACACATGTAGTTTTCTTGATGTGATGTGGAAAAAGTTTGCCTCTGCTGTTTTGAAGATGTTTTTCTAATTCCCCAAACCTACCAAACTTCAAATTATTCAAATGTTAGTTGAATAGATTATTTCCCTAGAACAAATAAAGCATTTCCAGATTCTACCTTCAAGTTGCAATGGAATTTTTACTATTGGAAGACTTTACTGTACCCTGTTGCAAAGTTACCCTTTGGAATGCTTACTAAGCCTACAGAAATCAATGAATGGAAACTAACTAACGAAGGCTTGCCGGTTTGTTATTCTTCTCCAACTGTGGCCAAAACTCAACCCACCCTGTCAAAACCAAAGCAAGAGATGACACTTACAAAAGTTCACTTAATTTTTAAAAATGGTTCTGGATTTAGCAAATGCTTAGTTCTCCTAAAAGTGAAACAACACAAGAGTTTTTGTGAGGGAAAACTTCAGCATCTAAAACCCTTAAGCCGTTTATTTCCATTAGGAGCTGAATACCTTTTTATTTTATTTTTTATTTATTTGTCAATCATGTATAAGGTAACAGATATAACTATAAACATGATTATGAATACAGGAAATGGATACGAATAAATAGGGGGCAGTAGGACAGGGACGGTAAGCACGTTGGTGCGCTTATACACGCCCCTTGCAGACCTCTTAGGAATGGGGTGAGGGGAACAGTAGACAGCCTAAGGTTAAAGTTATGGAGGTTTGGGGATGAAACCACAGTGTCAGGTAGAGCATTCCAGGCGTTGACCACTCTGTTGCTGAAGTTGTATTTTCTGCAATGGAGTTTGGAGCAGTTTACCTTAAGTTTGTATCTATTGTGTGCCCGTGTATTGTTGTAGTTGAAGCTGAAGTAGTCATTGACAGATAGGACACATTACCTTTGACAGGTAGGACACCTTACAGCATGTCAAATGAAAGCACACAAAGCCTTTAAAAAAAAGAATAAAACACTGCCAGCTTTCAGATGCTATGCTGCCGGATATAGCCCAGGATCTGAACCCAAGGAAAACAGAGTAAACAGAATCTACATTCAACTCTCTGCTGGAACCCCTTTCCATTTGTTTAAGATAAGTAATAGTTTCTACTTTGCAATTGCTGCAATCCCAAGCGAAGAAAGACATTAGAGCAGCTATTCTGCAGAGAAAGGCTCCCTACCCTGCGTCGAATATGAAAAGGTCAAGAAATCTGGTAATCGCCAAAAACAGCCCACACACACTGCCGCTACACGCGAAGATAAAAACGCTGCACGGCTCTAAGGAAAAGAAACCTACACACCGGGCACCGTTGCATACAGAGTACCAGAGAGACGCACTTCTCCCTTCACACAAACATTTAAAGTTACAACAAGGCCTCGTTTTTACTTCTCCCAGGATGGGATTTTAATTTTTTTTTAAACAGTAACAGAATTGGAAGGGACCTTGGAGGTCATCTAGTCCAACCCTCTTGCTCACGCAGGAGACCTGGTACTAGGGGATTCGAACCGCCGAACTGCCTACCTTTATTGATCGACAAGCTCAGCGTCTCAGCCACTGAGCCCACCTAACCCAAACCGATCCACCAGGATGCCGAGGAGAAGAGCTGCGCTACCTCAGACCCTCCCGCGGTCCACCACGGTCTCTTTTTCCACAGCGGCCAACCCGACGCGCTGGGTTTTCCCACCTCGGGGGTGGCGGGGGAACCACGAGGAAGAGGAAAGGCAGGGAAGGAGCCCGGAGAGAGAAGCTACGAGCCGCTATCCCCGAAGGCATCTCCCGCGGATTCTCCCTTTCAGCTCCCCTCCAGCCAGGGGAGGAAAAGGAGCGCCTGTCAGTCAACCTCGCGCCTTCCACCTGCCGGTAGCCGTGGAGAGCCGCTGCCGCTGCCACAGCCGCCCCCTCGAGAAGCCCGAGCTTCTCCCACCCCTCGCCGGTGGCCCGAGGCTGGCCGTCCCGCTAGGCCCCAACCTGGGCGCAGGCCCGGCCGAGGCCTCTCCCTCCCACATCCCCCAGTCGCGCGCCCCCTCCTTTCCCTCCCCTCTCTTCTTCTTTTTTGCCCCCCCCCTTCACCTGATGTTGGTCTGGGCTGCGGCTCCCGGGCCGGCTCGTGTTGACGGCGGGCTATCGGGCGGCTCAGTCCATTGGTAGCTCCCAGGAAAGGGGGGTCCGGGGAAGGGGAGGGAAGCGAGCAAGTCGCAGCGGCAGCAGACACAGGGCAAACACTAAAGAGAATGAGCGGGGCCAGCTCCGGCCGGGAAGGAAGTGACGGCAGCACACGGGGAGGGAGAGAGAGAGGGAGAAAGAGGTGGAGTCGTGGCCTTGGCAGCTATTTATAGCGCCGCCTAGCACCACGCATGCCGCGGTTCCAGTTAGCGGCCGGCTTCTCAAGAGTTTTGCATTGTCGCACAGATGACTACCACACCCAGCATGCTCCAGGGTAGCTACGAAGAACACGTTGCCCTTCTGTCAGTGTCTCACGGCTTTCGCTTCCTTCCTCGGAATTAAAAAAAAAAACTATACTTCCCAGCATGCTCCATTCCCTCGAGAGCGATCTCTCTCTTTCATCTTGCCCTGTACACATCTTCTGCCACGTGCTTCCTAAAGCCCTACATTTCCCAGCGTGCATTGCTTCCTTACCTTCGCCGGCGGAGGGCGTGGCTGCCTGCAGGTCCTGTAACGCCGGGCGGAAGAAGATTCTTGGTGGGAGTCGCACTGGGCTGGAAGAAGGAAATTTTGGTGTGGTTCGGGAAGGCTGCCATTTGCCGAACCTGGATCTGACATAATCCCGGTTTGCTAAATCTAAACAATATCGGTGTGTGTGGGTGTGCGGTAGTTCCTTTTAAATACAAAGAGATCCACTTGCTCTACATTTTTAACAGGTTTTTTGGTGCCCTGGGAAAATAAAGCTAAGATCTGAAGTTAAATAATATAATACATGGCATTATGTATTCTGACCAACCATAATAAAACAGAAGAGGATGCAGTTTTCCACTTTGTCTGCAATTTTAAAAAGTACTAAAAAAAACCAGGAGACAGGCAACTTTGCGTCGGATTCGATTGTTTTTCAGGCTCAGCTTGATCTGGAGAGGCGAAGAAGGGTCGCATCTAATAATAGATGTTCGGATAGGAGACAACCAAGAAATCCCAGGGTAATATTTGGACTGAAAATTTTTTTAAAAAGTTTTTCTGGATGAAGGCAGCGGCGAACTCCTCCGTGTTGTTGCTAAGCGGCGTGCCCATCAAGCCCTTTGGAGCCAAAGTTCCACTTCAACTTGGATTTGTTATCCAGCTCTAGAATTTGGGCTTTCATTCTTCTAATAATCCATACAGAGGGTTGCACACCGCTTTTTCTTTTCCCCCTTCGGAGCGGAACAACGGAAGAAGCGAGATCAAGAATCACTTCACTCGGAGAAGGGAGGGAGGGAGAAAAGAAAGGGAGAAGAAGGCGGTGTCAAAACAGGCGAGGGATGGTAAACAAAGCAACCCAAATGGAATATTATAATTCTATAAATGGAATGACAGATGTATAAGAACCATGAATGTAAAAAAAAAGAATAACTATGTGAATGTATACTTATAATTGTATATAGAGAACAACAAAAAAACTTTATATTTAAAAAAAATATTCTTTCAGGTGAATTAGAGACGCCCTCCTAATACTTTCCACCTTTTTTTCTTAATTAGACCTGGCTCAGTTTAAAAAGGTTTTTTTTTAAAAAAAAACCTTTTTATTGTTCCCTGAAAATAAATAGAATCTTTATAACGGGTTCTCAAACTTGGCAACTTTAAGACTTAAAGACTTAAAGTCCTCAAGTCTTAAAGTTGCCAAGTTTGAAGACCTCTGCTTTATAAGCATGAGGAAGATTTGTTAGGGAGGGGAAGGAGCAAGGTACTTCTATCCTTGGGTAGCCCTAGTGGATTCTGGGTCTTGTAGTTTCCCCAAGCATTCAAAAGCTGTTGATTCAAGCCTGCTGCTCTAACGAAAGTGGATCGACGGCAGCAGACTATCGTAAAGTGTTTATGTGGCAAAGGGACAGCGCTGCAAGTTAATAGCGCAAAGCAGCCCATGTCTTCAGCGGTAGAGACTGCAGCAAAAACTCTCAGGCCCAATTTGTTCATTTCAGGTGTGGATTCAAACCAAGCCGCTGCGCTTCTTGCGGGCCGCCTGGCGAAGCGCGTTTCTAAAACGCTGCTCTTCTTCCAGAAATAATCACTTTTGCTCACAGTGGAAATTTGGCTGTGATTCCAGATTTCCTTTTAGAGTTTAGACAGTCATGAGATCTGTGTTGACTTAACCCCCGTTATTATCAAATGTCAAAGTAAAAGGGGACGCCTTCCCGTTGCCTCCTTGAATTTGGCAGGAAAGAATTGTGAAGAAAGGAGCTTACCTTTTGGTTTTGGTTTTTTAATTAGCCAAATCGTGTTTTTTTCAAGGAAGGACTCTCAAGCTTCAACCAAATTGAAAAGGGCTCCTGTTAGATATACATTTGTTGTTTGGGAATATTTTACAAAAGATTTAATTTAGATTTAGCACATAAATGCCAACTTAGGGAGATTGCTTCTGGTGCTTTAAAATGACCATTCTGCAACTTTGGTTGGAAATTTAGAGAAAGGGGGAGGTACAATTTTCCTAATTACTAATTCAGGCATTGTTAAGATGTTTCATTGTGATGTCAATTTGGCTGAGGTTCACACATCTTATAAAGCCAAAGCAACTAAATCATAGCTATATTAATGTATAAACAGTATTTATTTATTTATAAATCAAATTTATACAGCTGCCAATCTCACCTGAGGTGACTCTGGATGGCACAAAACAATAATTCTTATTACCTTCAGGCCTCAAGATTTTCATTTGTGCTAGAATAAAACATTAGGCTCATCATTCAAATATCAAATTCCATTTACACACCATTTTGTTTTCTAAGAATTCCTCAGAGTCTGAGGGAAAACAGTAAATAAAGATGATTCTAGAGGGAGTTTATGCCTTATTTTGCAGCATTATCTATTTCCCTTCTTGAAAAATTAAATCTGTGAAAGACAGGCCTGACAATCTGGTGGGTATCAAGGGCTATGCTGCAAAATAAAGGATAAATCTCCTGTAACATTGCCATTTACAAAAATGCTGTAGTCAAAAGCGCAGTCACATGTCACAATTTGGACACTTGGCAACCAGCTCACATTTATGACTGGTTACAGCATCCCACCATCATGGGCTTGCATTTTGCTATTATTATTATTTTTTGCTATCTTCCAACAAAATAGCTCATTGGATAAGTTGGATTCAAACCTACAATCATATGGCCATTAATAACAGTAATGGAATCTACTTGAGTTCATGACTCAACTTACAACCACGACAACGTACAATCAAAATTCTGAGTTCAATGGTATTTGTTTAGGAACTACCTGTATTTCCTCCTATTTCCCCTACAATAATCCTGTGAATTAAACGGGGGTGAGAGTGACTGGTCCAAAATCACCCAGCCGATTTTTCATGCTTAAAGTGGGAGGAGAACTAGGTCAACACCTTAACCATTATAGTATCTCAGTTTGCTTCAGATGGCTATCATTACTCTTAACTGTCATAACTGGACATTGGGAAAAACAGCTGACAAAGCTACATTGAAGCTGCCCCAACCTTTCCGGCTTGGCAGACCGGTAGCCGGGTGGTGATGGTGAGGAGATGGTTCTGTGCAAATGGCAGGTGCATGCACACATGCAAGTGGAGCTGCGCATGTGCACACACTCACCTGGAGCTTGCGCTGTCCAATACTGGGCTACAAGGGGGTTGGGGACCTCTGATTTAAATAAAATAACCTGTCCTAAGATGCTTTGATAATTGTATGCTTGACTTAATCTGCTTTATGATAGGAACAGATCAACATTATCCTATCTTTTTCACTGATCTAGCATCTGGTTTATAAATTGCATTTCATATTAAGGTCTAAAGCTGCATACAACTCTAAAACCCAAACAAGACTCCTAGTACATTTTACACTCAGGTAGGAACATGCATTTTAGTTTTCACTATATATGCGGCACAAGAAATAGGCAATCTTTCTGTAGCATAAATTTTAAAGCATTTCTTAATACATCAAATTCCAACCATTTTTAAATGCATTCTCATCCCAAACCTTATTTACATTAGCTTTGCAGACATCTAGGCATAATTAGAAAGATAACTGTTCTTCCAAAGGTACTTATACATCCTAAACTGAGATTTAGCATTCAAACATTTAAGTTGAAAAAAAACTAAGCTACAGGTATTCCTCAACATAGAGCCATTCATTTAACAACCGTTTGAAGTTATGAAGACACTGAAAAAAGTGATATCAAAATTTGGTTGCTTGGCAACAGGCATATAATTATGACAGTTACAGCATTCCTGTGTCATGTGATTACCATTTACAATTTTCCCAAGCCTGATAAGCAAAGTCAGAAGCCAGATTTGCTTAACAATCACATGATTCACTTAATGAACATGGCAAAAGGATAATAAAATCAGCATGACTCACTTTATAACCACATTGCTTAGTAACAGAAGTTCTGGCCCCAATTATGATCATAATTAAGGAGTACCTGTAAAGTTACTTAGTGGGAAACATCTGCATAGCAAATAATACAAAGCAATTATTTTCAATGATACTTTACAGCAATACATTCTTCAAAGGTATAGTATTAAACTACTGTCTTCCGTAATAAAGACAGGTAGAATTCTTTGAAAGAGCGCTTCAAAAACCTTTAACTTCCATTATGAACAGCATTAGGTAAAGCAAGTTGAAGTGTGGTTATGGCATGGTACTGAGTTATACATATACTACTAGACAAATACTTTTTAAACAAGAACTTATTTATTCACAGATTAGATAAATTTTAGAAGACACAAAAGAAATACAAATGACAATAAACTGGAAAAAAGAATATGTGACAACGTGAGTGTGCAGCCAGTATTCTGTATATTTTAAAATGTTATCCAATCACAGCACATGTGAAATTGCAATCAATCCCAAATTATAAACTTCTAACACTATTCCCTTTGAAAACAAACAGGGAAAAAGGAAAATCACTTCCTTCTTATGAACACATGAACAAAGTATCATTCAGCTTCTGCATCAAGCAATAATTCTGTGATGTATTTCTGAAATAGCAACTCGTTTCATTTTGTCCGAGCTTTGTTTAGAAGACAGTCAATATCAGTGCTCTTTGATGTAACTCTGAAATTCTGCCACTCAGATTAAAAATGTCAGAGCAATGTTACACTTGCAGCTTGTAAATATCCTTGAAGAAACTGCAAAGCTTCAGTGTTCAGGCTGGTACTTAGCATTGACGGAACCTTAAAAGACATAAGCAATATATATTTAAAATGCATTTAAATTACAAGTTTAAAACAAAAATCTATTATTCCAACTAAGCATCCTAGGTTCCATCAATCTATTTGTCATCAATTTGTCTCTACCCTGTGAATTGTATGGTCATACTATATATTCCAGTTATTTTTTGCCAAGTGTCAGGGCAATAAGAAGTTGTCCAGGCAATTCATTCTTTTGGTTCCAGATTCAATAAGCACACCAGTGACTAAAGAGATTTCAATATTTATATATTATATATTTATGTATTAATAACTCAAGCAGATTTGAAAGTACAGTCTAACAAGAATATATACCAACCTAGATGATATCTCAATCATTTTACAAGCTGCAATAATGATAGCAGAAATACAGTACCCAATGCTATGTTCTGCACAGAGGTTCCCAGCTTAAAGGCCTAGCATGTTATTACAACCTAGCACCATGACCAAGAGATATATGACTTTGGTATGGGAACTGAAAGTCTGAGACCGTCAAAAATGTTAAAAGCTTTGCAGCTCTGTAAAGATTCTCCCCGCCCCCCTTCACCATTTCCTATTGTTTTTAGCAAGACTGAAAAACAAGCAGGTTAATTGGAGATGAGCTCTAAACTTTTATATAGCTAGTCCTTGACTTGCAGCAGTTTGTTTAGTAACTGTTTGAAGTTACACTGAAAAAGTGACTTCATTTTTAAGAGCTGAGGTGATGCAGTGGTTGGAATGCAGTACTGCAGGCTACTTCTCCTGATTGCTGGCTACCTACAATTTGGCAGTTCAAATCTCACTAGGTTCAAAGTTGACTCAGCCTTCCATCCTTCTGAGGTGGGTAAAATTGAGGACCCACATTGTTGAGGACAATATGCTGACTCTGTAAAACCTCTTAGAGAGGGCTGTAAAGCACTGTGAAGCGGTATGTAAGTTTAGGTGCTATTGCTATTTTTCACATTTATGACCACTGCAGCATCCCTGTAGTTGTGATCATAATCTGGACACTTGGTAACTCACTCATATTTATGAAGGTTGCAGTGTTGGGGTGATAGTGGTCATGTGATCACTTTTTGAGACCTTCTGACAAATAAATTAAGGGGTTAGCCAAATTCAATAACCATATCACTAACTTAACAACTGCAGTGTTTCATTTGACAACTGTGGCAAGAAAGGTCGTAAAATGGGGCAAAAATCACTTAACAAATGTCTCACTTAGCAACAGAAATGTTGGGCTCGATTGTAGTCGTAACCTGAGAGCTTTTCTAAATATAAAGAAATCAAAATATGTCACTAAACTCCTCGAAATATCCTGGTCTTCCACATTGCCTCAAGTTATTATATCAAAGAGTTGTATTTCCTATAGAGTTGCCTCCAGCAAGATGGGCAGCATGTAAGTGTAATAAAAAAAAATATTTATAGGAAGGCTGTTCATATGGATGCTGTACTTCAATGAGCATCCATTCAAAATTGCTTTGCAACATGACATCGTGCTTCAAGAGAAGTCAAGTCACCATGTTATTTTGCTTGTCCTCTTTAGTAACTCCTCTGTGTACACGCACACACACACACACACACACACACACTCTCTATATATAGGCTTATGTGATGTAGCTATTTAGAAGTCTTCCAACTTCTAATTGGAGTTGGAAACTGTCAGATGTTTCAGAACTGGATGTGAAAATGAAGCTATATTAAGGAAATTAGCCTTGCAACACAATGGCATCCTAGGTTTTAACAGTTTTGCAAATTCTGAGGAAATTAAGTCAGGATGGCACTCACAAAAGCATGTAAAGTGAGGAACAATTTTATAATTTTGGCCTCAGCATTTTCAGGAGAGATTAGACAATATAAAATACAGATAGTCCTCCATCAACAACCACTCCATGAGCTCTATACATATTCCCACATTAAAGTAACTTACTCTGCCTGGACGTGCAGTAGATAATTTATGAAGAGACTGTGCAAGATGGATTTTGGGGTTATTCACAATTTGGCCAACTGGATCATGCTCCTTTTTCCCAGCAAAGGCAAGCTGAGAAA
This sequence comes from Natrix helvetica, assembly GCF_964273705.1. Lineage (NCBI taxonomy): Eukaryota > Metazoa > Chordata > Lepidosauria > Squamata > Natricidae > Natrix > Natrix helvetica. The sequence continues at coordinate 153,948,797 of NC_138549.1, read as the reverse complement.
ATGCAGTCTGGTATCCTGGAGTATCTTCTATATCAATGAAGTGTTCCTCATCAGGAAGGGTGTCATCTTCAGGCAATTCAAAAAGGCCAATAAGGGCCTGAAGGAGAGGTGTCCTGAAAAACCAGAAGATGCCTTTCATCAAATTGCTTGTTAGAAGAGATTCATTTATCATAGCTAGAGAAGGGATTAACAATGATACAACTATGACAGTTAAAATTTTAGAAAAGTATCTTTAAAAACTTTACCTAACAGCCTATATTTCTAAGGATGCTCAAATAATTTTTCTAACTTTTTTTTATACGCACATACACATCTATCTATCTATTTACTTTTCTATCTATCATCTATCTATCTATCTATCTATCTATCATCTATCTATCTATCTATCTCAAATTTATTCATGTAACTCAAGTCTCTTTTTAAATTTCATTAATATATAAATTCATTTTTTTTCTTCCATTCAATTATGTCTGATTCTTGGATGCTGCCTGGAAAAGTCCCTCTTCTTGTCATACAGTTGAGTCTCTTTCAGATAACTAATGGGATTTTTGATTTGGTGAGGTTTAAAGGATTTGGGAACTATAGTTAGTGATGTTGCCATGCAGGAAACATAATAGCTGTATAATCCTTGCCACTTTAGCAATAGTTTCTAAATTAAACACAGTATTATTTTTGCTTGCAGAGTTAATGACCAAGCTTAATTATCAAGCTGGTCACTGTACCTACCACAACTTTGTGTACTCTGTGTCCATCATTGGAGGACATTCTGTGAGTAGTTTTGTGATGCCAACGGCGCAGATTTTCTTTTCTACTTGCCCAGATACTTTCTGTACTTCTGGTATTATGATTTTTTCCAAAACCATTCCAAACATCCTATTAAGTGCAAAAGAAATAAATGCATTTCTATTTTAGTAAGTACCTAGAGTAAATCAAAACTCAATTGTATTATAATTTAAACAAATTCATCAGCTGTCAACCTATTTCATTAATTCTTCAATAAGTGAAATATGTAACTTCCCACAGAATTTTAAAAGGGCTTATCATTTCTTTACAATAAGTAGGTCTCCCAAAATCTTCAATTATCTGAATTCATAGAACAGATTTTTTATCTTTTGCTTCTTTGCTACAAAACCAAATTAGGGATCAAGTTTAACCCTTATTCCAGTAATATAGCCAGATGTATATATTTTACATTTTATTACTTCATTCTTATGTGCGAAAAAAGAAAAACCTGCACACAGGAATAGTGATCCTGCAAAGAAAAATTTTGGCCTTCAGCTCCATTATAGATGTACCGTATTTTTCAGAGTATAAGACACTGAAAAATTGGATGTGTCTTATATATCGAATATAGCATTTTTTGCCTCCCGAAGCCTCGCCCCCTTCACCAAAATGGCCGTGCAGATATGAGCAAAAATTGGGCCGTCTTTTGCCCCCCAGCCCCAGCAGCACTCTATAAGCTTCCATAAGGCTACACATGCAATTTGTTTGACAAAAAACGGGCCCGTTTTCATAAAAAACAGGCCATTTTTTGCTCATTTTTGTGTCCCCCCCAGGAGCACTCTGCAAGCCCCCTCAAGGTTATTCATGCCTTTTTTTGGGGGGGGGGACATTTTTGGGAGGTTTGCAGAGTGCAAAAATCCCCCCCCCCCCCGGCTTTGGAAAGCTCTTTAACTGATTGATGAGAATTACATTGATCAAGTGCTGTGCCAGCAGAAACAAAGTCTTAGGTGCTGCAGATTTTCAGCAATTTCCTTTTCCTGGATAAATACACCTGGAAACATCTACCTACCTACCTACCTACTCTCTCTCTCCCCCCACCTACCTACTGCATTTCTCTCTCTCTCTCTCTCTCTATCCCTCTATCTACCTACCTACCTACACTCTCTCTCTCTCCCTATTTACTGTATTTCTCTCTCCCCCCTCTATCTACCTACGTACCTACCTACTCTCTCTCTCGTTACCTATCTACTGTATTTCTCTCCCTCTCTCTATTTCTCTCCCAATCCTTCTACCTACCAACCTACCTGCTCTCTCTCTCACCCTATCTACTGTATATCTCTATCTCTTTCTATTTCTCTCTCTCTATCCCTCTACCTACCTACCTACACACTCTCTCTCCCTCCCTCCCTACTCTATTTCTCTCTCTCTCTTTTTTTTCTCTCTCTCTCTCTCTTTATCTACCCACCTACCTACTTTCTCTCCCCCCCCACCTACCTACTGTATTTCTCTCTCTTTCTCTCCCTCTCTATCCCTCTATCTACTTACCAACTTTTTTTAAAAAAGTGCCTCTTCAAAACTTTAGTGCGTCATACACCGGTGCGTCTTATACTCCGAAAAATACAGTATGTTTTAATGTAAACATTTTTGAGAAGTGTTCACAAAGTAGCACCATTTCATCCCCACAATTCACTTGAAATACAAATCTTCATAAATATTTCTTCTCTTTTCTTCTGTTTGACAATGTGATTTCATTACTCTTATCTTTTCTTTGCTCACTTTTTGTTATTAATTAAAAAGCAATAAAGTAAATAAATAAATAATATAAATCTTCCACACATATTTACTTATTAAGGAATAAATATCTGACCGTAATAACAAACAGGGATAGGCAATCTGGGCGCATTTTCTGTGAAATTATATTATGAAATTACTGGCATTAACACTTATATTTAGCACTAAGAATACAACAGTTAGAAATCCTCAGTATAAAATAAACTGTATTTTTAAAAACATACTAACTTTGGTTGTATGCTGTCAAATATTTCTTGAAGCGCTATTGCTCCATATTTTATGCAGTACAAGTTGATAAAGACTAAGAAACCTATATTAAAAAAAGAAAATAATTAAAAGTTGTAAAAGATAGGACTAACAATATGACATTTGGTACAATCTCTTTTATAAGCAGAGTTATCTTGGACAAATTAAGATTATGACAAAGTGTTTTCATGAGGATAAGGGAGAAAATTCTGGTTTTATATAATTATATCCCAACATTTGATGCAAGTATATAAGTCACAGATTCTATGTCATGGTGTGTATTTCATCATTTCGCTCCCATTGTTCCTGGCTTTTAGGATTCTCCTTAAAAACGACCGGCTCCACCACAATTCTCCCAACCCTTTTTTACTTGCCACAATTTTTAAGCTTTATATGGAATAATATGCTACTCTGAAATCCCAAAAAAGTACTACAGCCCATGCTACTTTCATCATTTTGTCTGAAGTAGTATAGGGCTTTCCTGCCTGAGCAGGGGGTTGGACTAGAAGACATCCAAGGTCCCTTCCAACTCTGTTATTCTGTCATCTCAAAAATCAAACTGAAAATGAAGGTAAAAAAAAACATGTTAATTGTTATCAAGCCATCCTCAAGATGATTTCCCAAACCATAAAGGCCATTTATATAGAACTTACTTTTGATAAATTTTGTTGTTTTGGAATTTTGAAGTCTTTGGAAAAGCAGAATGTAAATCTGCTTCCTGTACTGATCAATGGATTCACTAAAAAATAAAAAATAACACAGCAATCTGATTATTCCACCTCACGCATCGTTGTAGACATTGTTTCAATAATGCCAAAATAATCATTCACACCCATTACAAAAATCGGGATGTGGAGTCCATACTCACGGGGGCATATGTTCTATAATGCTATTCAGAAGGTAGAATCCCTGATGGTCATTAAGTTTAGAAGCAATAAGTTTCTGGAATACTCCTAGTAGTCCAGGCTATAAATTAAAATAGAAAGCAAAACGATCTTGGTTACTGGCAATTGAAAGCACAATGAAGGAACCACTTAACTACAAAATTGTATCTAATTCAAATTTTGCAACAGAGGTTGCTCAAGTACAATAATCAAAGAATCCTAAAGTCTATTTCCTTAACTCTGGCATGATAAAGCTAAAAATTGGAGTATGCTCAGCTATATAAAAATTGGAGTATTAGATGGCACTCCCTAATGCAGTGATGGCTAACCTTTTTGTCCTTGAGTACAACAGCATTTATTTAACCAACTTTGTACAATGATGACAACATTCATGATGGCTTATAATATAAAAAATATAAAATGAAAAATAGTTTTGACCAAAACACAATACATGGCATCAGATCTCAAACCCCTCCAGAAAAGATCTGTCTTTAGCCTAAAGACAGGCAGGACTTACAACCACTATTCCAGGCTCAATTACAGTTGTAATGAATGTGCTGTAACTCTTCCCCCTGCCCCCAAATACATACAAATCTAAAGATGTCATTCTCATTTGAGTTTATACGCACAATTTTGTCAGCTGCAGCACTTGCTATTGTATTGGCTCCTCTCTCCAAATAGGCCTGAAGAAGTCTCACCAGAGGAGGGATGTTTCCTGACCTTTCCCACAAGACCGGCTGAAGCAGATGTGGAAATAAGGCCATATAGGATGATGGGATATCATTTTTATGCATCTCCAGCAATAGAGACATCACTTGAAATACGTATGGAATGAATTCTGATAAAAGGAGAAAATAGTTAATAGCCTGGACTAGTGATTGGGAGATTATATTCACATACACAGTAATGCCATAAAGTAATATCATGCTACAAAATTCCTGTAGCATTCTAAGAAGCTGCTGTGTACACAGACACTGTAGGTCCATCCAATTTATCTTCTATGGATGTCATGATGCTAGCAAATTTCAAGTCCCAACAGCTTGAGCCAATATGGTTTATGATATGGGATTTAGGTGTTTAACAGCATCGATAAGATTAGAGGCTGACTAGCCCAGGTCATATCATGGGCACAACATTTATGCTTTCTCAGATCACTAGTCCAATGATCGATCATCTGTTGTTGCTGATATCCAATTAAGATGAATTTTAAAAAGACTTTATGATATATTACAGAGGGAGGGAATAGCTATGGAGAGGAAATCCATTTATGAATAAAGAAGACTGGACTTAAGAAAATGCCATTTCCTTTCTACAAAGCTCTGACACATTCCACAAGACTCACATGTGACTCTGAACACCCATAGTACATCCCTGAGCTGAAATACATACCAAACTTGAATAAAAGATGGGCTATAAATCATAGTAAATACAGCTATGTTTTGTTCAACTCTTGCAAACAATATAAAGACAAAAAGGTCTGGATATAGATAGATTAAAAATAAATCATTTAAAATGAGCAATCCATTGGTTCATTAACAACTTATTTATACCTTGCACATCATTCTGTAGAATCTCAGTGAATACCATAAACAGAGCATCTTCAAAGCTTCCAACAGCTGCAGGGTTTGCTCTGCAAGTTATCCGTATCGACAAGCAAATTGATTCAAACATATAATGGTTAAAGTGAGGCTTGCTTGGATTCTGAAACCAAGATATGAACAGAACAAAATACATAAAATAAAAATGGGAAAACGTCCACTGCTATGTATGTCATCATGACTACACAGACTACGAGAATTTTACACAAATTGTAACAATTACCACTGATCTACCCCATTATAAATATATTAATAACTTCAGGTGGCAATATTTAGTTCGCATCTGACTAGAATTCCCATGATTCATCAGAGAAAAGGATCAATATGGTCTTCGATTACTGAGATATTTTATATTAGGGGCCTCTAACCCCAGGCCATGGCCTATTTGGAACCGGATCCAGTGAGTGGCGGGCAACGTGCATGTGCAGTTCGATTTGCATGAGTGGCAGCCAGGCGTGCATGCACATATGTGCACATCTCAATTTACGCAAGTTGAGCTATGCACACATACACACCAGCCCAGTGCTTGCAGGGCCCGGTTCACCCCTCTTATAAAATCTTCTACGCCCTACAATTGTTAACATTTATTCTTTCAGAAAATCATATGGAGTAAAGAGTTATAGAAGCAACCATTTTTGGCCATTTCTATTGATTATATTTAACAAAAATAAATTTCTGTAATATAAATACATTTTAAAACTTTTACTTGGAACTGAAATAAAATGAGACAAAGCTTGCAGGATCTATTCCGGGTCAGTCACTGGGACCAGAGGTTTTATCTTCTGAGCTTTCACACTTGCGCTGGAGCTCATTCTCAGGGAAGTCTCTGTGTGAAGAGAAGTTCTCCTCTGTGAACTCCCTCCCTCCCTAGCATGAGTCTGAAAGAACGGAAAAGGAAACCTCTGGTCCCGGTGACTGACCCAGATTGGATCCTGCAAAATTATCCTGGGACGTGTATATTCTTCTTCACTTGTGAGATAAAGTTTCGTAGTACACCCAAGTTCAAAATAAGCAGGTATACTCATCCAGTAGGATTTTTAAAAAAATGTTTTATCTTTTGAACAACAGTTCTCCTCCCTAACTTTTCTAGAAATTTCTTTGCCCATTTATAAAACAGAAAAGTTGGGTGCACAAAATTTCTATTTTCACAGCTACTCTCTTTCGCAGCACAAGAACTGAAACTGTTACAAATCTGTCAAATGCTCATTATTTTGGATCAAATAACGCTTTTTAAGCGATGGTATTTAACTAAAGGCTTCCTACACCTGAGCAAACCTTTTTTTTTTTTGCTAAGAGCTGTACATTTTTAAGGGAGCAATTGTTAGAACATGAAATTCACTTAATGTTAGCCTAAGATAAATTAGAACAATTGTATATATTAAAAGTTCCATAACATTAAGAAATATTACAGATCTAATATAGGAGAATACACCTTTCTTTTTATTATTATACTGTCTCTATTGGGGGGGAATCCCCCCATATTGTTTCAAAATTTCATTGTGTTTCTCCTCCCTGTTTTGCTACTTTGGCATCCATCATCTGGGCCACATGCAATATAGCCTATTAGCCTATACCAGTGATGGTTAACCTTTTTCTCCTCACATGCCGAAATCACGCACTCCCCCGCACCCCACACATGCATCCCACCCCTATGCATACACCCCCCTCCCGTGGTCTGTTTTAGGCCTAGCAGGCCTCCCTGAAGCCTCCTGAGATAAAAAACAGGGTGGGGGGGGCGCACACACTCCAACCACTCATGCATGCGCAATGCCCCCCCCCTGCAAGCATGTCTCCTGTATGCACAGCAGAGACTTGAAAATCAGTTGGTGCCAGGAGGCACACACACATGTACGGTGGAACTGAGCTGGCCAACAGCTTGTGTGCTGCACAGAGGGCTCCCATGCCATCTGTGGCATGTAGTTCATAGGTTCACTTTCACGGGCCTATACTATAGCAATCCTAAATACTTATATTATTTTAGCAGATTTTCAGAGTCTAGCAAATCTAAATATTTTCCTGCTTTCTATAGAAAGCCAATCTAAAATGTAGCTGTTACCTTAACTAGTCATAAGGGGTATGAAAATGTGTGGCAATTCATCTAATCATTTTGATAAAAGAGAAAAAGCAACAGGTGGTACAAGTAGAAATACATTTCTTCCTTACCTTACTAACAGCAAGCAATTTCTCCGTAAGTTGATTGATTAGTGAAGGGATATATGGAATTATGGCTTCCTGAAGAAGAGAAAAACTCCGCATGATAGCTGAAAATTCAGAAATTTATATTAAAATGAAGGCAGAAATAAGTGCAATTTTTTGTAACCTAATTTTATAAACTGCATAAAAATGCTACATCATGCCAACTGCATCAACATAAACTGAACATCATGTTTGATAAGTTTCAAATAAGCATATAATTTAAGTTTCAGAGGTTTTTAAGCTAAGAAAAAATATTTAGCCTGGAAGTTGCACTCGTTTCTGCTCTGAGGAAATGATAAACATGACATTCCTATGTTATCAAGATATTCACTTGGAGAACAACAACTTGGAGGGATGATTATTTCTAGTTGTGGGCAGCATGTCTCCAAATATCAACAGTAGGAAAACAACAAAAGGAGAGGGCTATTTTTCCATCTCCTGCTTGCAAATATCTGAGCACTATTCATTATCGAATGAAACAAAAATCTAGACCAAAATGGGCCTTGGTCTGACTCAGCAGTATATTTGTAAATTTTTGAATTTTACACTTATTCTACCCATTTCTTATAGACTCCTACCTTTCATAATATACTCATTTTCAGATGACCCTGGAAGTGTCAGAGCTTTGAAAAGGTTTGTTAGCAGCATTTCAACACATGGAACCATCTCTGAAGCTGAAATTCTGTAGAAGATGATAATATTTTAATATCCCCAGTAGTCTTTTGATTACTTATCAATACCTTGAGGAGACAAACACTCTGACTTTCTCTTAAAGAGAGAAAGCAGGAAGCACTAGAGAATGAACAAAAATGCAAGAAACAGAAAATCATGCTATGTTTATATTCCTTTAAAACTGAAGTTGTCAAGTTTTAGTTTAAGAAATGTAAAAATTAGCATTACATATAAATATGGATAATTTTAGAAAATAGGATTCCAAAGGCCAAAAATAAAAATCAAGTTTTTTTCCAACTTGAGCAATAAGAAAGCAAGAAATACATCCTTTATATAGTACATTTATAACCAATCTAAAACTTACAATGTGGTATTGTTAACGCCTTTCATTGTAAATAATCTTTCAAGAGCATGGGCTGCGTATGTATGAACTACAATACTTTCTGCTTGAAGGTAATTGATTAGGAGAGGAATAGACACCAAGAGCTGTTCTTTAGGTACCTACAAAATAAAATACATACAAATAAAATATTTTAGAAACAATACCAACTCATCTGATAGAAGTACAGGTGAAACATTTCACTGTTCGCCACTAAAATTTCTCTTATTTTAAAAATGTGCACAAGGTACTCAAGTTTTAGTCGCAACTATATGAAGCTTTTTAAATTTATATAAAGAATTAGTCATGAATCAAGTAAAAGTATATTTAGATGGTCTACCTATTAAAAAAAACCATATGAAAAAAATACAATCGGCAAGATTCTTAAGACATTCTGCATTTCAGATTCTATATGTTTTTCTAAAGTTAAACTCAACATTCAGAAGTAGGATTAGAAATGTCAAATATTTGCAAGACTTAAATACCCCATGTCTCACGTTTACACATTGGTTCCTTTTTGTTTTGACTACTGTTTTCATCTTCCTAGGTTTAGCCTTTATAATACACAAGAAAACAAGGTGTCTTGAGACCTACTATACTGAAGATAAGGATCTTTAAGAATTAAGGGAATATCCTCCTATTTAAATGAAGAGCAAACACTTCCTGCATATTGGCTTCCATGAGTTCTCAAATTATATCACAAGAATGATGGATTTTAAGACTGACAAAGCAATAGAATCACTGGGAGGTGGCAGCATATAAAGCTAATAAATACTTTTTAAAAACTTACTTGGTTTCTGAAAATCATGATGTATTTGATGCCATCAGCTTTAAGCACTGGAAATTCATTTACTGTAAAATTAAATAGTTTCTATAAATAAATAAATATATATATACATATATGTATGAATCTTGTTTTTCAGCATACTTCCCAACTTACAGAAGAAGCAAGATTTTCAGTAATATTAATAACAACAATTATTTGGTAAATTAAGCAAATAATTTTATGATGTACTCTTCAATCACTTGTTGAGATGGGTGGGTACAAAAATCAATGCAATGCAATACAAACACAGCTCCAACATTATATCCAGGTTAGTTCATAGTTAATAGATATTGAAGATACTTTGTATAAAATGTTAAACTTACCATTAGGAGACTTTAAATCTGGTAGAATATGATTCATAAAAAATTCTGTCAAATTCACTAGTTCATTGGCTTGGGTTATTCCATGCTATAGAGGGAAGCAGGAAATCACTTTTTAAAAGGCTGTATTAATTGATTTATAATTTAATTTAAATATGAATTGCTGAAATATGCTGTGAATGGTTACTCGTAGTTTCTGTAAATTATCTGTCGAATTTTTCTGATTTAAAGTTTAAACTGTAAAACAGAAACAATCCTCTAGTCTAAACAAAATATTATTATTATACTTATGCCAGCATGAAGTACATTAAGCATGGTACTTTAGCAATATATCCTGGATTTCAGAAGCAACCCTGCAAATAGTAAGCCAACTTAATCCAATTTATTCACAAGAGTGAATGAACACTGAGATTTTGAAAGATCTGCATGACCATGACAAATTTTATTTTAGACATCTTCTGTATCTCTCCAATGAATGAAGTGATCAATCTGACTCTACTGCTGAAAAGAAATAAAATCAACTGAAAACTAGGAATCTATCTGACTCCATTTCACCAAAGTCTTATTCACTCCAGCTCTAAAAGACAATGCTTGTATTACCAGGACCTATAATTACTATATGTTTCACCTTACACATTTCTAGCACAGCTCATTTTGCTGAACCCAAAACACTGTTATTCAGGTCCCAACACTGGTTAACAAGTTTCTTCTTTGCTGAGCACTGGGGAATAGGTACCTCAGACATGGTTGGAAGGCAGAGGTGGGTTCTGGCAGTCACTACTGCTGGTTTGCTCGTGGCCGCATGCCATGCAATAAAAATTAGTCTGTGCATGCGCAGAAGCAAAAAACCAGATGGTGCTGCTGCCGCCCTAAGAACCAGTTCAGTAGCGTGGCAGCCTGGGTCGTTGCCGGTTCCAGCGACCCAGGTCACCAAACCACTACCGGTTTGGCCGAACCGGTCCAAACTGGTAAGAACCCACCACTAACAGAAGGTAATCTGAGCAATGTCCATATAGGCAATCTCTAAGGGTAAGTATTCCATGTCTGCCTTTAAACTTAAAAGATTGCAATTAGCATATACCAGGGGGCTAACATCTTTTAAGAAGCGTGCTAAAGATTAAAATAGGGCAACATGACGTAAATCAAAAGTTTCAACTGATATTATTACGTCTTTCCCATAAGGATCCAAATATTATTATATCCTTTAATTTTTAATCAAAACCAAGTACCTTTTGTGTCTGAGCTTTTGATGCCAAAGATGTTACAAGGTAAATAGCAGCATCCTTATGCTTCCAATTGATAGATGGATTTTTTGCATATTCTTGTAGCATAGAATTAACATAACCGGAAAAGATCCCCGTTACAGGTCCTTCAAAAAACTTGCATAATCCTCTTACTAGATCACAGGCCGCTCTGCGTCTGGTGTCAATATCTATACCAGAAAAAGTTAAAAATCAAATGCATGGCAGGTTATACTTAAACAGCATAACTGTTTGAATTGGGTACATGCTTTTAATATTACTGAATAAGATTTACAACACTATGGTAGATTAAGCAAGTAAGGATAGGCTGACAACAACAAAAAAGAGAACATATACACACACTGTATATCATCCATTACTACTGTTTATCCACTATCAAAACAATTACCTGATCCTTCCAAATCTCTTCTAATATATTCTTCTGAATTATCTTCAAAAGCTTCTTCATCAGCAGCTAGGTGATAGTGATATAACATTGTAAAGATTAAACACTTGGTTAAAACTAATTTGTTTTTAATACCGCGTTCCCCCCAAAAAACGACAGGGGCTTATTTTCTTTTGCCCCACGAAATATGGCCTTGGGCTTATTATCAGGGAGGGCTTATTGTTTTGGGGCTGCCAGGCGGCTGCTCCCTTGTGAACTGGCTCCCGAAGAGCCAGGCACAGCCTCAGGGGCGAAGCAGCCATGAGGTAACCATGCCGGAGGGGGGGGGGGGTTGTCCAGGGGGTTTATTTTCGGGGGTGGGCTTATATTTTTGCCCACGCGAAAAATGTGGCAAGGCTTTGGGACAGGTTGTATTTTCGGGGAAACACGGTAGTACATATTCCTGATAATAATTTGTTCAATCAACCGCATGCATGATTTGTGAAATAATTTTGTATAATCACTAGATATAGAAATAAGTCAACCTTACACACCATTCAAATGAAACTATGAAAAAGCTAATAAGAAAACAAAAAGTGCAGAACAAATCCTTTCCAGCAATCCAGTTAGATAAGCAGGGATTAACAATGACAAAAAATCAAGCAGAAGACAATACTGTAATCAATCACAGAACTATTAAGGAGAAAACCACACCTACATCACTACTGGGAGGACAAGCTAATGTATATAAACAGGAAGCAAAATCTAAACTCACTTCCACTGATGATGCTATCTAGTTGGGCAATGAACAAACAACCAAACTCAGGAAGCACCAAGGACCCCACAATTTGTCTAATAATGCATTATCTTTTTTGAGGTAAAGTGCTGGAAGTCATTTGATTGTACAGATATTTAATTTGGTTGTACAGAAACATAATAAATAATGTACCTCTAAATTCCATATTGGGAACAATAACTTTTTCACAAATACTTGTCAGTGTATTCTGATCTTCAAACAGGTGCTTGTAATGGGGTCTCTCACAAACGGAAGCCAGGAACTGGATTGCATTACTCACCAGCTACAAGAAAAAGACATGAACAAAAATTATTTGAAAAAGCACAATATTTATTTCAAGCATGGTGAAAGAAAGCCAGGAACTTATGCTTACCAGATCATACTTAACTTCTTGACCAGTTGTGACCAATAAATTCCAAATTGCAGTAACAAAACGGGGCAAGTAAGGCTGAAATTCTTCATCATATTTTTGTGCATACAGAGCAGCATTATCACAAATTTGGGATTTCAAAAGTTCTAGGAGTCCAGCTTCCTCTTCATCCTAGCATCACCACCAACAAAAATAATCATCAATCACATCTCTCCTTAACTTATTTTATTCACATTTCAATGTGCCTTACCACCTAAAAAATCCACATAAATTTTGCTACCAATTAACATATAGTCATAATACTATTTTTACTGCTGAGTATGAATATCATTTCATAGAAACTTAATAAAATGTTTATCATATTACTTACATCTGTTTGTAAGAGTTTATTATCCAATGTTAAAAGATTATGGAAGTTCATCATCCAAGTTTCCATGTTATCTTCAAAAAATTCAGGAAGATCCTACAGAGTTCAGATACAAGTTTTTATTTTTAATCATTTTTATGTTAAATAATTTATGGTAGCACCTGCTCAAAGAAAAGCTTTCAAAACACAGTTATAAAAAGGGAATTTATGAAATCCGAATTATATTTTTTATACTTAGTATTCTAATCTTTTCATTTCTTGATTAGTATAACTGATCCAACTTTTTTGAATCAATGAATATATGAAAACATATTATTAGAAGTTTAAGAAAAGCACTGTAGAAAAAGTGATGTACCAGAAAGTGAAACCAAGGAGCTGCATTCTGGTATCCTATTTAATCATTCAGGACACTTATTAATTTCCAGCAGCTTCACTCAGTAAAGGTTAACCCATACAAATACAGTGGTACCTCAGTATTCATTGTTAATAGTTCCGGGAGGCAAATGCGAAGAGCACTAAAAATGACGAGTACCAAACAAACCATGTGACTTAACACGTGACCTTGTTTCAGTTGGAAAGGATTGGAAGTCATGGGGCAGCTGATGATGGTAAGTTCTAGCTTGTGCATCGAGTAACAAACAAGCACTGGGACAAAAAATTGTGTCAAAATGTGCAGTTTTGCATACAATTTGACAGGATTTAAAGCAGTTGAGTACTGAGGTATAATTGTACAGCACTAGGCTATTGTTATTTTTGTATGCCATGTTATCTTTTTTAATATGATAAGACATTTTTGGTGAAATTCAAGGTTTCTCAGAAATGCAACTGGAATAGTTTCTTTCATGATTATCAGTTCCAGTACAGAATGAATCAGAAAGAATTTTAACAAATACTTTTTATTCAAAAAACATCCCCTCAGTTAAGGGCAGCGAGCATGAAATTATGCACACTCAGAAAAAAGTGGCCTTTGTCTTGACTTCATTATACATGAATATAGGAATAATCCAGCTACTATTTCTAAATTAGATACCCTGACTGTTAACATCCATTATAATTCTTCTCTTTGCTCTTGTGACACAAATTTTGATCAGGCTTGTTCTTACTGAAATAAAATGGAGCAGAAACAAAATGTAAAAAAACCAATCTTATTATATTAAAAGGTGATATACACACTATTTTTCATCTAAATAAGAAAGACTTTGTCCATGTAATTAATACAGCCAGCATTCACGTTTATTCAGATTGTTTTAAAACATTTCACTATCTCAAAAACCAATGAAGATGCTTGAATTCTATGCCAATATGGATGGATCAGTATTATTAACTAGAAAATATAAAGGTGGCTTACTTGAAAATTTAAACTGTAGAATAACTTAGCAATAAGAATCAGAGAGGAGAACAGAACTTTCAAAGCACTGGCATCATTTGCGTGAGTACTGCAAAGTTCAATAGTGGCCTAGAAAAGAAAAGAAAAATAATAACTTTAAATAACAATATTTTTGTTTCCTTTCTATTAAAATGCAAAAGTAGGACATTTAAAAAATAAGCAAAGCAATCACAGGCACTGTCATCAAAAGTCTGAATATTAACAGTGCTACTTTAAAAAAAAGTAATGATTTCAATATTAGTAGTTTTTCTTATCTTATTTTCCTAGGAAGTTAACCTTCAAAATAGTAATGCGGAAATCACAACCTCACGGTATACAGCATATGTTTAAAGTGTGCTCTGAAGATGAAAGTGTTTTTGTGGGGATTCAAATGTCAAAACAAAACTGTACCTTAAAGAGATTGGTCAATGGTAGTGCAAATGCATCAAGGACAAGTTTGATCTCTGTCCACAGTTCGTTTGATTTAAACTCATGACGGTACCTAACAAAGAAAGAGAAATTTAAGTAATTTTCAAAAGAAGTTGGTAAACTACACTCAATCAAAACCCAACTACTGCACAACAGAGCAATTTTACTTGCAAACAAGAATAAGAGAGTTAGAGCCCTGCCCCATACCTTTTGAATAGAGAGTGTGCGGTACGAAGAACTCCGTTAATAACATGGAAGTCACCACTCTGAAAGCGATTTACCATTTCTGTTAGCAGGTCAGGCCATTTCTGAGGAAAGTCTTCTCTACCGATTATGCTAATAGCATCACTTAACTACAAAAAGAGAATAAATAAAGATATCTGAAAAGGGATAACGCTACTTTAATTAAATGGAATACAGAATCTTGTTAAGAATAAAGAACCCAATTACACACTGTAGCTGAAAACATTTAAGCATGTGTCTACCCCTTTTTTTCTTCAGATCTTGGTCATGACATCAGACTGCAGAAGAGACACCCAGCACACACTGCTGGAGGAAGATGAGGAGCTCATCTGTCTCCTTTCAAAAAGCTGTTGAAACAGCTTGATTCTTCTCCTGGATATCGGATCAGGGGTTTTTGGAGCCTATCTTGATAGGCTCCAAATTGATTGATTATTGATTATTTCAACTGCCTCTGGCACAAAATGTCTCCTTATATTGTATTATATTTCATTGCTATACTTATATCTTTTAAAAGTGTTATGACACATTGATTAATACATCAAGTAGATGTCTGTGTATGTGTGTGTGTGTTGGCCTAGAGGTGGAGTTCTCGCCTCACAATCAGGAAGCTTGGAGCCTAGGTAGAGGCAGATATTTCCCTCTTTTTTCACACTGCAAAAAATTCCACATTGGCGACAGGAAGGGCATCCAGCCAGTAAATACTAAGCTCCATTCAAGATTCCACTCTGCAAGGGATTATGGGGTCATTAAAAAAGGAATGAATATGTGTGTGTGCGTGCGTGTGTGTGTATGTATGTATATGTACACACACACATACGTCTGCCATCCCATATAAATGGCTGCATCCAGCAAATGGAAATGGGCGGCAGACTATATCA
Organism: Natrix helvetica; assembly: GCF_964273705.1. NCBI lineage: Eukaryota > Metazoa > Chordata > Lepidosauria > Squamata > Natricidae > Natrix > Natrix helvetica. The sequence goes on along the minus strand of NC_138549.1, from coordinate 153,933,087 downwards.
TGCTATAAGTTCTAATAAATATTATGGACAAATAATTACATATGCAAGTTTCTCTTTTCAACTGTGCACATATTTATTATTTTAAGTAAAACAATACCACTAGGGAAAGATACTACATATGGAAATTAAAAACAAAAATGTCATTGGATTAAAAAATGGTGGAATTTTCATACAATGTCTTTATTCTGCAGTGACATGCATCTTTAGTATTACATGACATCTTTAACACCGAGGCCATTAATTTGTCAATACTGAGTGGAGAAAAACACAACAAATGTGGAATGACAATGCAGATTCTATTTCATCTCCAATTAGAAATATTTGATGAGGAAGTTGTTATTCTCAAGAAAGAGCCACTGCGTAATCTTGCCTTATTTCAATTTTATTTTGTGAATGTGCATGCTCCTCTAATAATCATGCACTGAATAGAAATAAATGTACTTTCAAACTGTCATTCTAATATAATAATCATCTTTTTTTCAATGGCTTTCCAGGCCTAAGTCATAGAATATGATTTAAGCTTTGGAGTATTAGTCATTATACTCCTCGATTAGTCACAAGAGACGCCTAGAGAGTTGTTGGAGATCCTCCCGTTCCGAATTTGACCGAGCACAGGCACGAGCCTATTTGAGGACGTACCTTGTGGCATTAAGAGCGGCCAAACGTCAACATTGTGCCGCTCTTATTGCGTCCGCAGATAACCGCCCTGCTGCCCTGTTTCGGGTGACACGCTCCCTCTTGTTTGAGAGGCCGCGGGAAGCCCCTTTACAGGGCAGAGCAGAGGAGTTTGGGAAATATCTACAGGACAAAGTCGCTCAAATCCGGATGGGATGGGCCCCTTTCAGTGGTCCAGTGGAGGCGCCCGAGGCGAGTCTTGAGGGACCATTCTGGGAGGAGTTTGACTCGGTTGCCATCGAGGATTTGGACAGGCTGCGTGGACGCCTGCGACCTACCACATGTTTATTGGACCCGTGTCCCTCCTGGCTTGTACTGGCATCCTGGGAGGTTACACGCGACTGGCTCCTGGGCCTAGTGAATGCTTCGTTGGGCGAGGGGTCTCTGCCGGCCGCCTTGAAAGAGGCGGTTGTGAGGCCCCTGCTCAAGAAGCCTTCCCTGGACCCATCGGATCTAGTCAATTATCGTCCAGTCTCCAACCTTCCTTTTTTAGCGAAGGTTGTAGAGAGTGTGGTGGCACAACAGTTCCCACGTCACCTGGAGGAGAATGATTATCTAGACCCGCGCCAGTCCGGCTTCCGACCCGGGCACAGCACGGAGACGGCCTTGGTCGCGTTGGTTGATGATCTCTGGAGGGCCAGAGATAGGGGTTGTTCCTCTATCCTGGTCCTATTAGATCTCTCGGCGGCGTTCGATACCATCGACCATGGTATCCTGTTGCACCGGCTAGAGGGGTTGGGAGTCAGGGGCACCGTTATACGGTGGTTTGGCTCCTACCTCTCTGGCCGAACGCAACGTGTGTTGGCAGGGGAGCAGAGATCGACCCTGAGCCCCCTCACATGTGGGGTGCCACAGGGGTCGGTGCTCTCGCCTCTCCTGTTCAACACATACATGAAACCGCTGGGCGAGATCATCCGTGGCTTTGGGGTGGGATATCATCTGTATGCTGATGATACTCAGCTGTACATTTCCACCCCGAACCACCCCAACGAGGTCGTCGAAATGATGTCCCGGTGTTTGGAGGCCGTACGGGTCTGGATGGATGGCAACCGACTAAAACTCAACCCCTCCAAGACGGAGTGGCTGTGGCTTCCGGCCCCCCGGTTCAACCAGTTGCTTCCATCTCTGGCCATCGGGGGCGAGCAACTGGCCCCCGTGGAACGGGTGCGCAATTTGGGCGTCCTCCTGGATGCCCGGCTGTCCATGGATGACCATGTAACAGCCGTGGCAAGGGGGGCGTTCCATCAGGTTCGCCTGATGCGCCAATTGCGCCCCTTATTGGACCGGGATGCCCTACGCACAGTCACCCATGCGCTGGTGACGTCTCGCCTGGACTACTGCAATGCTCTCTACATGGGGCTTCCCTTGAGATGCACTCGGAGACTGCAGTTGGTCCAGAATGCGGCCGCGCGGGTGATTATGGGGAGGACTAGATACTCCCCTGTAACACCTCTCCTGCGCGAGCTGCACTGGCTTCCTGTAGTCTATCGAGTGCGTTTCAAGGTTTTGATTACGATCTTTAAAGCGCTTCATGGCACAGGACCTAGTTACATGCGGGATCGCATCCTGCCCCATACATCCCTACGACCAATCCGCTCACACAGAGAGGGACTTCTCCGGGTGCCGTCCACTAAACAGTGTCGGGGGGCGACACCCAGGAGCAGAGCCTTCTCTGTGATGGGCCCAGCCCTGTGGAATGACCTCCCCCGTGACATCAGGATTACTTCCGATCTCCGCTCCTTCTGTGTACAGCTTAAGACCCACCTTTTTCAATTACCTAGCCTGGCTCAACCGTAGTTTTTTCTTATTCCTCCTGACAGTCCTTTTAAATTTTAAATTGTGTTATTATTAAGGGGTATTTTAATGGCTGATTTTTTAACATTCTTAATGTGATGTAATTGTTACCTCCTCCGTGCATGTATGTCTTTGTATATGTGTGGATTTGCTGTTTATGTGTTTGCACATATGTTTTTATGTTTTATATGTTTTATTGTACGCCGCCCCGAGTCCTTTTTGGAGAGGGAGCGGCTAATAAATTAAAAATTATTATTATTAATTATTAAATTATTCATTATCAACTATTCATAGCATGCTTCAAACAGGTTAGATGAGCCAAAGTTGTCACATTTTTTTATAAAAGTTTTCTTTATTTTTTATTTTCAAAACAAACACAACACATCCTTCTTTACATACTGTAGAAAGTGCATCACTGGTTACAAAAAGGCTTACGTGCATCTCTTCCACAGTCAACAAACATAATTCATATTAACTCAAGTATTTTAACTCAGATATTTATATGTTACCATCACCATACCTCCATTTTCGTTTGACTATAATTGTTTAAACGTCCTTCATCATAAAATATACCAAGATTTAATACATAAGCACATACTGGCATTTCATTTACTATTTCTAAAATCCTCCAATGGTACTAAATCCTTATGTCCTATTCTAGCTAAACATCCATAATATTTAATAACGAAGTTTTCTAATCCTTCTTTCCAAATCACTATTTACAATTTACATCCCATTTCCTTATGTTGTACACATACATACATACATACATACATACATACATACATACATAATCATTATCTCTCCTTTATTTGACTATATCCTGCATCATATCATTTCCCCACCCTAATAATCAAGACTTAACTGCATATAACTTAATTCTTTTTTATTAACCTTTATATAATCCAAAAGGGTTTCTAATCTTTCTTTCATGGGTGCCATTCAATATTCATATCCAGTTATTACTTATCATAACACTACACATTGTATACATTATTATCAATTATTTATTTAACTATATCTATTGTCACTAAATTTCACTAAGTTTAGCTAGTTTTAAATTACATTCTTCCATCTATCAACCTATATCTTTCCAATAGCAAAACATCTCATATCTTCTGCCATTTGTGGTGTCAGTCCTCTAATCATCTCCTTAATCAACTTTATATGGACTCCTCTTAGCAACTCTTTGCTTATAAAATCTCTCGTGTAATTTCAATGCCCTTCTTCTGTTTCCTTAATCAGCTTATCTTTGATTGTCGGTAGTGTTATCAGTGATATTGCTAATAAAATTTCTCTCTTTAAATCCATAAATTCTTTTGTTTTTTCTTCTTCTGTGTCTTGCCATCTGGGGTAGATTTCCCCTCCATTTAATTCCTCTTTCAGTATTCCACTCCTTTTCAGAGACAAACCAATCACCATAAATATCAGCAATTTTAATTTCTTTATATTCATTTTCCTCTTCAATTTTTAGGATTTTAACCACCACTTTTTCCATTTGATTAGCATCTTCAACTTCTTCATCATATTTTGCTGTTAGGTGCACTAAGTCTTCCAACTTCTTCTCTATCCTCTCACATGTATCTGATAATTTCTGTATTTCTGAGAATATCTTTTGCAGACTTAAAACTTCTTTCTGCTGTTAAAATTGTGCCATTATCTCCAGCTAACAAACACTGCTGCTCTAGTTTAGAAGATTTTAACAGGATTAAGCATAGATTCACAATAACATTTCACCTTTCTCTGGTTAAAAATATACTTCAAAGGAACATCTGTGTGCTTTTCTTCTTATCACTCTCTATAAACAAGGTGTGAGACCTTGAAGTGCCAAGCCAGGATAATCAGTGAAAAAAAATAAAAGTGTTTCGTTTCCAATACACAAACCTCCAGCCTCCGAGTAGCAGTGTTGCAATGTTACAATTTCTTTGTTTCTTTTTGCATCTTTTTTGTATTTCAAGTTTAAAAAAGTCTGATTCTTAAATGAGTTAGAAAAATACCCACAATAATGAAAGAGGAGAATTTTAGTCCATAGATTACAGAGTAGTAAAAGAAAAAACATAGAAGAAGGAAATTTAATCCATTCGTTTTAAAAGGCTTGCATAAATTCCATCCATGAAGATAGCGTTTAAAAAGTAAGATAACCCACTGTCCAAAACCATTCCAAATTTAATTCCGCAGCTTATTTCTTCTGTTCTCCAATTTAAATTAATTTTAAGTTTTTTATAGGCAGTCACTTTTAAAACAGTAAAAATTCCTCACCAGCTGGAAACACTTTCCATATCCTTCCATTTTGGAGCCGCCCTGACTTCATCAGCCAAATGGCTGGATTTTTTGTCACTGGCTTGAAGAACTTCTCTTGGATAAATTAGGGACTTTGCGATGTCCCTGAGATCAGCAAAACGTATTCTTCCTGTTCACCGTCTCTGCAGGACGGTTTAAGGTCCGGTTGGAACACTCAGTGGCAAAAGTATCAACTGCGATCTCAGAGCATTGAGATTGCACGTCATCTCGTTGAGATTTCGGCTCCTCCCCCTCGTTATCACAATTTTTAAACACAAGAGAAACACTGCCAATTTTTACATTTGTCTTAGATATATTTAATACATATATGACAGCTCTTAAACACTGTTCTTTACACACTTGAACTAAATGTCCTTTGATACCGCTAGTATTCCTTAAAATCCTTATGTAACAATCAATCTCCCTGCAAAACAACAGACAGAATTCCACTTTTAGTTGCCTTACCTGTTTCTGAATTTGTTCTGGGCTGCTAAGCATCAGGTGTACGATGTTGGCTTTAATAGCTATCCGGTCAGTTTCACATATTTTGTCTGGTTCATCTTCAATCTACAAACAAAGTATTAATTAATTTAAGGCCATGCCTTTTCTAGACACTGCTAAGTTGTTTGCTTCATAAAGAGTAGGAAAGAAATACTATGCCGATACCTCTAATTAATTAATTAATCATCATGTCAGGATAGATATAATTTTGAATTAACATCAATTGCTACAAAATCTGAAACAGTTATAAAATTAAATCAATCCTAATTATATAATACCCTTCAAATCAAAGTTGCAAATCTCTGGTCCACATTCCTACTGGCGGTTTCTCTATTTTCTTGAAAACTTAAAATTGTAAGAGTGAAACTATTAGTCCTTTCTAATAATTTCTCTCTAGTTAGTTTTCACCTTTCTAAAGGAGGAAAATGGCTAGACCAGTGGTGTCAAACTTACGTTGTCATGGCAATGTCATATGACGTATCAGAACTTTTTCTCCCTTTGCTAAAATGGGTGTGGACGTGCCCAGCATGTGACGGGTGTGACAGACCTAGGCTAGACAATTTATTTTTGCCACTTATGCTTGTGCTACCAACTAAGCGAAGACTTCTGCATTAGCCATAGGACCTGGGAACTCAAGCAAATTTTGAATGCATGATCATATCATCAATTTGAATGTGCATATACATTTATGCATAAGGGAGATATTTATGTAGTTATTGATAGTTAAACTGATTCTATTTTCAACAGTATGCAGCACAAAACTTACTGGATTTCCTACAAGTCCTTTTACAGAATCCTAACAACCAATATATATGTTTAACATATTAATATTTAACATATAATAAAAAAATAAAATTTATTAGTTAAAATACGTACAATTCTCCAGTTTCTTTTAATATAATTCTTGAATGTGACAGAAGCACAAACTTTTATGACATTATCTTGTGATTTTTCCAATAATGTTAAGAGCAGCAGTGGATAATTCTGACTTCCTTCAACAGATTCAAGGAATTTTTCCGCTGTAAGAAAAATATAAATGTAATTTATAGTTTTATTTCTGTTGAACTCCTATTATTTAACATCAAAAAGAAATAAAAAGACTGGGTAAGGATAATAAATTGAAATCAATATTTTTATATTGACTGTACAATTGTCATCCTGCTAGTATTAAATGTTTCCAAATGTACAGTAGCTGCTAAGCACAGATGAGGATGGTATTCTTAGATTTTATACTCCAAATGTTATATTTTGAAAAGACATCTCTTATGTACTACTTTCTTACAGTGCTCGGAATCACTGAATAGAAATAAAATACACCCACTTCCATCACTGTACCAGCATTTTTTAACAGTATACAGAAGTACAGTGAAGTGTCTTTATATGTAAAGAAGTTATATGCCTTTGAAGAAATTATATCCATATAATAATTTAAAACATCTGAATAAAATGAGTAAGAAATAAAAGTGATATAGATTGTGAGAGTTTATTATAGGGGATGTACTGAAGCAGAGGACAGCACCTTTCTGAACTCAATGAACTCAATTTTTCAAGAAGTAAAGTGAGAATTCAACTACTCAGCTAATATTGTGCTCTAAACTATCACAGGCTGCCACTTAATGTAGTCTCAAGTTTTTTATTCACATTCTTAATTTTTAAATGGTTTACCAGGACGCCTTATGGCAGGATCAGGATCTAGCGTCTTCTTTAAGTATTCTGTTAAAGTCTGCAAATTGGCATCACTCAGCTCCATAACCAAACCTAAAAGTTAACAAAATAGTGTTCAGTAACTGTTAATGATGTACATTAAGGAAAAATAAGGACCAACCTTATTCTCAACAAAACAAACACTACAATATGTATTATTTTAAAAATATCATTTTGGCAACAGAGCGCACACTATTGGAAATTTAAACCAGTCTTCTTTTTGCTCTCAATTAGGATAATCCCATTGTTAAACTGACAAATGTCCTGTCAGTAAAAACACTCTTATACACACAATTCATTATATGGTCTCCTAGCCAATAGTAAATGCAACCTATAATTGTGAATAAAAACATACACAAAAATAGTATAATAGATTTCTTGACATGTAAATTATAATTTTCATGATCTGATATCATGTGGACTAAGGTTTCAGTAATAACCAATATTAATTATAGGCCATACTTCAGGTTCCTGATGCTCTCATTATCCTATTAATTGTGCCTCATATCTGCTTGGAAAATGCCCCAATTCTCTAGAAGAAATATGAAAAGTGCATAATTGTGGTGAAATTAAAAATGCATAAGCAAAAAACTTGCTTAATCTAATTCAATCTTGCCTATATTGGGTTGGAAAGTATGACCTCAAAATAGTACCAGATAGAATAAATTCTGCATTCTTCCTACATCCTAGTCAATGTTTCTTCTAAGAATAACACAATTTAATAAGTCTAGATGATGATCCTCTTTATTTTGAAAGCTCTAAAAGGCTTTCAAATTCTATTATACCCTACAATCAAGGTGTAATCCCTGAAATCCCTGCTGTTCCTATTTCCTGCCCCTACTTATCCTGAAGGACTGAGATTCATCATGACCTTATTGAAATTGTTTCATTTTAAACACACACATTGGTTGTGTTTTCAGTTCAAGCTTTTTCAATTTTTCCAAGTTTTTCATGGTATGGAAAACTATATTGAATCACACTGAAGTTGTATTTTAAAACCAAGTTCCAGTCCCTATCTATTTATTCTTTATTATACTAGATTATCTATTTCTGGCTAGAACTAAAGGTTTGAAGGAAGTATTTCGGTTATCCTTCCCAGACCTTCAGCCTGGAAAGTAAAGCTAAAGACTAAGATGAATGTCTCTCTAGAATCTGCTTAAACACGGAAGAAAAATCTAACATCTTTCCACTTAATTGCGCTGTGAAGAAGCTGGAATTTGCTTTTTGTAATTGAGATCTATTATTTAGATCTGCAATGATACAAAACAAGACTTGACCTTTAATATGGCATATTTTCACTTATTTGAAGAGCGCTATCTCATCTTTACAGGTGTCTTTTTTCAAAGCTAAAGATACTTAGCTCCTTCTGAACATTTTTAATCCTCTAATAATATATGTTGATCTTCTCGTAACCTGTTTTCAATTTCTTTGTTGACAGAACTGTTTATAGGCCTCTAAGTGAGATCTGAGGATGCAGGAAGAATAAAGTAGTTACTTCTCATAATTTAAAAAAATACGTTGATGCAGTGTAAAATTATCCTTGCCTTTCTTTGCAGTTTTTACTCTACTGGCTCATATTTAATTTGCAACCAGCTATTATTGTACCTGTTATATTTATTGTAACATTAAGCTATTTCTCCAACCTATTAATATTATTTTGCATTTTTGTTTCTTTTAACTACACAAATTTGTGCATCTGCAAATTTGTTAAATATTTCTTCCATCTCTGCATTTAACTCATTAAAATGGTCAGAAGATTAGAGGGTCCAGGACAGATTCTTGTGCTATTTTACCAGTATTGAAATTCAATTTTTTTTACTCCCAGTTCTGTGGGTGTGGCTTAATAATAATAATAATAATAAATTTGAATTTATTAGCCGCTCCCTTTCCAGACAGGACTCGGGGCGGCGTACAATAAAACATATAAAACATAAAACATATGTACAAACACATAAACATACACATATACAAAGACATACATGCACGGAGGAGGTAACAAATTACATCACATTTAGACAGTTAAAAATCACCATTAAAATACCCCATTAGTAATAACACAATTTAAAAATTTAAAAAATTTGAATGGACTGTCAGGAGGAATAAGAAAAAATTTACGGTTGAGCCAGGCCAGATAATTGAAAGAGGTGGGTCTTCAGCTGTACACGGAAGGAGCGGAGATCGGAAATAATCCTGATATCACGGGGGAGGTCATTCCACAGGGCTGGGCCCATCACAGAGAAGGCTCTGCTCCTGGGTGTCGCCCCCCGACACTGTTTAGCGGACGGCACCCGAAGAAGTCCCTCTCTGTGTGAGCGGATTGGTCGTAGGGATGTATGGGGCAGGATGCGATCCTGCATGTAACTAGGTCCTGTGCCATGAAGCGCTTTAAAGATCATAATCAAAACCTTGAAACGCACTCGGTAGACTACAGGAAGCCAGTGCAGCTCGCGCAGGAGAGGTGTTACAGGGGAGTATCTAGTCCTCCCCATAATCACCCGCGCGGCCGCGTTCTGGACCAACTGCAGTCTCCGAGTGCATCTCAGGGGAAGCCCCATGTAGAGAGCATTGCAGTAGTCCAGGCGAGACGTCACTAGCGCATGGGTGACTGTGCGTAGGGCATCCCGGTCCAATAAGGGGCGCAATTGGCGCATCAGGCGAACCTGATGGAACGCCCCCCTTGCCACGGCTGTTACATGGTCATCCATGGACAGCCGGGCATCCAGGAGGACGCCCAAATTGCGCACCCGTTCCATGGGGGCCAGTTGCTCGCCCCCAATGGCCAGAGATGGAAGCAACTGGTTGAACCGGGAGGCCGGAAGCCACAGCCACTCCGTCTTGGAAGGCTTGAGTTTTAGTCGGTTGCCATCCATCCAGACCCGTACAGCCTCCAAACACCGGGACATCATTTCAACGGCCTCGTTGGGGTGGTTCGGGGTGGAAATGTATAGCTGAGTATCATCAGCATACAGATGATATCCCACCCCAAAACCACGGATGATCTTGCCCAGCGGTTTCATGTATGTGTTGAACAGGAGAGGCGAGAGCACCGACCCCTGTGGCACCCCACATGTGAGGGGGCTCCGGGTCGATCTCTGCTCCCCTGCCAACACACGTTGCGTCCGGCCAGAGAGGTAGGAGCCAAACCACCGTAAAACGGTGCCCCTGACTCCCAGCCCCTCTAGCCGGTGCAACAGGATACCATGGTCGATGGTATTGAACGCCGCCGAGAGATCTAATAGGACCAGGATAGAGGAACAACCCCTATCTCTGGCCCTCCAGAGATCATCAACCAACGCGACCAAGGCCGTCTCCGTGCTGTGCCCGGGTCGGAAGCCGGACTGGCGCGGGTCTAGATAATCATTCTCCTCCAGGTGACGTGGGAACTGTTGTGCCACCACACTCTCTATAACCTTCGCTAAAAAAGGAAGGTTGGAGACTGGACGATAATTGACTAGATCCGATTGGTCCAGGGAAGGCTTCTTGAGCAGGGGCCTCACAACCGCCTCTTTCAAGGCGGCCGGCAGAAACCCCTCGCCCAACGAAGCGTTCACTAGGCCCAGGAGCCAGTTGCGCGTAACCTCCCAGGATGCCAGTACAAGCCAGGAGGGACACGGGTCCAATAAACATGTGGTAGGTCGCAGACGTCCACGCAACCTGTCCAAATCCTCGATGGCAACCGAGTCAAACTCCTCCCAGAGCGGTCCCTCAAGACTCGCCTCAGGCGTCTCAACTGGACCACTGAAAGGGGCCCATCCCATCCGGATTTGAGCGACTTTGTCCTGTAGATATTTCCCAAACTCCTCTGCTCTGCCCTGTAAAGGGGCTTCCCGCGGTCTCTCAAACAAGAGAGAGCGAGTCACCCGAAACAGGGCGGCAGGGCGGTTATCTGCGGACGCAATAAGAGCGGCGCAATGTTGACGTTTGGCCGCTCTTAATGCCACAAGGTACGTCCTCAAATAGGCTCGTGCCTGTGCTCGGTCAAATTCGGAACGGGAGGATCTCCAACGACTCTCTAGGCGTCTCTTGTGGCGTTTCATCACCCTTAGCTCCTCGGTAAACCAAGGGGCCAGGGTGGTTCGTCGCTGCAGGAGAGGCCGCAAAGGCGCCACCCGGTCTAGGGCCCCGGTAGTCGCACTATTCCATGCGTCTACCAGGTCCTCCACTCGGGGGCGGGTCAGGTCCACAGGAGGTGGCCCAAGCTCCGTCTGGAACCTATCTGGTTCCATCAGGCGCTTGGGGCGGAACCATCTAATACCTTCCGGTTCCGTCTCCCCGCAGCAGGGGGTAGCACCAGGGAAGTCAAGCCAGAGAAGTGAGTGATCTGACCATGACAGGGGAACGTGGCAGGGGACCATGGCAGGGGAAGTCAAGCCGGAGAAGTGAGTGATCTGACCATGACAGGGGAACGTGACAGGGGAACGTGGCAGGGGAAGGATACTGCAAAATCTCCATTCCCACCTCACTCTGGGGCAGTGCTTCTCAATTATTTTCTGTCATGCCCCCCCTAGGAAGAAGAAAACATTTCGCGCCCCCCGCGCGACTGTAAATAGTATCATTTTTCTATAAAATTGTTATAAGTACACCTCTGCACAACACTTATTAAACACCTCTTATTTTATACAATAAACATTTATCCATAAGTAATTCATCGCAATTCTGTGAGAAAATGATGAGAAATGCAGTAAATAGCTTATTTTTAAATTGGCGCTGTTCTGGGGACATAGATTGCAGGTGGCTTAGCTGATAGTGATAGCTTTTCAATGACACTCTAGCAAGCCAGGCACAATATTTTAATCTATAAAACCCAGGCATTTCCAGATTAGGTCAAGTCATTTTATTCCCCTTCTATGCCAGACAAATGCAGAAAACTGGGTGGAAATTAATTTACTCTTTTGCCTTTCAGTACAGCCTAAAGGCTAGAGCAGCTGGTGAAAAAATGCTTTTTGGTGTCCTCAATCACTTTTTAAAAATCAAAGAGACCCCCAGGCTAAAACCTTTGAGAACCGATCTAGTCCTATAATATGTAGAGACCCCAGTGGAAAAGCTGCCTCGTATTTCTGTTTCCCAGAAGCCTTCGGCCAGAGGAAAAGCGACGGTCGGGCCAGGCAGAAGCCAAACTGGGCACAGAGGCTGAGCAGGCAGGAGCCACGCTGCCTCTACCTCTTCTTGCAGGCTATCGAGATCTGTCTGGGTCTGGCTCACCGCCACCACCTGGGCCCCCGCTTGGCTCAGCCGTACTGCCGCAGCCCTGCCGATCCCTGCAAAGGAGAGCACAACATTGTTGCACTAGCACTAATTCAGCGGGGCTCATCCCCGAAGCACCAGGGTTGCTCCAGCGGCGCGGCCCCCGGGGACGCTACCTTTGCCACCCGTCACCAAAGCGCAGTGGCCAAAGAAGTGCTCCATCTTCCGCGGCGGCTGAACTTCCAATCGGCGCTGGAGGCAGCGCTGGAAGGGAAGAGGTGGCCCGTGTCGACAGTGTTTGCCAAGGTCAAACGAGCCCCCATTTATGGAGCCTCACGCCCCCCCTGGGGGGCGCGCCCCACTATTTGAGAAGCACTGCTCTGGGGCCAGCCAGAGGTGGTATTTGCCGATTCTCCGAACTATTCAAAATTTCCGCTACCGGTTCTCCAGAACCTTTCAGAATCTGCTGAATTGCATTCCACTTAATACCTCTGATCATGGACCATTAATAAGAATTCTTGGCCTAATTTCAAGCAATCTATTTACTTGAATGTCATGTCACCCAATTTATTCTTAACTCATTGCTAATTAAACTTGTCATGGAATATTCCTAGGAAATGCTGTTGACATATCTTAATTTCCACAAAGTATCATCTCAGAAATATGCCCAATCAAAAACATGAAAAAAGATTTTGCAAAATTTGTTCTTGACAAATCCATGTTCACTTCAATTATTACATTGTTTTAAAGGAACAGGACTTTTATAGACTCATAGTGAAACTATGTTAACATTATGTTCCATAATCTTTATGACAGGTTTTGGCCATGATCAACTTTAAGAACAGCTTTAAAAAAAAAGTATGACCTTCCCTTTAGATATAACTTGGCAATACCGTGAATCTTTGGTTGATAGCTATTTATAACCTCAATTCAGAATCGCTGCATTTTAATGTATTATTTTAACATTAATTTTTAAAAACAATCTTTATGTCATGCTGTTACTATTAATCAGACCTTTTCTCATTATTAGGCACACAGTTCTTGTTCTTTTTACAAAGGAGGAATATATAAATCAACTTAAGCTTATGAGTGAAATATCCCCCTATTTTAACCCATTATCAGTGATGGGCCTATTTACTGTTTTTTAAAGCTAATTGTTAATTCCTCTATAGTTCAGCAACCTTCCCCAAAGAGGACCAATTCATTTAAACCTTGGTAGACACACTAGGGAAGGAAGAGCACACACACACACAAAAAAAAAAAAAAAAAGCCCACACACCACACAACCCATGAATGAGATTACAAATTAGTAAACTATGTTTCGACTGGAAGGAAGGGATCAAAACAGAAGAGATACTATGCAGAATAGCTGGGAGTTGTGTCCCCCCCCACTCTGAAAAATGGGCTTGGGAGGAGGAGACAAAAGAATGGGAAAAGAATATTACATCAATAAACCAAGTCTCCCAACCATTTTTTGCAAAGAAGCTGCAATGTTGCTATAGGGTAAGGTAAAGTTCCCCTCGCACATATGTGCTAGTCGTTCCCGACTCTAGGGGGTGGTGCTCATCTCCATTTCAAAGCCAAAGAGCCAGCGCTGTCTGAAGATGTCTCTGTGGTCATGTGGCTGGCATGACTAGACGCTGAAGGCGCACAGAACGCTGTTACCATCCCACCAAAGGTGGCTCTTATTTTTCTACTTGCATTTTTACATGCTTTCGAACTGCGAGGTTGGCAGAAGCTGGGACACATAACGGGAGCTCACTCCATTACATGGCACTAGAGATTCGAACCGCCGACCTTTTAAGCTCAGAGTCCTAGCCACTGAGCCACCCCACCCCTTTGCTTTAGGGTAGATAAAGCTTATTTCCAAGTAGCATATTGAATAAATTGCAGCTGGTTTAAATCTTCCCTTTATCAAGTGGCTATAACAATTCTCTCCCCCCCACCCCAAAAACACTGTTTGAGGGTATCTGAGGGAACAAATGGAAATACAATAAATGCTGTTGCAAAGAGAATATGGAGCATTCATCCTCTATATTAGCACTAAACAAAATAGCTTCTGCCCAGTGCAGGGTATTTTCTTCTTCAATGTCTGCAACAGGATTTTGCTGTTTTTACCCGAGAAAGAGCCCACAGAGCATCTTTCTTTTTTGGGAGGGGGAAAAAATGGACAAGGCTGGCATCCTTCTACGTTGCTGCCTCAGGAAACGAACCCCCCCCCCCAGTTCCTTTAACGGGACGAGGAACCTCCCCGCCCTTGAGAGTCCTGCCCCATCTCCACCGGGTTGATGCGAGGGGAAAGGCTCGGCGACAAAAGGGAGAAATGGAGAGTGAGGGAGACAAGACAAACAGAGATCGAGGTGCTCGTTTCACGCTATCTCGTTTCCAGAGCGAGTGACAGGAGAGGCTAGCCAATCAACAGGCTGCTTTTGCGACGGGCGAGGCTCGGGAGCCAACGAGGGCACGCGCAGGCAAAAGGAGGCAGGCCAAGAGAGACGCCGCAGGTTCAGAGGCACCGCCCTCTGCTGGGCCGTGGGCCCGCACTTGCGACCGTCTCCCCAGACTCGTAGGCTTGCCTCGGTCGCCCCTCTTCTCCGCGGCTTTCCCTTCCGGAGCTCAAGAGGCCCAGCCGCACGCCAAGGGACGGCGGATCGCGCTTAACGGCTTGGCCTTACCTGACGGGTCTCCTGACAGCGCGATCGAGCAGCAATGCCTCCTAGGGCTCAGCTTCACATTCAAACCTCGATGAGGCGGCGCGGCGGCGGCGGCGGCGACGTGGTGACGCCACCACGCAAGAGGCGGCTCCAGCTTTCCCCCCGCCCTCCCCTCGCTGCCAATCCACAAGCGATTCTTCCAAACCGGCAGCCAATCATGGTCGGGCTAGTTCTGAATTCAGATGACCAAGAGCCCTTCAGTGCAGGGACGTCCCAGAAGGTCTTTGCGGGGTGACGAAAACTGAGGGGGAATCTTTCGAGGTCCCCAGAGGGACAGGAAACGGGCGTTTCCTCCCCCGCCGGATGAGTTTTCAGAATCCTGTGATCGTTGTGGGGTGGGGGTGGGTTACACGCCGGTCCTTAAATTGTCAACCACGCTTTAGCCTGACTTTTGGGAACTCAGCCCTGTTGGCTGGCTTACGGCTTGTTAGACCGCGGGGAACAATGGATAAGCAGTGCACACTAACACAGCCTGGTGTAAAAAGTCTTGGGTTCCCCCCACCCGCCCCACTAGAAATATAGTCCTCGACTTAGAACAGTTAAGCTAGTGACAGCTCAAAGTTACAACATCCCTGAAAAAAGGGATTGATGACCAGTTTTTACACTCACGACATTGCAGCATCGCCATAGTCAAACAATTGGCGACTGACTCACATTTACAACAATTACAGTATCATGGGATCACCTTTTGTGACTTCCTGAAGTCAATAGGCAAGCCCCATTCACTTAACAACCGACAGACTAAACAACCGCAATGATTCTGTTGGAAGAAATGTCCTTCTGGGTTCGGCTCCAAATGGGGAAAAAGACACTGGAGACATGGAGGCTGCTTGGAAAGATGGTTTTAATGGTGGACAGGACCGCATGGCTTGAGTCCTGAACAGAAAAGGTGATCACATGCTTCAATGTTGGTGGAGAAGAAGAGAACGGAAGAGAAGAGAAGAAGGGCTTGCAGGGCTTTTTATAATCTGTTCTGCCCCACCTATCTGTTTCCTGTTCCTGTGTAAGAAATGTATTCTGATTGGTTGCCAGACTCCCATGGGCCCGTGCAAGGGCAACCCTCTAGGCTGAGTTTTGAATCCAGGTTTGGTTGAGTTCTCAGATGCCATGTGGTCAGTTGAGTAAAAGGCAATATTATCCTGCCTTAATCCCATCACTCTGGAGCTGAAGAGGAGAACTCTTTATTATGTAAAGTGGACTAGCTTGGCCTTCTTAATGGCCCATTGACAAAGTGGGGATGGGCAGGAAGCTGCAGGAATTTACTTTGTGTTTAAAATGTGTTTCTCCCTTTTTCACATCCAGGAAAATATAATATTCTGCCCCTTCAATATTTCCTAGGATATTTCATTTTTCTGGGAGAGGGCTGGGTGATAACTTCCAACAATTCACTCAACAGTGTCAAGAAAAGTTGTAAAATGAGGTAAAGTTCCTCATAACAAACGTTTCAGCAACATAAATTTTGGCCTCAATTGTGGTTGTAAGACAAGGATTACCTGAATTTACCACACTATTTTCCTTCACACTGGGGTGGTTAATGGAAAATGGAAAAAAAATCCAGTCTTACAAAGTGTCTTAATAAAGGGACCCTTAAGGGAAGGGTGTAATCGAGGAAAGCTCATTTAACTTTATACCATTTTCAAAATAGATACTCATCTAAAATTGGTCGCTTTTCCAGTTCCTAAGAATCACTGATTCATAACAGTTTTATTAAGATTTGGTGGCTTTCATCCAACCCAGAATTGCCTGCAAATAACTGTAAAATAATCTGGTAGCCGCATTTTGTACCGGCTGCAGCTTTTGGGTCTTTTCCAAAGACTGCCCCATAATGCATGTTGCTGTATAGTCCAAGACAGCAGTCACCAACTGGTGGTCCATGGACCACTGGTGGTCTGTGAGAATATTTTGGTGGTCCACAGAAAAATCTGCATTTTTGCATTTTTTATTGGAAGAAATGTCCTTCTGGCCTCAGTTCCAAGTGGGGAAAAAGACACTGGAAACATGGAGGCTGCTTGGAAAGATGGTTTAATGGTGGACAGGATCATATGGCTTGAGTTCCTTAAAAGAAAAGGGGATCACATGCTTCAAGCTGTTAGGTGAAGAAAGTTGACAGTCCCTGATTTTATGCCCTCTCTGGGCTTTGAACCTGAGCTTGTATTCTGATTGGTTGTCAGACTCCCATGGGGCCAATGCAGGGGCAACTCTGTAGGCTGTGAGTCCATGTTTCGTTGAGCGTTGCTTCTTCCCAGGTGCCCTGTGGTGAGATGAGTAAAGGGCTAATACTATCATGCCTTAATCCCATCACCCAGGAGTTGAAGGGGGATCTTTGTTATGTAGAATAGACTGGCTCAGACCTTTTAATGGCCCATTGACAGAGGTGACGGCTATTAAGAGTGAGTCGGTTTCCTGCCTAAAAACATGTTTCTCCATTTCTTATACAGGGAAATATAATATTCTGCCTTTTCAATATTTCCCAGGATATAGGGGAGAGGAGTGGGTTTTAACTTCCTACTATATTGCACTAAATCAGGAATCCTCAAACTACGGCACCTGGGCTACATATGGCCTACCAAAGCAATTAATCCCGCTCGCTGGTGGGATGGGGTCCTTTCAGGCACTTAGCTTGGCTGCCTGTTTAGTAGTTCCAGCCCCTCCCTCCCTCCCTGAAGTTCAGGTATTTCAGTGAGCGGCATGTGAATCTTTGGCTGGGCTCCTCGAGAGATAGAGTTTGCAGGAGGCCGATTTAGCGCCCGGGCTGGCTACAAGACAAACATTCATTCTTGGCCGTATTTGAGATTCCTAGTTGCAATGGACAGCAAAGCTAGGGTTGACCCCGGGTGCTTCTCTCTGCTAACAGGCAGCCAAGTTAAGTGCCTGAAGGACCCCATCCCATCACTAATTCATATTAGTGGTCCGCAGGATTTAAAATTATGAATTTAGTGGTTCCTGAGGTCGGAAAGGTTGGTGACCCCTGGTCCTTGGAGCCCCTTGGGGTTATCAAGTCACCCGTACTGAAGTAAAAAAAAAAAGCTTTAGAATTGTAAATGGGTCATCAGCTGAAGCTTACTTAGCTCTAAGTACTTACTTGCTATTTAAGCAGGATATCTCTAAGACATGAGCCATCTCCTTTGGGAGGTCACTGCCCTACAACTCTAACCAAATGAAAAAGATCCAGATTAATATGCTTCCCCTAGGACTCTCTGTAATTGATTCCCTATCACTTCCTCAATATCTTTCCTTAAAAAGGAAAGGTTGGATGCTGGGTGAAAATTATCAAACATAGCTGGTGCTTGTCTATGGAGAATCTCAATCATCCAGGTCATGGTTGTCCCAAAGGTGCTTTTCCAAAGAGCAACTGGATTTTTTTGGTATTTCCTTTGAAAATGTTTCACTTGTAATCCAAGCTTCTTCAATCCAGAGCTTGATGCTGGTGCTTCCGTTTTCATATTTCCATGAATCTGGCAACTCTGGATTATTTAATTAATCAAATAAAGCAATGCTTTAGTAAAGTGAAATGGCATCCTGTCTCCAGTCCCTCAAAACTAATTGCTGACAGTCACAGAAGAATTACAAAATCACTATTGCTACGATAGTACAAACTATTGAGTTGTACTAAGCCAAGTGTGTATCTCATTGGTCTGATAAAGGAGTAGATTCCAACCCGCAGGTTTTTATCAGCATTATCAGCAATTCTGGGGGTTCTATAGATTATAAGAGTGCTCTTCTAATATACTGTGCTTCATAAAAATTGGGGAATGTTTTGAATTTTCAATAATTCTGCATAAATATAACCTAAAGTGTGATGTTTTTCAAACAAGTCCTAAAACTAGATAGACTTAAATGTATCAAAAATATACTTGTTTTATTTATTGAGGAAAATGATCCAAAACTACATATTTGTGTGTGGCAAATGTGAACCTTTGCTTTCAGTAACTGGTGTGCCCCTCACATCCCAGCAGCAATGTAGGTAGCCCTTGGGTGCAAAGGAACCAGAATGACATTGTGAACTGATAAGAGTTTGCTTCTTTATTGTTTCTTGCTTATTTACAGGAATCCCACCAGACTGATTGCATTGCCTTGGGAACAGCCAGCTAAGGATTTCAGGGATTCTGGGGGAAGTCAGGTCTGCAATTACTTTTTGTTGTGCAATATCTCTAAGCTAGCCAGTCTCTTCATATTTCTCCCTAGGTGGAGATTCCACTACACTTACTGACAGCAATTGGGACTAAAAACTATTGCTAGGTGATACAGTCATAAAAGGACATGACTAAGTCAATTTACAATGGCAGTTGCAGCAATCCCAGTTGCCATCATTATGCAAATCCAGGGTGGTTGAACTATCATGTGATCACCATTTGCAACTTCTGGCCAGCTTTCTCATTGTCTTTGCTTGTGGAAAATCATCAGTGAAGATCGAAAATGGCAATCACGTGACCCTGAGATATTACAACATCGTAACTGTAAGCCAATTGCCAAATACCCAAATTGCCATGGGGACACCATGACAGCAGCAACTATGAGAACTGATCATAAGTCCCTCTCATTCAGCGCTATTATAACTTTGCACAGTAATAGATCAAGTGGTCTTTAAATGAGGACTAGCTATAACTGCAACTAAATCTTTCCAATAACTTTAGATCAGTCTTGTGCATCAGTTTAGAGGAGTTTTAGCCCATTTCTCCTTACAGAACAATTTCAAGTCAGAAATATTGAGTGGAAAGCAGATCACGTTTTAGGTTGTAGACCTTTTCCTCTTATTGACTGGTCAGAAACTATGCCGGTCCAAGGAGGTTCTGAATACTGAGGGTGAAATATAACCTATGTCTCTGTTTTATAGCCTTTACCATTATTCCCTAACAAGGAGACAAAAAATAGTAGAAATAAGTTTTTTATCACAAGATCAAAAAAAGTATGTTTGATGTTAAACTTTATTTACCACCTGATTAAAGCATGGAATACAACATTCTTCATAATATTTTATATAAAAACTTTACATAACTTTGTATTACAGTATATAATTATGCTATTCTCTCAAAAATGTATACATCCATCGGGCAAGGAATGCTTTTCATTAACTTAATGATATTAAATGTACTTCATAATAGAAGGTCTCTTAAGAAAAAAAGTAGCTTATAACTAATTTTAAGCATTATATAGATAAAACATACATTTTGCACAAAGTATATTTTATTTAAAGTTGCAAAGAGATATTCTGGACAAAAATATCAAGACATTTAAAGAACTGCACCTCTCACAAATCAAAATTTTCTGTTGCTTCAAGCCAAGAATCACATCACACCATCTGATTGAACTGTAACATATTTATTAATAGGGACAAATTTCACTGGCAATTTATACTGGCTTATGTTAACCTCAGTGGGAGTATAACAGTGGTGAATTATTCTTTAAAATGCAATGCCCCAAGCATTTAAGCAATTTTTTATTCAATGTTGTTTGTTTTTAAAAGGCTCTTATGTGCAAATTTGCAGATTTTAAATAAGTGGGTTTTCAACCTCATTCTCAATTTAAAATAGGGGGATGGGAAATTTTGTACTGGGATTGGTATTTTAGAATATACGTAATACTACCCCTTCCTAAACGCTGAAGTGATAGAAACATAAAACAATGTTTTATGCTTTGCTCCACCTGATAACCCAGGGAGCAATCACTTTGATGCTGATGCTGGGCTTTTTTCTAGCCCATTTACTGTAAAATATTTCCTCCAAGTATTCCAGGTATTAGATTACATATAACTCTGTACACTTTTTTGCACAGTGTAGTTAATGTTTGCAGCGTGACTTCACCAGAACTATTTCAGAATGTAAGAGTACTTATAAGACCAAGTGTTGAATGACCAAGTGAGGCAGGGTTCTACATTCTTACCTCTTTTTTTTTACTACTATTTCTGCATTCCTGTTCTTTGGCTGAAATGAGAAGATTAATACTTTATCTGCTATTAGCTGTGGCCACAATTAATGGTAATCAAAACTATTATTTTAAATTAGTGTTGCAAACCTGGTAGAATCAGTGCTGCAAATTTGATTCAGAAGGAATCTATTTCGTGTTTATCGCAATTTCTGCTACTGAAGATATAAAATCAAAGCAAAGATAATGCTGGCAAAAGAAGGGGAGATTCATATCAAAGAGGGAAGAGGCAACTATAGCCCGACATGCAAGTCTAAGGTTTACTACAATTGGTAAGAGATCAACAACTGCCTGTACACTGGAATTGTGTGTTACACAGACAATTCATCTTGCACTGGATTCATGATATAGAATTCTGTTATGCGGCCAGCTCAAACAAAATTTTATGAGTGTTTAAAGAAATGATACAAGAAACATTGGTTTACTCTGCAGAACCTGTTCTATGATCTGATTTCAAATCAATTACCATAGAAAATTTTAGAGAATATTCCTAACATTATTAGGATTGTCCATGGAAGTTGGTGTTGCCAAAACCAAGCAGTATTGATGCCCACAGTCATTATAAAAATACATTCAAATAATACATGTACCATTATTACCATTCTTCACAATCTTCAGGAATATCACAAAGAAAGGCTATTATGGAACATCTTCAAACACATACAAACACGCACACAGACACTCACGTGCTACCCTTCATGATAATTACATGGTTATTAGATTCCCACCTATGTTTTTAATTAAAGTCTTAGCCATTTGAAAATGTAGCTGTTGGCTGCAAATAAAGCTTTCCTAAGAAAATGAATCATTCAACACTACTGACTAGGCTTTAAGTTTTATGATCAGACTATTCTGTGTATAAGTAAAGATCACACAAAAGAAGCTTCTTCACAGTGCTTTACATTGCAAAACTTTGGAAGATAACTATTTTAAACCCTATGGGTATTGCACTTTTTATTCAGGTTCTAAACATTACTTGCAGTGTTGCCATGCTTCTTTAGTGAAGTCAAAGAGCTGCACATCTGAAGAGAAAACATTTAAGGGGGGGGGGGAGACCACGCTGTATTTGCAGAACATATTGACATCAGAATTATAGAAATGGGGAAAAGCAGTCCAATTAAAGAAGAATTCTGGTCAGTACAAGGATTAAAATAACAGGATATAAAAATAAATAACTTTTTTTTTCTGCACACAGTGAAATCCCTCTTTTCACTGCAAACATAAATAACTAAATAAGTACACTAATGTTTCATCACAATCCTTTCTAATGAACTGTTTATATGTTTTCCAACATATTTCACAGAAAACAATATTTTTTACTTGCTATGTACAAAAGTCTTTGGTAGAGAAATTAAAACGTCAGAATTTTTTTATGTCTGCGAAGTGCCAAAAAAAAGGAAAACTTATACCGCTTTATTACTGAAACTCTTTGAGATAGCGCACTAGTGTTTAAAAGAAAATCCCGCCATAGCTCTTCCCTAATTGTAACCATGATAACAGTGTCAGTAGCCAGATTCAATTTACAGCACTAGAAGTTTCACTTTCTTCATCATACTTGTGACCTTGGATCGAACCTTTTCAGGACTTTTCCTTAGGACTGCAGTCACCCACGTATCATGTCTCCCTGCTCCCCACTTCACTAACACCTTACAGTTCATACTTGCCAATAAGAAGAAAAAGTATATTTAATACTTTTGCATTTTTAATACATTTGGACAGAAATTACCTCCTTCCTGCCCTCTTGTAGAAACCATTACATTATTACAACTATACAGAATTTGCCTGCCATATCTTACAAAACTATTTTTTATTGGGCCAAGAATAGTAAGACTTAGTCTTATAATAATTATAAGACTAAAATCCCTCCTTGGACCCAAATTCAGAAGAGCCAATAGTACAGAGCGGTGACTTTGCTTTCTACTGGCCCCAGAAAGCAGGTTTCTTTCACAAGTACATGTGCACTTATATTAATAAATCAAGTGGTTCCAATAGGAACCAGACTCCCCTGTCTTATACAACTTATAATAATAAAGCATTAACCAAGCCATTAAAACAACCATAACTCACAGTTCAGCAGCAAAAATAGAAATATCTGAAAACACATTGAAGATAGACAGTTTCTACCCAAATGTTAATCTATACATTACTCCAAAAGGGAAATACGAGTATAAATTTTGATTTATTCAATGTGCACTTCAAAATTAATCAAAGAATTTGAGTTTGTCATTTGCTTATATTTAATAATCATTAGAGATTAAGAATCAGAAGCATTTTTCAAAGCTTTCAAACTACTTAAACATTCAAGTCATGAGAGATAAAATAATTAAAAGGCAGTGTGAATTGGTTTTCTCCTACAGTTTCTGGGGAGAGTGTTTCCTTCATAATACATTTTGCAATATGCATTTTGCATATTGCTTTATTGATAGTAACCCAGTAACAAGGGAATTTTCATATGATGAAAAATTATCAGTCCTAGAGAAGATACAGTGCTGCTCTGAAGATGATTTACCATTTACATTCTGCAAGGTACGGCAGAATTAGCAAAAAGGGAGATGGAGATAAAAGACTGATTTGGATTTTAACTGGGTGACTACATATATTACTGCCTAGTCACCATCTTGCTACAGATATACACAATAGGCAGCACCAAATCATTCAAATCTGTATTGAAAGAAGAGACAGCACCAAGTCATTTTCAACTGTATGCATTCTTGGTGGAGAAACGCTCCATCCAATTTTCAAATAAATTTTCATCTTCTCAAATATTTATTAATACATTTGCTAGCATCACAGACTTATATAAAGGGTCTTCATTCATCATTTCCAATAGCTTATGAGCAAACAGCTGGAAGGTATTAAGAGGGAACTACTGCAAAATCAATTTGAGCAGACAAGCTGAATGGTGAGAATGACTTGACATTTACTGCAATAAGTTGTCAAATGTGAACAGCTATTCCTATAGGAGAGCCAGAACTATAGTAGTAATGAAAGAGCCTTCAGAAATACCAGATTGACCAATATAACCCTGCTGTTCAGATTATTGTAGTTTCTTTTTCTTTGGAGACCTATCGGTTTTCTTTGCTTTGTTTATGCTTTCATTCAGTGAACTGAGCATTATTCAAGCTTTGGTAAACAGCAGTCACAGAACTACCATGCAAGGGATTGAGTCCCTGTTGTTCGCAAGTGTTCTTCAGGAATCCAGACTCTGAACACTACACCAATGCGCAGGAAAAACTTCCTCAGCACAGCTCGGAGTTCTGGGATCAGATCAAACTGCATTATTTCACATAAGTAGGGGTAATATGTTGACGCGTGTGCTTTAAACTTGGGAGGAAGAAAGAGGAAAGAAAAAGTAAGAAATTATACAAGTCTGTTTCTCCAAGAAGTGCGGTTCAATTGAAGGTACAATTCCCATGGTCAGGGAATGGCACTGCAATATCCACATTTAAAAAATATGCTTCTGTAAAACCTACTCCACATCTTCCGCTGGTCTTGACCAAAATATTTCACCAGCAATTCTCAAAATTCTATTGACTGCAACCTATTTCCTATTACACCTTCACCTTGCCACTAGAACAGGGGTGTCAAACTGGCGGCCCGCGGTCCAAATGCATCACATGCAGGCCACGCCCACCCCAGCTCCGCAAAGGGAAAAAATGTCGCAATACATCGCGTGACGGCAAGGTGACGCAGCGAGTTTGACACTCGTGCATTAGAACATCCTTGCCTTAATTCTTTCTTTATCACTCCATTACTGTCAAAGAGTGTAGCTCAACAGTGAACATAAATTGTCCCCAATCAAGTAAGGGCCTGAATCCTGCCCATCCTATATGCCTTGCTCCTCACACAATCTACACTTGAAGGGAGCTACAGCAGCCTGTAAAAGTTCCATGTTTTCTTCTGAAACTGAAATAAATGTCTCTTACCTTTTCATCACTGACTTTTAGTGTTTTTGTTAAAAGTAGCAACAAGAGATTGGTCCAGGCCTCTCGATGGCTTTCAGAATTCACAGTGATAAAATAGGCCAAAGCTTCACTGCACACACTAGAGAAAAGAACATGTGAATATTCAGAACCACAGAACAGAAAACAGCAAGCAATTCAGTGAAGTAGGTTCTGTTAGTTCTGCTCTAATCAAAAGAAGTTTTCAGGTGCATATGTGAAGAAGGAAGAACAGAAAGTGACAGAATATCAATATTTAATATTTAAAAATATGGATTATGAAATTCAGGGGTATTAGTATTTTTCAAACTTGCATTTAATAAGATTTCCTTTTCTTTCAAAAGTAATTTAAATAGCCTCAATTAATTTATTTTTTTCCATTTCTATTATCACTGCAAGCAGTGAAACTTATGAATGCAATTGGGATCGGATTTCCATAATTGTTATGGTCATAAGCTGAGGCAGTCATATGCTGGACCCAGTTTGATGACAATTTTTACAATAGCTGTTAAGTGAATCATTATGTCATTAAGTAAATTCATAGTAGTTAAGTGACGGCTGTAGTTTAAGCATCAGCCCATTCTTTGGAATGGGTGAATTTTGCCCGAAATTGGCAAAAACATAGCAAATCGTAGTCACATGAATACGGGGTGCAACAACCAGTCATAAAAGTGAGCCAGTTGGTAAGCAACCAAAATGTGGTCATATGACTGCAGCGTGCACGTGTGTGGCACAATATTTTACAATGATGAAGATTATGGGCAATAAAACACCTGTTCTGGGCCCATCATAATTTTGAATGGTCATTATGTGACCAGTTGCAAGTCAAGGACTGTCTATAAATTATTAGAAAACCAGTGAGAAGCAGATATTATCAAGAAATACATAGATATTGAGGATAGTGATTACCTATTTAACAAAACTTCGTCTGTCAATAGAAAAAAGGAAATATGTAATAAAAAGGAGTGGACAACATTCTCAGAACATTCCAATTCAGTCATAGTATTTTGTTAGGTTAGCATTTTTCAGCATTAGGAAATTTCATGGCAGCTCTAATAAATAATTCAATAATGATTTTAAAAAATCATGGGATACCTATATCCTGATTGTTTTCACATAAAAATTTCCCAGTTGCTCTTAATGAAAGATTGAATCTGAATGAGTTTTCCTTTGCATGCTTTGTTTAAGTTCCCCCATTTAAAATGATTCAACAGAAAAATTGTATGTCGCCTCTGAAATCCTTAAGAATTTGTGTTGGGATTACTTTGAAATCTAGAAACAAAGCTTACTTCAGGAGCCTCTGTTGTATAGCTTCCCAGGAATCTCTGCGGTTTTCATCAACATACATTCGGAAGAGAATTCTTAGACAACAAGCCAAACTGCTGGTCTCTTGTTTTAAAAGGTTGGGCTTTGATTTGCCCTTGAACCCTGAAAATTAATGACATACGTTAACACCTTTGAAACTGAAACTTGAAATAATCTGTACATCTGAACATTAAATAAGTTCTACTCTCATGTATGTTACATTATATGATAATATTATACATTAATAATTCCATGCCAGTAGTCACTTTAGATTGTAATGTAAACCAGTATAATTGTTACAATAATTTTCTAAAATCTTCCACCCTATTTTATGTTTACCTGCCCTCCATAGGACGGTTCTTTGTTCATAATTTGAGTTGAAAGCTTTTGAAAATGAATGAGACTCTTGCAAACAATCCAGTAACTTGAACAGATGTTGGGAAGACATGAATTTGTACATTCCCTGGTCTTCAGTGTCAATATGTATATCTGTATCTAGTGTGTCCCTCTAAAGATAGAATAGGAAATATTAGTTAAGGACGCAGGTTACAAGGGTTTAACCTTTAAAGAGCATTACATAGTTTCCAGAAAAGTTTCAATAGAGCAGATCCTAGTTTTGATCTAAATTCAAATATTTTGAATAGATTAATATTTTGATCACTGAATCTCACATCTACACAATGAGAGCCGAGAGTGTTCTGTTAATCAAAGAAGCAGATGTCTTACCTGAGCAGCAGCCAAATGTTCAGCATCTTCTTTCTTACTTGTTGCTGGGTAAAATACTATATTGTCAATTGTCTGAATCAATTCCAGCTGGACCACGCATTTTATGAGGAGGCTGGCAAAGAGTTTTTGGTCTGAAATAATATATCATATTTAGATTTTATTCTAAAAAATAATTTTCGTACTTCAAAGTTTCAATCCCTTTTAACAAGATTTCCACGTGCACACCATTCATTAGTTTTTAAGGGATTAAGGCACACATGAGTTTCTTCTACTACTGTGTTGGTAAAAATTTATTATTATCTCTAAATAGTTTCCATGTCCTTTTCTTTAATATATGTTAAAAATAAACCCATGGCAGAATTACATGACATGCACATGTAAAAAAGCAAACTTGTTTATTACTATATGGCCTTTTAAATTTAGGCATTAAATTAACCAGGCTGAAACAATCAACCAGCATAATCTGATTTTGAGAAACTGTTCTAAAAATTGGTTCAGTCAAGGTGATGTAGTCTTATTTATATCATTACTGAATGAAACTATCTTTATACGACACCAATCAAATAACTTTGGACAACGCTAAAACATAAAATAATCCAAAGTAAAACTCTGAGCCCTCCAACCAACACAATGTGGATAAAATCATGAGCAACCATGATCTCAGATCAAACATTTACTTTAAAAGGAGACTTTTCAGAGCCAATTATTTCTCAAGACAGCACATTCCAAGATTTTGAGTTTGCCAAGGAGAAGCCCTACATATTGCACTGATAGGCCTTAAGCAAGTGCTTCCTCGAAGCATTTATAGGGCAGGCAGAATCATGGTGAATAAAATAATTTGTGGTAAATTGCCACAATTGTTTCTCTGACCCTTTGTAATATTATAGAATCAAATATGAGACTATGGAAGCAACAACAGTATCTTCATCTACTAAAAATTGGATGTAGCTGCTGCTGTAAACGTACTTGCACTTCTTAATTTGTGCTGAAGATTTACCTTCCAAAGGGCTGGAATAAAAATGTATGCATCAATGTGTGAGATGCAAACTTACTTGAATAAGGGCCTCCTTTCCAGCTGTCATCTGTGGGATTTGAAAACTGGCTCTGCCCTCTTTCTGAAGCATTTTTACTACTTAAAGACTGGCGATCCAGGTCTACCTCCTAATAGAAAATATATCTGTGTTAACTTCTTTTACATCTTAGTCACAAATCTCAGTTTCAAGACAGTTTAAATTTTTCAGACATTTCACAATAAAAGTATAATATAGCTGCTCCTTGGCATTATTTTTCCTTTGTTTGTGTGATTAATTTCTTGAAATACAGATTCTAAGAAACAGGAAAATGAATAGTCTTGTAATTTTTATTTCCACGTTAAATGTCAATAAATGTGAAGCTGTCACATGTATCTTTAGTAGGTAAAAAACTGAAGCATGTACCAGGTGTTTTTCAGATGAATCATCTTCCATCCCTGCTGGCCTCCATGTCAGCAAACTTAAAAAAAGAAATGCTTAAATCAGATAATAGTGCTGAAATGTAAAACACTGGCGCAATTTATATTAAAGATATATTGTACACTCACACATGAGGAATGGTAGTTTTGAAGATCTCTAGCATACAATTGCAGGTTTGGTCCCAAACTTCAGGACTGAATTTTTGCCCATTTAATATTACCAGACTTTCTAAGCAGTTCGTACCTGATCGAGCCAACTGTTCATTGTCTACAGAAAAATTAAATCACAAATGAAAGCAAGAACATTTATCACGAGAACATCAGAGACTTGTACAGTTTGAGTTGACAACTAGTTGTGCTATAAGATGGTTCCTAATGTGATAAGTCTATTGCACAACTGAAAATAAGTTGGTAGTACATTAGTGAGAGATAGATACTTCTATCTTTCTCCTCCAAAACAGTTTCCAACCATTTGATTACCCAGCATTCTTCATATAGTTATACTAATACAGAATTATGGTATTTACTAATCATTCAGTTCCTGAAAACATAATCCAAAGTCCATTTTAAAACAAAACAAAAAGCTGTACTTACTTTCCATTGAAATCAATGGAACAAACTACTCGCAGATTTCAATGGTTTCAAAATCTGGGTATTTTTTTTTAAGGAACCCAAATAAGAACCATGCTTGGTTGCTTACATTTATTTCACACATATCCCTGTACCCCAAAACTATAAATATAAAAGAAGAAAACCATGGCTAATATTAAGAAGCAAGAGGATAAACTGTTTCAAGGAACAGAAGGAAGAAAAGAAAAAGTATATTATTCCAAATCTGATAATAGCTTCATATTATCTTTTGGTCCTTGCACCAAAATATATTTGCACTCCAGCAATGTTGTGATATAGAAAATCTAAACCAAAAGCTGCAAGTATTTTTTGGTGTGAGACTATGACTACCTTTGTCTCATATTGCACATATGAGAAGGGGCAAAAAAAATGCTCACAATGATTTTTCTTTAAAGGGGAAAATGGAATGTAATAGAACTGTGAAAGCCATTCTTTGTCTCTTTTCATGGCAACAAACAGGTTCGTTCTTTTTAAAATCTGCAAAACCTGTTATTTAAACATGGGTTTAAAGTATATATAAAGTGGTTGTGAGTTCATTTTTCAAATAAGAATTTACTTCTGCAGCTTGATTGCAAACAAAAAATGTTGATTGCCCAGGCATTATATAACATTTGTAAAAATTATTTAAAAGAACATATGCAATGTCTAACAAGTAACATAGCATTTAAGACCATTTCCTAGATTACCGAAAGAACATGCTATGCAATAAATAATTGGTTAAAGAAGCAATAAGGAAGAGATATTGTTATCAATACAATACCACGTTAGCAAAACAGAAAACCTATGCTATTCTTTTTCACTGTAATTTGTCTTTTTCAAAAAATAAGAGTTTTTTTCAGATTCATCCTTTTTTAGAAATGCAAGGAAGTATGGAGGGCAAAGAGGAAGATTAATTTCACACACAGCTGCTCCCAAAATATTCATTCAGAATAAAGTGACACATATGTAAATAAGCTACCTTGTTTTACACACCAGTGTAACTGTGTAAATATGTCAGCAAGAAGAATTTCATTCAGAGCTTCATAGAACTGGGTAAATACATCACAGATTGCATAAAGTGCATGATTACAGGTAGTAGTCATCCATTCAGACTTCTATGGAGACAAGAATCAAAGGTTGCATGTTTCTGATTGCTAACAGGGAAGGGTTCTGATTATATAATAATCACTTTAATAAACATATTTAGCTTACCTGTGTTTACAAATTCACCTATCATTGTATCAATACTACAAATGCTAAGGATTTATTCTTTTTAAAAAAATAGTTAAGGAATCACCATATATTGCCATGTAAATGATAACTGGAGGGCTATCTGAAGAACAGAGTGCCTGATATTACTTTTCCACTTGACAAAGATTCAAGAACTAAAGAATGAAAACCATCACTATATCCTTTCACATACCAGGTCAAACTAAGTGTTGTGGATTTATTCGCTCACAACACAAAGCACTATGTTTATTACAATTATCATTAGATGGCATGGCTCCTTTATAAGAAAGAGGGATCCTGAAAAATGGAAAAGGAAAATATTCTATAGAGGTTGGAAACCTTAGGAATTTGATTGGTGTTCTGACCTAGGCTTCCTGAGACAGTAAAAATCACACCCTTAGTCCCAAAAATCCTCTTTTTATTTCAGCAGCTGTGAATTATGTTCATTCACAGCCTGTAATGAGTCACAAACAGTTTGTGAATAGTCCGACAGAAATCTTCCACAGTCTTTCTGGATAAGGCTGATAAGCACCCACCTTTATCTCCCTGAAACGCTGCCAAATACCTATTTGCCAATTAGTTTTGCAAGGCCAAACAAAGCACAGAGTCAAAACAGAGCTTCAGAGTTTAAACCGACCAGAACAAAGTTGCTTCCTGCAAAGGCTCACGTCCCTTTGCTCCTCCTTTATGTCTTATGGGAAGGGCCAATCATCTTCAAGCCTTACTCCTGACTCGCCCCTTTTATCTTAACTGCTCTTGCCTTCTGGAAGTCTGCACATGCGCACACTGGGAATAGGCTCCCCCTGTTCCTCTGCCTCGCTGATGTCAGATTCTGGAGGCTCCGGAAGCAGCACATAACTCCCAGATGGGCCTGGCCCCCTCTCTGCCTCCAACGCAGAGCCTCGTCCGAGCCTTCCCCAGATTCCAGGGCTGGCCCATGTTCCTCCCCAACCTCCTCACTATCTGACTCTACTGCCAGCTCTGCAGGCCACCAGCGGACCACAACAATTGGCTGAAATGAGGGGAAGCTAGGCCAGCCCTCCAAATGTCTTTGGAGTCAGTTCTATTATCAGGCAAAATAGGCAAGACCCTTCTTTGCTTTAATGGGGAATGCAGTGGGGCTTTGTCTGGAGCAGGGAGGCTCAATTTTGGTATGATGGGATTAGGCAAAGAGATGAACTGGATTTGACCTGGGTCCTATCTAAAAGTTAAAGGGTCCTATCTAAAAGATAGAGGGGAGGGGGAGTTAGTCTTAATTTTGTTTGCTAGATTTATTCTCTCCACTACAAAAGCCTTATAACTTAGCTTATTCCAACCAGTTGCCTTGTTCCAACTCTTGTAATTTTGAATAATAGAACTATGGTAACTAAGGATTGTGGCAATTAAACTTTAACATACAGGGAAAATACTAGATTAAACATTTCAATTTTAAAGCCTTTCTTTTCTCAAACAAACCATCAGAAACATATTATTATATTTGGCTGTTATTCTTGTTTTATGCAACTTTTTAAAGCATTCTAAACTAATTAGATAATACAGTGTTGCTTTCAATACCTCTGTTTGCAGCTCTGGAAGCTTCATGTTGTCAAATATTCTAAATACAATTCGAAATAGATCTTGCCACCAGTGCTGTTCAAAGGTTTGGCCATAGCTCTTCATGATTTCAAACATAACTGTTAGACCCCTACAATGTGAGAAAAACAGCCATCAGAAATTTATTTTTTGGGAAAAGAATGAAGAGAAAATATGTTTTATTAACAATTATAATCACAACATTTCATTACCTTGTCCGCACATCTAGCTTGCACCGATTGATGATACAAGAAAGTTCGAATAAAATAGGGAACCATCCTCTAACCCAAACCCTGTCTCCAGTTGCTACATTCATGTCATCACTTGTATATTCTCTCAAAACCTGTGAACAGATGAGAGCTGGTAAATCAGTACAAATACAGTACCATTTAATCAGATCTTGCTGCACAATTGATAAAAAGGGTAAACAAAATTAGAAAATGTTTTTAAAAGACTTTAAATGCAGGTAAATCTACATATTACAAGAAATTCACGTTTCCTGGTAAAACAAAATTTAAATTGAAACATGTTTTATAATGTATTTATTTATAAATATATTTGAAATTAGTTAGGAGATGTAAGCCTTCTTAAATTATATTTGAAAATATATTATTCATTCACTAAAAGTATAGCTTCGTAAATCATGATATTGGTATTCTCCAGCCAGAACTGTAAACAAGTTTAAAGTCAATAATGGCAAGTTTCAGTTTTAAAAGGAAAAATCAGTAAGCACTGATCCTAAAAATTGCTGGAGTTTTAAAAAGGAAAGAAATAATGGAAAAATTTCTAAAAGCTCTCTTGAAATATTAATTTGGAGTTTAAAAATCCAGAGAAATAAAAATTTAAAGAAATACCTGTGGTCTTTCAGAAACATATTTTGCACAGTAACGAATAAGTCTAATTGCTTCCATACTGGTATCTGGAAAGGCGGCGTTGCAGGCAAACTCTGATAAACATTTGACAGCATCCTGGAATGAATCTATGGCTGCAGGAAAATGCTGTTGAAAGATAGTAGCTGTAGAAGAAAATGAAAGTAAAAACAAGCCATTAAAAAATTACATTACTATGGGATATCTTGGGTAGTTGATGCTCAAGGAAACCATATGAATTAGAAGGAAACATTTGGTCTTTGATGTAATAATAAAAAATCAAAGAATCGCAGTTTTGAAAACTGACCAGCTATATCAAGCTTGCATATCTTACAAGTTGTAATCAATTATATTTACATGGCCCAGCAATCAATACGTGGCAATCAAGTAACAAATTAGTTTCATGCAAATGTAATCATTTTTTGTCAGTGAATTTTCTTGTACAGTAATCTGAGCAGTCTGAAGAGAACTGACACCAAGCCCATACTCATGAGAAATGAGAAATACATATGCAGCATACCCAAGAAAACAGTATATTTCAAATTTCATTACCATATTTTACACTCTCTAAGATACACTTCCTCCCCCCAAAATGTGGGTGGAAATGTCTGTGCGTCTTATAGAGCGGATATTGTAGTGAGGAGGGGAGGGGGGATTGGTGTGGCAGTGGCATTTGCCGCCTGTCACCATAGCCACCACCGCCGGAGAAAACACTGGAACCTTCACTGCCAAGTAGCTGATTGGTGGTTGGATCAGCCTCCTGGAATACTGTTCACCGCCACCAAATGGCAACGGCAGCATGGCAATCAGTGGCGGCAATCCCTGTCGCTTAGAACAGGTGATCGGCAGTATTCCGGGAGGCCGATACAACCGTCAATCAGCTGCTTGGCAGCGAAGACTCCAGTGTTCCCCAGCAGCGGCAGCAGCTCAGCTCAGTTGACCAGTAGTGGGTGCAACGGAACCCTAACGAGCCATGTGTTGGGGCTGCAATAACATGCTGAAGTTGATCAGTCTGTTTGCTGCAGGGACGCTAATCAGATGAATACCAGATGGATGCTGGGAGGCAGAGGCAGATTTTTTTTTCTTGTTTTCCTTCTCTAAAGCGAATGTGTGTCTTATGGTCCGGTGCATCTTACAGTGAGAAAAATATGGTATTTCTACTATATAAATATGGTCATTATTGATTTGAGGATATTAGTTTTCAAAACATTTACTTACTAACTATATGTGCTGCTGTCTGGAATGCCAACTCCACAATATTCCCATCATGATCAGATGCTGCTTGATGAAACACTGCAAACATATTTTTCCACCCTGAGCGAATATTAGCAGCTTGAGAGTTCACCATCTGAGTAATACAGCGTATTACCATGTCCCGAATAGTTGGGGATCTAAAGAGAAAATACTACTTTATTAGAGAACTTTTTCTGCACAGCATTAATACATACTACATAAGCAAAAGAAAACATTTACATTACAAGATGCATAACAGACCTGTTCTTCTTCATGATATGCTCAAAAGGCCTCAAAAAGTCTTTCTGAAATCGAAAATTGGCTAACTCCCCCTTTTCAAGAAACTTCATGGACAGTTGCCTCAAAGAATCAACTGCAAAAATTGCCACATCTTCATTAGGATTGCAGCCAACCTATAAATGAGAAAAATAGGAATTCCCTTAAAGAAGAAGAATCCTAGATAGATCAGACTACTGAAATTCAATGCTTCCATCTGTTGTAACTGTCTTTGACTTTAGGCAACAGACATAATCAGAATAAATCCAGATTTAAAGCTCTTCAAAAAGGATCATCATAATCCTAAACTTGTATTTTTTCAGGAAATTCTGTTGATATAATTCTAATCAAGATACAACTATATAAAAGCTAAGTACTCAAATCTAAGTAATCTTAAAATATTAGTATCTTAAGGCAAATTACACGTAGAATTAAAAAACAAATAAATCTACATATAAAATATAGGCAAAAACCATCAAGAAACCAAAAATTATATAAACAGATTGTAGTACAGAACGGTACTACAGTTAATGTAATTACAGTACAGTAATTTTAATTATAGAAACATGCTTATGCCATGTATACTTTTACATGCTATAAAAGTGTATTTTACATATAATTAAAAGCTTTTAGCACATTAAATTCTTTCTTGCCTTACTTCTAAGGCAAACATCTTCATAATAATTATTCATCACACTATGAAATCTGAAATTATGGATTACATTACTGGAGTTATTGCAGTATTACATTTTATTTAAATGCAATTATATTGAGCTTCCCATCTTAAAATCACATGAAGGTTTAGAACAAAATTACAGGCAACAGACATTAGGTATTTATACAAGTAATGTGTAATTTTGCCAATCTGCAATGTAAATTCTCCAGGCTGAAAGACTCGAAGTCCCTGTAAAAATTGACATTTTCTGTCATGATCCATGTATGAGCTGCGCAGGGTACACTATGATGATTCCATGTAAAGATTTTATAATGCAAATCAGTATTCCATCAGGTACAAGAACTTGCCACAAAAACTTATAAGTCTTAAATTAAAACAAGTACATACAAATTGATTTTCATATCTAAATTGTATCAAAGAAGTTTTGCAGTGTTTAAAATTTAACATACCTTGTTAAAGTGATCTCCAATTACATGCCATATCCTGGACCACTGCAGTCTAATTCTATTCATGTTATAATAGGAGATTTCAACTATTTTCTGTAAGCTAAACATCCGGGGATGGTGAGGGGAAGCCAACTCATCCATGGAAACCGTACACAGCCATCGAACAAAATCAACTAAAAGATTAAGAAATAAGACATGTAAAATATGATAAGGTCTGATAAAGTTATTGTTCATTTCATCAGAAATTTTTAAACATACCTATAGCATTTCCATCTAGTCTAGTAGAACCAGTGAATATCCTATGAAAAGCAGAGAAGCAGTATTAATCTTCAATATACAGAATATTAAATACATGGTACAATACTGAATTTGATACTATACTGAAGAAATAGAATTTCTATATAGTACAAGTAATCCTCGGCCTATGACCACAATTGAGCCCAAAATTTCTGTTGCTAAATAACACAATTAAGTAAGTTTTGCCCCATTTTTTGACCTTTCTTGCCACAGTTGTTAAGTGAAGCACTGCAGTTGTTAAGTTAGTAACATATTAAACGACTTCGCTTGTCAGAAAGTCGTAAAAGGTGATCACATGACCCTGGGACACTGCAATCATTATAAATATAATTTAGTATCTGAATTTTGTTCATGTGATTATGGGGATGTTGCAACTGTCGTATAGTGTGAAAAATGGTCAAATGGCACTTTTTTCAATGGCGTTGCTAGCTTTGAATGGTCACTAAATTAACTGTTTTAAGTCAAGGACTATCTGTATTCAGATTATAGGACAACTATAAATTTAAAGTATTATTTGGCATTTTGTGTTGGAGTGTGGAAAGACCCAACAACAATTAACATTTTCTCCAATGTTAAATCTCATATTTTGACTAAAATATAACCAAATTGTGATACTATTTATTTATTTAAAAAGTATTTAAATAGTATGTGAATCCCAAAATCAATGTTACATCCTACTGAAATAATTTATCATACTTCATTCAGAAACAATACTATACCTGTCCACTGCTACCACCACACTCTGAGAACTGGTTTCTCCCACAGATTCCTGAATGCTGGCTATTTGTCTTCTATCA
This sequence comes from Natrix helvetica, assembly GCF_964273705.1. Lineage (NCBI taxonomy): Eukaryota > Metazoa > Chordata > Lepidosauria > Squamata > Natricidae > Natrix > Natrix helvetica. Next base: position 153,896,886 of record NC_138549.1, on the reverse strand, counting down.
ACACTTCCACCAACAAAGTTACCTAAAAAGACCAAAATTAAGGTGTTATATATATAAAAGATAAGTCGCTATTAGGATCCATTATAAGGCTATTTCACTCTGATTCAATATATTTTCAAAATTTGGAAAAATAGCAGGAAATGTTGAAAAAATTACAAAACTGGCTGACTGAGGTGACCATTTTAATATATTACATTTTATATTGCACGTAAAAATTACATGTGATTCAGCTGCTAAGGGGACTTTAGTTCTAGCGGTTCATAGGATGACAACATGACTAACGTTAAGATGAAAATGATTTATAATGTGTGTTCAATTTCTTACGTTTATTATCATAAATTGCATTAAAAACATTTGTGCAATTAGGTTGAAATAGCTAGATCCATTAGAAATTTAAAAAAAACCTGAGCATTTACTGCATTGACAAAATGATCTCACAGAAATAGTATAGCAATAGGTATAAGAAGGGAGTCAAACTCTCACCCAGTCCACGTCCCATGAAATCTTCTCCTCCAGATGTGAAAACTTTGAGACTCCCTTCCCTCTCACGACCAGACCCAGAGAGGTAGCGTGTTTTAACTCCAGTTCCTATCAGCTGTGCTAACTCCAGCTGGCTGATGCATTTTAGAATCTAATGAAAGCAAATTCAGTATTATTAAATCTAATAACAACAAACTTTCTAAGTAAAGAATTTCCAAGATGTAAGGTAAATTCCTATTTTAAATGTATTATATAGTTTCAAATTTTGGCTTGATCTTTCCTATTTTTGGTGTTATAACTTATGGCACCCACTTTGTCTCTTAAACCTTTTTCTCTAGTCTCCAAAAATAGGTAGAAATCTATTTGCCCATCTATTTTATGGACTTAATGATATTGCTAGCTATAGTCAGTAATGACAAAACATGTGAAATGTAGTCCCTGTAGACTGTAGTTGTTGTTGTGCTGTTGCTATTATTATTATTAATTAAATGTGCTTGCTGGCTATCTAGCTGTGAGGAGACTGTGGGCAACTTACACCATTAAAAGCAATAAAACCATAAAAATACATATATATTTAAGCACAATAAAAATACAGGTTATGACTGACAAATTGGGAAGGGAGGGCACAGAATTTATGGGGGGGGGAGGTGGGATCTATCAACCATTTCCAACGTGATATTTCCCCATTGCACCCCAAGCCAGCTGGCAGAAGCAGATCTTCAGGCCCTTACAAACAGTTGGGAGGATGGTAGCAAATCTCACCTTAGGAGGCCACACGTTTCAAAGGGCAGGAGCCCTGGCAGAGAAGGCACTTCTGTACCCCACCAGCTGGAATTCCACAATATGCCTCCTCTGCCCACTCCTCTGTTCTAGGTTGGTAAATAGCATCTTACAGGTAATCCTTGACTTACGGCCATAAATGAGCTTGGAATTGCAATCATAAGGCATATCCATTATTAAATCATGCAATAATGCAACTGGACCTGATATTTTGCAGCTGTTGTTAAACAAATGTGGTGGTCATTAAGCAAATCATTTTCCTCTGGGAATTTTTTGCCAGGAACCGGACATAAATATATGAAACCAGCAAAAAAAAAAAAACCCGTTGCAAATGGTGATCATTTACCTCATGCCACGAATTTCCCAGATAATTGCCATCAGTGTGTGCCACTGTAATAAGTGTTTTAATTGTATCTATGTTCTTCTGCTTCATTTCTGTGATGCTGGAGCTGGCAGTCAACAAGGAAAAGCGAGCAAGTGCCTGAACATAAGCATCTCGCTCAAGCTAAAATATAAAAAAACCAAAGTTGAAATAAGCCATTGTAATAAAAATTTTCCTCAAAAGAAATCATATGGGCTGACAAAGTTATATAAGGCTAGCTAAGCATGGTAGCCTGATATGCAGATGTGAATGGGAGTATATGAAACATAGAAGTATTTGAATTAAGGGAATTAAAGAGAAAACTGCCATAAATCGTATCCAGTCGGATACAGTAAGTAATAGTCAGGTAATTTTTCTACAAGGCTCCACAGAGGAGTTTTTCTACCCTCTGAGAAGCCAAAGATTTAACTTGGGGTTTGGCATATCAGGCACATCCTCTAACTGTTAGATTTTTACACAGCTTTAGATCAAGGCTAAGAAATATTCTTTTGGTAATTTCAGAATGTTTAACATAGGATACAGTATGTAGTGCATAAGACAACACTATACCGACCTGCATGCCAAAAATGCAGGCTATTCGGATAGCACATCGTATTCCTTCTAAGCATAATGAGGCCACTTCAGTGTCATCACAGTTCTGAAGACCAACACTATAAGCCGCAAGTAATGGAGTCCATACAAGCTAACGTTGGAAGGGTAGAAAAAAAGAAATAGTTTTAAATTTATTACCATGTAAATGCGTCTTGCACCAAAGAACAATCTAGTATAAAGACAAAAGTGACTGCTTCTCTTAACTCTAACCTTAAACCAGGAAATAGGTTTTGAAATATGTTTTTTTAATTTTGCCTATAGCAAAGTCTAATACATTATATCTAATACATTGTTTCCATTATTTCCAGCCTGTCTTTTACAGTCATGATGGGTCAGAGCATATTCTAAATGTCCCACCTATTAAACAGACACTTTGAAGATATAATTTCAGTTTTACATTTGGCATATTTGAAAACTGTATTAAATACCTTTAAGGTTAACTGCACACTTACTTTGAACATAGGTCTGACATGATCCAGATGGGTTGCACTCGTAAAGGGTGCCTTTGCATGGCTTACTGCCTCCATGAGGGCTTTAGCAGTCTTTGCCATTTGTTCCATTTCTAGATTGTATAACAACCGTCGCTGCTTCTCAGTGGCTACATCTGAAAAATATCTTGTTACCCAGATGTGTTTTTAAACACTCACACACACACACAATTCTAAACAAGGCAGCATATAGACCTTAAGAAAAGATATACTTTCTACATTCCCAAAGAAACCCAAGTTAGAAGCAGAAATTTTGGATTCAATTTTGATCATGTCAATCAGAATAGAGTTGGAAGGGACCTTGGAGGTCTTGTAGTCCAACCTCCTGCTCAAGCAGGAGATTCTATACCGTTTCAGACTTTAAGTCAAGGATTATCTGTAAGCAATAAAATCACCAATACACTCTAAAGATAAGTTGCAATCATTAACTTATTGTTTAAAGTTATTCTTCTATTACAAACAGGCCCCAAGTGTTCCTGGAAACTCCTACAATCTTTTATATTGGCTTCCATTGCTGTTACTCATTCTGCATGATTACTCTCTATTATCAGATACCTTACCTTTTCAAACAGAAGTGTAACAGTAGCAACCGCCACTGGAATAATCTCATTCTCAAAACTGCCAGACATTTCTTAAGTGATAACCTGAGATTTGTGATGTGGAAGGAACCTAAAACAGACCCAGGGTCTAGCCATCTGCTAGAATTCATCCCTAGTCCCCTGCCTGTTCCCTTTCCTATCCTGAGGATCAACTGTCCAGGCTAGAAGAGGTGGCAGGTAGAAGGGGAGGGAGTCTCCAAGTTGACTCCCAAGCAATGCCAGGGGATCAGGTAAAAGAAGAGGCTACTTTTGCACACCAATGACCACGTTAGATTCAAGTTTTTAAAAGAATGATTTTAAATATTGTAAACATTCTTCCTCCAAGAAGTTTTAGTAGATATTTTATGTTACCATTTAGGACAGTGATGGCGAACCTATGGCACGGGTGCCACAAGTGGCACGCGGAGCCATTTGTCAGGGCATGCAAGGCGCTGTCCTGTCAGCTGGCCAGCTGAGTTCACCTTTTTAAAAGCTATTTTTCGCCTTCCCCAGGCTCCAGAGGCTTTATAGGAGCCTGGGGAAGGCGAAAAGAGCCCCCCCGCCCCCCCGCAGGCTTCAGGGACCGTCTGGAGGCTTCCCTGAAGCCTTCGGAACGCTTAAAACCACCTTCCGAGCAAACCGGAAGTGACTTCATATATTGATCGTGTCTCAGAGGGTTTTGGTCACTTCCAGTTTGCTCGGAGGGTGGTTTTAAGCGTTCTGAAGGCTTCAGGGAAACCTCCGGACGGTCCCTGAAGCCTCCGGAGGGCCTCCGGGGGGGGCGGGGGAGGATCTTTTCACCCTTCCCAGGCTCCTATAAAGCCTCTGGAGCCTGGGGAGGGTGAAAAAAACATGTAAAAATGGGTTTTTTTTTTCCGCACGTTGCATTATGGGTGCGGCACGCCCGCACACGACCCGCCTGCGCTCCCCCCACTTGTGGCACGTGAGCCAAAAAAGGTTCGCCATCGCTGATTTAGGAGATAACAGTGGCTACAAATTATGTTGGCCCAGGGTAACAAGTGAAGATTTGGCTAATTCACAATAATTTAATTGCTTAATCCACACAGTAATGGCATACTAAGAAACGCTAAGTATTTTTTAGAGGAAAAAGTCATACTCGGTTTAGTAGATTTGGTTGTGATTGCATATTCTTTTGCGTCTTTCATTGCAATCTTCTTTCCTTCAATTTCATCATAAATTGTAGACAGATATTCTTCTGGAAGATCTTTGCTATCATTGATCCCACGGTTCATTTTAATGTATTGTTCTTTTGTCATCTTATTCTTTACCTGTTAAATTCAAACGTCGGTAAAGAAGATTTTAAGTTCCTAGAAACTCAACCGTACCTGTCTGGCAAAATCTTTCTTTACATGTTTACCTGAGGGCTATGCAGGTCTGTTGTCAGCATTATAATAGAATATGCTAAAACATAAGCAGTGTCGGCACTGGCAAAGAGAGTTTGGCTAGAAAGAAAAGAAGAAGAAAAAGCAGGATTTTACCTCCTCCATATATATAAAATGATTCTTATTGAAAACGTCACTCATACAGAAAAGTTGAAATTGTTTATTCATTATCTGTAACTGGAGGTTTCTCCAGGTTTTCTTTCAATTTCAGCACAGAAAAACAGGAACTTGATAATTGTGAATGTCTACTGTATCTCAGTAATTCACCATATAAAAGAACTACCACAAAATATAAACAGAAAACCTCTAGAAAAAAAATCATTTTCTATAATTTTGCTCGCATTGGGGGAATAACATTTCTACTTTTAAAATATGTATCTAACTGAAAAAAATGTAATCACAATTTTATTTTAAACAGCTAAAACAAATTCGAACTTGAAACCTCCAGATGTCTTGTGGGTTTATTAGCCAAGTTGCTTGGACATCAGTTCCCACTATATCTGGAGAATGCCAGATTGAGGTAGCTGATAAATAACTTGTGCTTATTTTTTTTAAAAAGAAATATTAGCATATTCTGCTTTGTGAAACTAGGTAGCAAGGCAATTGCCATAGCTAATCATCTCCTCAGTTTTCCTTTAATGGAGGCTTTTTTAAAAAAATGCAGTCACTTGCATTATAACATTATGTATTTATTCATTAGATTTCCTGTCTTGTGACTGGTCTAAAGTCATCAGCTTCCATGAGTAGGCTTGCACCTTGTCTTCCTGATCTCTTTCAGCCCTTTAAGTATTACACAGCCTACACCATATAGTTCAAGTTACCCTTGGTTGCATTCAATATATCTAGCAGCAAACTTTTCCATTAGTCTGTCAATCTTCTGAGCTTCACCAGGTAACCGAAATCCTTCCAGAAATATGCGTAAAGCAGAGACAAAGTCCTTTCCACAGAAATCAAGCAGGTCTACATAGCCATACATCACCTCCTTGTTAAATCTGTTACTATCCCCCAGAAATTCACCCACTTGGCTCTAACATGAGAAAACAAAAACAAAAAATGGAAGAAAGAGTATTATTAATGCTTCATTTTTAAAACTTTATAATCTTAGCTACTGTGGATTATTTTTATTCCTACTGTTAGGACATATAATTAGAATACAAGAGTACCATATTTGATTATTATTGCGATAGAAGTCACCATTTGAAGGGCCTATCATCATGTGTTTTAATGGGGGGGGGGGGAGATCCACATCCAAGCATTATTAATTATACTGCTACTCAACACAGATAAACAAAATATGGGAAAAGAATTTAGGTGAACCTGCCAGTGTATGGGATGTTGCCTCTCCTTTTTATGTGCATTATATTATTTCTAAGTAAACAGTCACACCATTTCAAACTTGCTTGGCATCTGATCAAAAGAACCTATAAAATTAGAACAAGATAGCTCATTAACAAGCTTTAAGAGATCTTAGGTATGTGTGTTCTTGATGTTATTTATTCAATTTGTACGCCTGCCCATTTCAGCAAGTGATTCTGTGATGAACAATTTTAAAATAAATTAAAAACTAATTCTCGGAAAAGATGCAAAAATTAAAATACATAGGACCCAAGGAAGGTATCATTATTGTGAAAACAACCAGGAGATGGGACCTCCCACCCTTGGGACTACAGGTCCTGAAACAGAGTCAGCCCTACATCAAGGCCAGGATCTGATGTGGAGAGAATCAGAGCAATTTCATCTGTCAGGTGCTCAGTAAATTCCTCACAATGACTCCGTAAGTGAATGCCAGAGTAACTTCCAAAGAGGGTTGGGGTAACCTTGTTGCCAAACTGGACATCAATGTTCTTAGGCTCTGGTAAGAGGAAGCATCTAATATTTAGATTCCCTGACACCATGAAAAACAAAAACCTGCGCGAATCACATGAAAATGTAAGGCGCGATTTGAAGAAGGTTTTGTTAATGTAAGATTTAACCTTACAGAACACAGACGCTCTTCCTGATGAAAAAACTGTGCTATGTCTTCGGCTGTTTCTCCAAGCATTCCCTGTTCTTGCAAATATTGTAGTCCTCTCTTGGATTTCTTGTTAAATCTATTTGGTGGAGGTAAGACAGAGAAGGCAGAGGAAAAAGTGTAAACTGTGACTCTTGTACTCTTGGTGCAAGAAAGGCTTCATGAAACAAGCTTAACAGAAGTAGGGAAGTTATATACTGTATGTGCAACATACTTAACTTACTTTCTGCGCCTTTGTTGACATATCATGGAAATCCATACTAACATAGCTGAGTTTATGACTCAATGTGTTGAGTGAACTTAGAAAATGAGTTATGTTTATTACACAACCCATCCTAAAGTGGCACAGAGAGACACTTTAACTCTAAAAAGGTTCTACAGACTGCACAAATATTATTGAAGCATTTCCCCACATCATTGTCCTCAGCTGATCCCTTTTCAGAATGCACTGTATAATTAAAAATACTGCAGAATATAAAGTCTCCGTCAAACTAAGCTCGATTACTGGGGGCTTCACTTACACATCCACAGAGTTTTCTCCGTGGCAGAGAAACAGAGGAAATTTGCTTTTCCACATATATCAGGAAAAGACTGATTGGAAACTACTCCAGCATTAATTTCAACTTACAGTTCAATCCCATGTTCAATTATCTCCTTTTGTTGCTTGATGACCTCAAATTGTTCTGGATCATCAACAAGAGCAGACTGGATACCAACACTCCCAATTCCTGAGGATACAGTTGAATCTAAAGAACTTGCACTGCTTCTTCGCCCTCCAGTTTCCAAACATCTTCCTTCCCCTATTTCTTGGTCTGAAGGTTTATCTGGGCCTGCACATAAAAAAGAGACATACTCAAAATCTACATACAACTGAGAGAAATGTATTTAGACTACTGCACATACTTAAATCAGAACTATAAAAATCAAGATGCAAGTCTACCAGTATTCCCAATCTCCAAATTTCCCAATAGCCCACAGAGCGAATAGATCAAGATGAGGTGAACTGGTTTTTCATATGTGGGAACTCCAGGAGAAAAATACTTGTTTGTCATTATACATAATCTTATGTTTATTTGTTTGTTTGTAAAATTCATGGACCACCCATCTTACCACGGTGTAACTATGTTATAGTTCCCAACTGAGAAATTAAAAAAGTTGCTAGTTAATCGAAACTAGAATCCTGCTATCTCATAAAAGTGCATTTTAGCTTTCTCTACAACGTTGACCCCCAGACATGTTGAATTTCAATTCCTATAACGTTTCTCAATATTTCTCACAAATAGAGAAAAATAGAGAAATATTGGCATACCCTACTTCCACCTCCTTCAAGCAGCACTATAAAAATTATCATAGAAAATTTTAATTTTGTTAAGCTCTGTGATCAAGAAACCAGACTTAATTAATAAGTGGAAAGCAAGAAAAATATGTAAGTATGTTTTTGGATTTCTTACCAAGGCTGGCTTGATGATTTGGATTCACATATAGGTCCTTGCTCCATTCAACCATGCACTTTAAAATAGAGACCAAACATTCAAGACCTTTCTTCCTTAGACTTAGTTCCTACATGCAAAAGAGTGGGGAACAATCAACTATATTGCAAATGGTCATTAGCTTTATTTTAAAGCAAGATTCACTAAAATACCATGGATTTGTATAAAATAAACTCAATCATGATTTAAGAATGCATAGATTATAGTACTATCTCTTCTATCACTATCAGTTACTCAAGTCTGGATCTGTGTCCAAGGTAAATATACTCCTAAACTCTATGATACACAAGTTAATAGAATAACAGGGATACACTAATGCAAAGAAGCAAAAATACAAACATATGTTACTATTAAACGTCTATGCATATTTATTTAGGAGGTAGTGTTACTGATTGTGGTGAATAATTTCAAAATAAAACAACAACAAGAAGATCCTACCTGCAGTGGTGTCATGCCTAACTCATGTCCACTACGTCCTTGTGCAATTTTAGATAAATCATTTACAAGCCGTTCAAAGATATTAGCAGCATTCAAGTCACAGTCATAGTTAACATATATGTCCACTACACACTGGGCATCTACAACGGAAATATAATTTATGAAATTCAGTTTACTGGCAATGATTTAGAGAGACAATACAATATCACAAGGCATTTTCCATTGCAATCAAGAACATATATTGAAGAAAAGGAGAGTGGGTTGTTTGAATTATGATATCAGAACTGGAATGTTTCCAAACCTTAAAAAAGTCCTGGACCTGAGTTTTCAAAAGGGACGAAATGTTTCATGCAAATCTGGATACTCCCTTTTGTTCTCGTTTGTCTTCATATCCAAAGCACCTTTAGTAAGACTGCTTCTAAATGGTGATTTGGATATGGTGCTATTTAGCCATGCGTGAAGTCTGATTTCAATACTGAAGTAAAACCCCTGAACAGATGTAAAGATAGATGTAAACATGCCTCAGAAAATAGGATGCAAGAAACATAGCAAAGAGGGTTGGTCTGAAATTTTCAGCCTGCTTTAGAAGAAGAAATTTTAATTTCTTTAAAGAAAAAAAACTGTGTTAAGAAAAAAAATGTGCTGCTGACTTTTTCATTTTGCTAGTAAAATTTGCCAATGGGAGTTAACCTCCAGAGACCACAAATATTGGACTGGATAGTTATCTATAACCTACTATACTTATCAGGAGATTAAATTGTGCAAATATATTCATTACAGTAAAATCCCACATATCAGCTACATTTTTTTCTTCATGCAACTACTTATAGGAAAAAACCTATGACACAAACACCAGGATATAATTACAAGAAATTCGGGGGGGGGGGGATCTCCCCTATATGCCTACATTTAGATGCATATTTCCTTTATATATGTTTTTAGGAAAGCAAAGAAAAGTAAGATTTATTAAGACATTAGCAAATTACCTGCAGAAATCCTAGTCAGAGTCTGAATAACCATCCACTTGTGCTCAAAAGAGCTAGAAGAAGTTTCTAAAATGTTCAGGAAGATCTCTTTGAAAAACACCTGTTGAACACACATGTAAAAAGCAGCAAAAATATTTGTAGTATAAGCATAATTCCAAATACATATATATTGTTGGTGAAATTATGTATTTTTTAAATGCTGAAATTATACATTTTGAAACATATTACATCCATCTGAGAGATAAACCATATACAGAACCAGTGATGTTTAGTACAAAGTTAACCAAAAGATAATATAAATCCCTTAATGTAAAGAAAAAACCCAAAACACCCTTACCTCAATTTGCATTTTTAAGTGAATCTTAAAATTTGAAAGAAGGGTAAGGAAGATTGCAAGAGAGAGCTCAAACACATCAGGAACAGAAGACACTCCATTTTTAGACAATGCTACGCAGAGGTATTGCTTGATTGCATTTATAAACATTTCGTGTGTCCTGAAAACTGGACCAGCATTTTGCAAAACCGAAAGCAGCAGCTGAAGTGATACTATTTTAGAGCGCAATTCGTGAGATCTTAAACACAAAAAAAGAAAGAAAAGAGCATTATCTTCTTTGCTAAGATACTTGTGGAATGTTACTCTGAAATAAGACTCTGAAATCTCAAAATCTTTGATCATGTCCCCATTTTTGTGAATAATTAAAATGGATAGATTCTAATTCACTTCATTATAGATATCAAGAGAAATAACATCCAACTTTTCTTTTATGACATGCCATTGAGAACAGCATTGCAGTATTGGACGATTATTTTATTAAAGGCACTAAAACTTACAAGTTTTGACTTTAGTCTTAACTAAACTAAGAAACAAAGCAAATTATTTTGTAAAAATAATCTCACTACGTGCCTTTTCATGTATTCTGCTACTTCTAGTATTGTCTTTTCTTCTTTGCACATACATACATCTATTCTAGCAGCAATATCAATAACTCAATAACTAATCCACATATTATTGCCTTTTCTGATACTTGAGAATAAAACATATAAGTCGATAGGTCCAAAAGCATCTGTTTGGCCCACTGGTATTTGCAAGAACCTAAACTCGGTACTTGGATAGTCTTGGCTTGGCCCTTCAGGATCACTTAAGAAAAGCAAGATGTACAAGTTTCATATCTGTAGCTGATTATACAGTATATACAATCTTAGTACTACATGTCATTGGGAAAACAGCAGATTCAGTCAGAAAGTAAATTAAATTATTAAGAGAATGTTTCTTCTTTTCATTAAAATACTTTAGGGTTTTTACATAAGCAGTTATGAATAGGTAAAATCAAATTGTAAGTGATTAATTTTGTTCTCTGATAACCGCATTAGCATATGAAGAGAATACAAATCAGAAATTTTATTTTAGTTTTTACTTGGGATCTGGAGGCCCATCACCAAGTGGTTTCATTGAAAGTTTGCACAATGACCGGAATACAAGAAAGGCATCTTTCTGAAGGATATGGGAGAACTTGGCAGCTGTCTGAGGCCCAGGGACATCAGTTTCCTAAACATCAAAGCCACAGAAGAATTAGTTAGGATGGCTAAAGTTGACAGATGTTTGACTCTTTAGTGATGATTATACTCTAACATTAAAAGGCAGAACAACTTTTTTGAGAATGAACCTTAAGCAAGAATGAACTTGTAACTGTGTGTGTGTGTGTGTGTGTGTGTGTGTGTGTGAGAGAGAGAGAGAGAGAGAGAGAGAGAGAGAGAGAGAGAGAGAGAGAGAGATCTGAGATTCATGAAGCTTTAATAATGGTCCGTTTCCCATTTTTTTCCAACAAAATACCAGTAAAAACACAGATGCTCAATTTAATGAAGCATTCAAGTAGATAGGTATTGATTAAATTTGAATGTGAATCATTTGAGTCTACAATCTATTTTAGTCAGATCCCAAATAAAGATGATATAAAAGATATTACTATTGTTGAAGCTAACATTCATTTACTTTATTTCATTCATTTAAGAAATTAATTAATGTGTAAGCTCAACAAAGATGTTCATAATTTTTCTGTCAGTTCTCAAAACTTTTCTTAATACCAACTACAGTAGATATATTTATATCATTTCAACTCTTATTGAACATTTTAATTGTATTTTTAATTGTTTTGTTAGGATTTTCTAATATTATAATTTTCTATTAAAAGTGTGACATTTTTAAGGTTAAGATCCAAGCACTTGAATTTAAATATGTATTATATCTAACCAGTTGTGGTGGGTTAAAAATGCATTATAAAAAATCAGCACATTCATGTATGCTTACCTATGACACAGCAATATTTATTATATTTATCATCACAGTAACTAAATCATCAGAGTATAAGAATATAGGAAATCTTATGCAATGCTATCTTAGTAAAACAAAGTACAGCTAATTTTTTTGGATGTGTTAATAAATGATAGCTACAGCTAATTAGATGGAGCAAAACCAGGCAAAGCCTGTCAGTTCTAGTCCGGTCTTATGCAGGAAAACCAGTGGATGACTGAGCCAGTCACTCAGTCATAGCCCAACCCAGAATTGTTGCAGAAAAACAGGAGGCAGAAAGAATATTAGGCATATGTGCCACATTGAGTTGCTTATAAAAGTAATTAAGGTGGAATTTTAAAAAATCTAAAAGCTTTGATATAAGGTACAATTTAACTGCATAACAGATTGTTAGGCTAATATTTCAAAATAACTTTTAATTTTTGTTATAATCTGCTCCAAATTCATGCTTCAACAAAACACGGCAGCATCTGTTTTATCGTAGTAGTAAATACCAACCTAAGCAGATAAATTAGTAATGAAATGCATAGGTTTTGACCACTTGTTTGCCCTTTCAAATATTTTAGAGCTTTCTCCAACTCTAGCCTCAGATTCCTATCTACAAACAATCCCCTTTCGGCCAAAAGTTAGGAGTTCTACATTCAAATTATGATATGATGAAGACCCCTACCAGATTATCAGTGGAGGAGACAGACTGTCTATCATCTGAAATTCCATTTGCTTGCTGATTTTCATGACTGCCACCTGGAGAAGCAAGAACTGCAGTTCCCAGCTCAGACAAAATCCTACTTGATTCAGGCAGACTTTGCTTCAGAAGTTCTTCGTCTAAAGAGGCTGAAGAATTATGTTTGCCATAGTTACATACCGAGCATTTTGTAAAGAATTTAATTCAGAGAGTCAATAGAAAACACTAAGAGAATAGAAATTTGCTGAAGTACTGAGTCAGTTTTCCTCTAATGATATGGGAACTGATAGAGGCTGTTACAGAATTTTTTATGTGAAAAGGCATTTAGTTCTGGTTTTAACTTATTCTCACCAAGAGCGTTATCCTAAAGAAGAAAATTAAGAATGAGGATGTTCTTTTTAAAAAGGCAGGAAGAAAAGCAGAGACCTAACCAAATAACGTTTACCTCTAACCGCTGAAGTGACCACATCCTCCAAGATTTCTTTAACAATTTCTTTGCCTCCTTCAGTTTCTTCTTCTGATAAAATATATATTAAGAAGTTATTTGGAAAAAAAGTTGCAATTCATCAACCCCTTTTAAAAAAAGCAATACTCCCTGTATTGTTTTGTAAATCCATAAAGCCTAGTTAGGAAAAACTGACCATTCATGTCCAATTTGCACAGGAGACTTATAAACTTCCTCAATGTGGTAATTAGCCTTCTCTGACGGATGCAACGACCAGCTTGGACAGCTGTTGCACTACTCATAAAATAAGGCTCGCCACAGAATGTGGTTACAATTATCAGAAGCTTCCTGGAGATTTCTCAATGTGCATGTTTATCAAGACACCTGTACACTTTCTTCAAAGGCAAATCGGATGCTATATAGTTTGAGAATATCACAATGTCACATAATTGTAACATACATGGTACCCTGAACTGCATCTTATGGATACATCCTGCTCAGTGCTGAGATATTAAAAATCACTGAGAATCAATAGCTGTGTTGAGATAGAGCCTATCTGAAAATTTATACTCATAGTTATATTTTATATACCTTATACACAGAACAATGGTGGAACACAAATGATGAAATCCTAAAGTTGTTACATACTTTATTTTAATATACTGATATGACTATTGCCATTTTTAAAAAATACTTTGTGAATTGGAGTTTTTAAAATGGGCAACAGAAGAAAACCGATGGAATGTTAAAATGAATTCATCAAAATGTACAAGTATACTCTCTTAAGAAAGAGATATAAATCAAAATTGCCATTCTAGATTAATCATTTTACTTTACTTTGATTATTTGAAGAATTATCCAAATCTATGATTTATGCAGCTGTATCAGTGCCATGGCGTTACATTTCTTCCCCCCTCCCCTTCCCAAATCATGCTCTGTCTTGCTGCAACAGTTCTGATTTGTATTAAGCTTCAATTCGCCATTACATCTAAGTTAGGGTTCTTTGACTTAACGTTGAACACTCTTAGCTTTATAAGACACATCCAACTAAAAAACCCAATGCCATATAGATCTAAAATTAATAATAATAATAATTAATAATTTAAATTTATTAGTAATTAAATTAGTTTAATTAAAACATCTACAGTAACAGAATCTTGCAAATCTGAATGTATGTTTCCTCCTCCCTGGAGGGGGGGGCAACCTGGGTCATTTACTCAAATTAATTTCTTGGAATGGATTCAAGCCATGCTTGCCTGGCAGCTCTTCAAGGCCATCCTCAGATACTAGATATTTTGCGTGGTTTGTTGACTAAGCCAGTTTCATAGTTTTATTGTTAAGATGTAATGGAGAGCTTTGCAAAATTCAAACCACAGTCTTTATAATGAAGTTAGCACATGATAGGGGAAGTGAGTGGAATGCAGTTCTGGCACTGAACCAGAGTTTCATAAAGCTTTAAGCCACATATACTAAAGTTTTATTTACCAAGTACTGCAGAAGTGGAATCATCCTGCGGTTTGTCATCTCCATTTTCTTTTTTTTCAGGCTCTCCATTAGTCAAGTCTGCTTTCACAGGCGTTGAGGGTTTGCTTTCTTGTTGACTATATCTCAGTCGGCCAAATTTAGGAGACCCTGACATGGTATGAATCATAGGAGACTGGGGTTTTTGTTGATTTGTTTTTTCTAGTTCTCTTGTCTCTTGTATCTTAAAAAAATGAAAGTGTGTCCACAACATACATCAAAATATGCTACCAAAAATATTGAACAGAAAGAAACGTTAACTAAATACTCTAAAGAGGTTACAAACATTTCTGCTTTCCCACATATTTAAACGCCTTGTTTAATGTTCCAAGAGACTCCGGGCTGGGGTTTGGTTTCATTTATTATTATTATTATTATTTAGCCCAAGCTACCTGGGTGTTGTATGTTTTTAATTGCTTAAAATAACACCCGAAGTCTATGTGATTAGGCAGTTAAATTTGAATAACATTTCATATGTAATACATTTTCTTGTGTTCTTGTATTGAAAAATACGGTAATTATCAACCATGACTTGGATAGGAAACAACAGGTTAAAATGTACATTGTGAGTCAAAGTTATCTTTTTAAATTTTATTAACTAGATTTTTGACTGATTCAGATAATATCACATTTGTAATATGCCAAATAAAGAAAAAGTGGGGAAGAAAATAGCAGACAGAAGTTTTAAGGTTTATCCTAAATCCTAAAACTTTTAATTGCCAAGTTCCATTTTTGCCGCCCTTGGAATGCTTTCTAATTAGAATTGCTATTGATAGCACAATATCCCACCATTATGAGGAAAACAGATGACAACTGTGATGCAAGTTCTAAAATAAGCAAATTGCAAATGAACCCCCCCCCCACAAACTCTCTCAATTGAGTAATAATGCACAACATGAATATAAAAAAAGAAAACCAATAGCATATATCAATATTTAAAAATGTGTATATAAGACAGAGAAAGAAACGTGTTACATACAGCCTGGTTTTCCATCCGTGTGAAAATGACATTCAGCATTTGAGTGAGAGTAGCCTTGGCAGTTGTTTGATTAATGAGATTTTTACTGGCCAGGTAGATGTTATAACATGTTCTAACAGTCTGAAGGATTGTTCCTTCATGAATTTCTATATATGGAGATGTGACAGCAGTGAGAAGAGCCTAGAGAAAAAAGGCACATAGACAATATAATAATGAAAATTGGCAAAACCTTTTTGAAAAAAATATGTATTACTCGGCACTTTAATAAAGGTTAAAAAAGAGACGATACCCGAGTTTCCCTGGAAATAAGACCAGGTGTTATTTAAGTACAAGGGCTTATTTTGGGAAGGTGTCTTATTTTTTTCACTGTACAGGAGGCCCACCTGCTTGCTTCTAGTGCTGCCGCTGTGAGATGTGGGGGTGGATCTTCCCCACATGCCCCACACTAGCTTACATCAGGGCCCCCAGACACGCTACCCATGCCCTGATACGTGCCTCACCTTGCAGTAGTGATTGCAACAGCCCCGTCCAGCAGGACCTTGTGTGGCCACTGGCCCACTTCTTCAGCTTGCTCATGGCCACAACAAAGGAGGTTGAGTTATGCGCAGGTGCTTCAGCCACGAGGTGGGGGTGGAACTGCCTTGCACTGGTTTACCTCAAGGCCCCTGCAGCCAGGCCATCCACGTCCCGACACCTGCCTCGCCTCATGGCCGCGGCACCTACACACCACTTAGCCTCCTGCTCAATTGCGGCTGCAAACAAGCAGAAGAAGTGGGTCAGTGGCCACGTGGGCACTTGCTGCACATGGATGCCGGTACTGCCGCCACAAGGCAGGTGTCAGGGCATGGATGGCCTGGCTGCAGAGGCCCTGAGGTGAGCTGGTGCAGGGCGCATGGGGCAGCTCCACCACCTCACGGGCACAGCACCACAAATAACCTCCACCTCATGGCCATAGCACCACAAATAACCAGAAAGAATGGGCGGCCAGGCGGCTGTACAGGCTCTTAAATAGGGCTTATTTTGGGGATAGGGCTTATATTAGGCGCAAGTGTAAAAACATTCTATAGCTTATTTTGGGAGAAACAGGGTATATGTATCTTAAACCCATCTTTTTAGAAGGCAGGAAGTATACCCCAAAGACAGAAGCAATTTCTTGCTTGGGAAAATGCCACCTTATCTGTAACAACTATTTTATGTCAGATTTTTTTCAGATAAATCATACTGCTCTTTTACCTTATGTCTAAAGGACTTAAAAATGAAAGAAGACAATCCTTGCATGTTTATAGCTTGCATTTTCTGTTTCTGAGGCTCATATAGTATTGCTTTCATATTACTAGTGGAAATGTCCAAGAACTGTGTATCTAGGAACATGTATGTATCATGGAACTTGTACTCTTATATGCTGTTAAAATGACACTATTATAATCTTATCCATTTAACCAGGAATTAATGTAACTTTCTTACAGATCTTTGGCTGTATTCTCAAATCATCTTATGCTGTAGTGTGATTTGATTATGATGAGGCATTTTGAGTGAACTGCCATTCTGATGAATAAAGCCAGTAAATTACAGTTTATATGAATTAGCACATTGGCTATAATATATAGTATACCCATATACTTTGGCCTGTTCAAAAGCAAGACCAAAAAATTTCAATGGGAACTTAACTCTTCAGCTCACTCTATTTAGGACTATATTTTAAGTCTGAGATTTTCTCCCTATTCCAAATACCTTCCTTTTCAATACTTCCCATTACCAATTTGTTTCTATTTACATACTGAAAAATAACATTTGGCTCAATGTTATATGTAACTCAAATTCAATTTTAAGTCCTTAAAAGAGAATGTTGCTGAAAATATATATACATATTTTAAAACATTGACAAACATTTTGAAATATATGGAATATTTTCAAGAACTATTCATCTATTATACTGATAATATCAAGGCAAATAAATTCATCCACAACAAGAATTTTTAATTTGGAAAGAGTCTTAAAACAGTGGTGGTGCTGCTGCAACTTAAAAAGTCACTTAAAAACAGGCAGCAGTAAATGAGATGCCGAATGAGGAACACAGGAAATTGAATAAGATAAAAGTGAATGCACAGAATGCAATATCAATTAGCAAAATAACTGAGGAGGCAGAAAGCAGTAAAAATAGTTTATGTTCCATAAGGAACTTACTTCTTAAATAAGGCATACAATCGTAAATACAAAGAGATACATCAATGTTGTGGAATATAAAAAGGAAATGATCTATAAATAAATATAAGGATTTTCTTGAAATAACGAAAAACTGAGACTAACAAAATATCCAGTTTTCTAAAGGTACAATAAGACATTACCTTTATTATTTGTAACTGTACTCCTTCATCAGTCTGAGGACCCTGAAAGCAGTTGCATACTGTTTCAACTATGCGGTCAATCAGGCGCTTTCCAGGAGCTCCACTGTCTGGAGCATTGCCAGTGATATGTCCATAAGCAATGAGTTTCTAGGCAAGAAATAGATATATACCCACAGTATTAAGCTCGTTTTCAGGCCCTCAATGCCTTATCTCTTAATGTATTCAAAATACCAGAACATCATCATGAATAAATAAGGGAAGGGGATGGAGCTTTACAATTATTAAAGTTCTGCTAGAGGGAAAGAGGGGATTTGAGAAAAAAAATCAATCTGCTTCTACTTTTCCCCTCATAACACATAAATGGCATTAAAAAGAATATTTCAAGCATGATATGTGGGAAAATAAAGCACTTTAAAAACTAAATCAACAGATATCAAGCAGGAATGTTCAAAACATTGCACAAAGGAAAACATAATTAAGTTTTTATTCCTTCTACAGCACAATTATATACATATTCACACACATATACGCACAATTGTAGAACATAAACTCAGCAAATAAAATCAATTTACCCAAAGGCAAAAACATATCAAATTTAAAAAAATACCTGTAAACAATCCAAAGAGGTGCTGACAATCCGTGGAGATTTTGATTGACAGGCCAACTCAAATGGGAGAAAATATTTATCAGCTTCAATGAAGTTTGCTTTTGGTATGGTTTCGCTGCCTTGGCTAGTTAGAAAAATTCAAAGAAAATTATTTTGATGTGATAAATTGATCCATTATTTTCACATTAGAGTTAGTGCCAGTTCTGTATCAGACTATCCTCTATATGTTAAATATATCTAACTGGCTCAATACTTTTATCAATTATTATTTATCCCAATTGATTTTACTTGGGAGTAAGAAAGTTTACACTTTTTCATACCTGCTTGGAATTAAGTTTGTCAGCAGGCAACTGAAATACTGAAGCCTAGGGCTATAATCTTCAACTTCCATGCTTATTAAAACTCAGCACAAAGGCAAGGAGAACTCCCTATGTCTTCTTATAACATCAAGTCACTACCAGTTCCCTTTTGCAAGATGACAATTTAACTCCACCCCAAATACAAACAATTGGGGTTGTTCTCTGATGAAAATTTGTGTACAGAGTCTTTCTTGAAAGACAGTAAACACTTGTCTCAAGAAGACAAACAAGAGTTCATGTTGTGCTTTCATTTATCAAGTACCGTATTTTTCGCCCTATAAGACGCTCCGGAATATAAGACGCACCCAATTTTAAAGGAGGAAAATCTAGAAAAAAAAGGTTCTGAACCAAATACTGTAGTAAAATATTTTATATCAACTGTATAAAGTTAACAGCAGTTTAAGAACAATTTTATGTCCCCCATTTTTAGATGATCCAGGCAATGTTCCCTCTAATTTTTTTTCAGGGTGAGCAGAAAAGTATATTATTTGAGCGTCACATTTTTATGCCTGAGCAGCACCTGAATTTTTTTCACAGGTGTCACCTAAGACAACTACAAAATCAGTATTATTTGAAACTCAAAGTTATGTTTATTCAAGGTACCCGCTTAATTAAAAGTGTTATATAGTATCACTTAACAATGCTCCTGCTTAGTAACCAAAATGTTGGGTCAGGAACTCTGGCATTGAAGCATGCAGGAAAACAAAGTTTGTGGGACTAAAAAAAACTCCTTTCAATCAATCAATTCCAACTTTGCGAGATATCTTCCCCCTCCCCAAGTTGTAATTGATTGAAGTTTTTTTTTAGTCCCACAAACTTTGTTTCTCTGCACACGATGGCAAGAAACGCGATGGAGCTGGAAATCAGGTAGGCAAAGAAATGTTTGGGAGAAGCGAGGACCTGGGCGATGGTGGGTGGGGCAACCTCGATGCCCTAGCACTGAAATGGAGAAAAGGGCAACAGCAGCCACGTTGAGTGAAAGAAGCCTCTTTTCTTCTTTCCTTACTGCTTGTCTTTCTCCCCTGCTGGCAGCTCTCCTCATTTGGCTGTGGATTCAAGCGATCGGGCAGGAGCCTTTTTAGTAGCAGGGGGAGGGGGAACAAAGCAGGCAGCACGGGGGAAAGACAAGCGGCAAGAAAGGAGGCTTTTTTCACTCGTGGTGGCAGCTCTCTCGTTTCCCTGTGGATTCAGGCGATCGGGCAGGATCCTTTTTAGTAGCAGGGGGGAGGGGGGAACAGAGCAGCCAGCACGAGTGAAAGAAGCCTCTTTCCTTGCCGCTTGTCTCCCCCCCCCCCCCTTGCTGGCAGCTCTCTCATTTCCCTGTGGATTCAAACGATCGGGCAGGATCCTTTTTAGTAGCAGGGGGGAGGGGGGAACAGAGCAGCCAGCACGAGTGAAAGAAGCCTCTTTCCTTGCCGCTTGTCTTTCCCCATTCCGGCAGCTCTCTTTGCATTGGGCTGTTTTTCGCCCTTTGGAGGCTTCAGTGAATCATCCGGAGATTTAAAAAAAACTATCAAAAATCAGCTGGCCAGCGGGTGCATGCGCACTGGAGCTGACAGGGCAATGCCTCATGTGCCCTCAGAAATGGCTCCGCGTGCTGCTTGTTCGCCATCACGGCCTTAGAGGGAACAGTGGACCCAGGTGGCTACATTCGGCTAATAAGACGCACTCAGATTTTTACCCTCTTTTTTGGAGTAAAAAAGTGCGTCTTATAGGGCGAAAAATACGGTATGTTATGGTAATGTGGTATACTTTTGCTGTGCAAACCAATTGATAGTATTTCTTCACTGTTGTATTTAACTTAGAAGTTCAAGTACTTTAACTGATAGTTACAAAATCAGTTTTTGGGTGAGAAAATGTCAAACAGATACTGCTACCACTAAAATAGTCTTTTAAACTACTATTAGACATCACTTACGGACTGATTCTCACATCATTCAAGCAGATAAAGTAAAAATTTTGTCAACCTCAAAATTATAAATTAAGAACATGAAAGTCATAACACTTTATGTAATGTTATTACAATATTATTTTTTCATATGATTATGTAGTTTAAGATGATAAAAAACCACTAACAAAAATCCAGTGTGAATAATCATCAACTAAAACGTAAAAGTATTAAAAATCATTAGGATTCTTTCTAAAACCACTGCTTTATATTACTGACAAGCAAAACATATCATTAGGCAAACTGAGATTCAGAATATGTTAAAAGTCAACATTATTGGAAAGGCAAATATATACATAATAAACAGAATCTAGCTGTGTCCCTGCCATTTACATGCCTAAATTATGGCTGATATGAACAATGATGAAAAGGAATAGCAGAAAATAGATAAATTATAAGTATGGAAAGAAATTCCAGTTGAAAAGAAAGGAAGTGGTATGCATGATCTTTCAGAACTGTGGAAGTCGTTGCTAGTAACTGAAATAGAATGACAGTTTTAAGTAAACCAGGCATAGCCACAAGAATTGCTTAAACATGTATCCCTTCCTCAAATCCTTCACTTTTCTAAATAGTTGTAAATAAGTTTTGGAAACTCTGAAAGTTTCTTCAGCATCCCAAACTATTTTTGTCCACCTGCTCCTCCCTGTCTTGATGCAAATGGGAAACATCTACCTCTAGAACGAAACGTATCACTAGCAGAAGGAATCATCAAAGTTTTACCTTTATGTAGCTTATCAAAATAACAAAATAACATTTTGGTGTATACCAAATGCCTATCTATTTGCAATTTTAACAAACGGTACAAATACCTCAAATGAGATGGTCAATAGTCTTTAACACATTGTCTTGTCAGAGAATTTACTTACCTTTGTTCTTCTAATTCTGCTTTTATTTCATCTAGGAAAAAAAAAGAAATATATGTTTTATATGTTGAAAGTTTAAAATAATCATGAAATAACTTTGAATTTTTAAGATAGATGGTATCAATGGTATCAACGGTATCAACTTCTCTACATAACAGTAGGCTGATTTTATCAAGTGTTTTTAAAATAACACTTTTCTAGTAATTATGGAGTATAGTAGCCCTCAAATTTGTAATGGTGTTGTATGACTACTAAAACTCTTCACATACTTCCAGACTTTCTTGAACATGTTAATTGGCAACCTAGAAATTAAATCTATCCTATATGTTTGCGTACCGAGACCACTGGAGTTGGTGGTGGCTATAATATTCAATGTGTACAAGATATGGTACAGAGAATGAAAATTTCAACTTATTTTCATAGTTATATGCTTTCTTCAATGTTACAATGGGTGTGTCAATACTGGCTTCTGAACTGTTAATTGTTACTTCAGTAAGGTTTCTAGCTATATGTTGAAGATTTTGAGAAAAGCATGGTTGCCTAGATTTCTTAAAACAAACAATTTAAGTAATACACACAGTAACAAAGCAAACAATCTACATTTTGGTATCACAACTGTGGAAAAACATTTGGATTTATATTTAATGTTTTGCAGTGAAAGCAGGAAAGTCTTCTCAAATTTTTAAGAGTAATAAATCTAATATTAATAAATGAATACATACGCCTTGCCTCATATGCCTTGCCCAGATTTTACTGTTTGTCTTTGATTAGCAGTCCTAGAAGTTTATAAAATAATAAATGTAATCTTTAAGTGCCACAAGTACCTCTGCTGATTTAATTATAATAATAATATAGCAGACCATAAAATGTATTTGAAGATCTGAGCTACCTTCTTTCACCATCAACCTTGTTTATCATGTAATTTACTTACGGTAATAAGGACACTTCTAAATTACCAGCCTCTTTGTCCTCTAGTTCTTCTGAAGCTAGTGTAAAATGTATCTGATATTGAGCAAGGGTATTTTTATGCATTTACTAATTTCCAGAGAACTATGAGCTAATCCTGTTCATGGATCTCTTCACCCAAGAGATTAAATAATTAATAAGAAGCTCACTTTCTCGTCTGAAACTGCCTTATCTGCTTCCATAGTTCTATGCCTAAACACATATATCTGTTTCTCCTCTTGACTAACAAAAAAGTAAATAAAACTTTAGTACTTTTCCACATTTCTGAGCTTGCCACAATGGCAGATTTCAATTGTCCTCCAAAATCTAAATGCTGGTGCTTTGGCAATTCTGCATTTGGACTCATTATCTAATCATGCCAGCATGCAACTACCACAGGATCCTTGGAAGAGGGAGGTAGGATGAGCCAAGAATCTTCTCCACTGGGAGCCCTGGTTGCCTCTTGAAGAGAAGCACTAAGATGTTGCTGTGTCTCAAACAGTTTTTGCTGCTTTGAAATGGCATTGTCCCATCCACAAATACAATGCCAGCAGTACAGGAATATATTGAAATTTGCAATAGTGGCAAATATCTGTAGCTCGGGTGTAGGATGAGGGTGAAGGTTTGCTCTCCAAGCTTGTGGGTTGGTTTCCTAACGTTTCGTTACCAAGCTAGGTAACATCTTCAGGAGAGTTTAACATCTTAGCTGAAGATGTTACCTAGCCTGATAATGAAACATTCGGAAACCAACCCACAAACTCAGAAAACGAACCTTCACCCTCAAATATTAAAATTGCTCATAATTGCAAGCCTCCAGGTTTATCGTTTGATACAAAAGGCAGAATCTTATCTCATATGATATACTTCTAAAAATTTTCAGATAAAACAATAGGAAACCAAAATTTAGAAACTGCTAATCCAGTTTTATGGTCACACATAAAATCATCTGTCTTAACCTTTTACAGTGAGGACAACATGTAATCATCCAGAATACATTTAAATGTATGCATGTCCTGAATTTCCAATGCAAATCAA
Organism: Natrix helvetica; assembly: GCF_964273705.1. Lineage (NCBI taxonomy): Eukaryota > Metazoa > Chordata > Lepidosauria > Squamata > Natricidae > Natrix > Natrix helvetica. The sequence continues at coordinate 153,873,219 of NC_138549.1, read as the reverse complement.
TGTCCCTTCAATTACCAGTCCTTTACTATTTTCTAAAATGAGGTGAGTCACAACCTTATTGAATTTGTAAGCTACTTAAGAATGTTTTGGTACTCAGTATAATTATATGGTAAATATATCTTTCTGTACATTTATAATTTTAAAAAATATGACGCATTATATTTGCCCAACTGTTTTTTCTTATCCAACTTCTGCTGCAGTTTAACTGCAAATAATATCAAGATTTGACCTACACTACTGCATGGTATTTTAAAATATCTGTTTTCATTAGACTTTTAAATGGCATATGCTTCGAGAAGCCAGTAACTAATATGCTATTGCTCTAATATTATAATACTCATTTTAAAATTTTCAGAAATATATTCTGCATACTACTGTACTTTATAATATGATGACGTGGCACTGAACTTTCATACCATTTCACTGATACCTGTACTTGGAAAGTCTAGTTCTAAAAAAATCTAAACTGGCTACTTTCCAAGACAGATTTGTTTAAATTAAGATTGCAGCATTGCAATCTGATCAGGGAAAACTGTACCATAGTCGCCAGGAGGCATTGCACAAGACTTTCTTACCTAATGTTGGTTTTTTTCTTGCTTCACCTATCACATTCTTCCTTACACACAGGCATGCACATGCACGCACACACATACAAACTGTACACATGCATAGACATTTCATCTCTGTTAGACTAGATTTGGTATTTTGAAAAATGAGATAATCAGGTGGGGTTTGTTTGTTTTGCTTTTTGTCCCAGAAGTCCAAATTCTAACCTAAATCTTACAGAACACCTAAGAGAAACTAAGTTATTTAAATGTATGTCTCCCTTCTGTTTAATTTTAGGATTTTGACCATATATGCTTTATGATTGCAGTACCATCAGCTTTTCCGCTTTTCTGCTTCCACATTCCTATATTTCTCAATGTAATGAAAATACCTCCAAGTGTGATTACAATGTTGTGATTACTGTGTTGATTCTAAGAACCATAACGCTTTATTATGAACCAGTGTTTTTAAAGAAGCTGCTTTATTTATTAAAAAATAATATTAAAAATGAAATGATACATAATGCCTTTCATAGTAACAAATGACAAATCCAGTCTAAACCTCTGGCTGATCATGTAGCCTACAATATGGAAAACTAAGAAGCTAAAGTGCTCTGGGACTATAGAATTTAATCAGACAAGCATCTGCTGCACAACACCAAGAAGTTAACAATTGTTAATAAGATAGATTTTTTTAAAACCCTGGAGAGCAAACATTGCAATACCTGGAACAACAGAACAGAAGAGAAAGAACTGGAGAAAAATCACAAAATATAAAGATCTGCCAATAGATGGTGACAAAAGAAAGCAAAGCTAGTAATAGATGGTTTGGGTGCAATCCAAATCATTCAGCACTGACAAAATCACCATCAGTCAATTGCAAAGGGAAGTTTACTTGAAGCAGCTTACATCCTTCAACAATATCTTTAATATTATTAAACAATAACAACTGCTTATCCTAGATCCTTGGGAAGCATTCAGTATAGGACAAAAATGCTAAACATAGCCTAAAGCAGATTATGAGACCAACTTAATAAAATAATAAATGCTACCCAACTCCCAGCAACTGTGGGTGGCTTACAATTTTTAAAACATTTAAAAACAAAGAATAAGTAAAAAATATAAAAACAGCATAAGAGAAAAGAATAATGATGGCAAAGAAATCAAACCCAGAAGGCAACAGAAAGGAAGAAAGGACTATCATTCCTTCTCTCCAAAGGTTTAGGGGCAACCTCATTCCAGAAGACTGTTACAGAGAAGGCATCTTCCAGGGTCCAGACAAATGGCACTGTTTATCTATGGAACCTGGAGTGTACCATCCTGCCTGATTGAACTGACCAAATATTGTTGGAGACAGGCAGGCTCTCAAATAACGAGGCTCTACATCTGTAGGGCAGGGGTGTCAAACACATGGCCTGCGGACCTGATGCGGCACGCAATGGCTACCCCCACCCCCGTTTTAGCAAACGGGAAAAAAGTTGTTGCATCACATGATGACAAAGTGGTGACGTGAGTTTGACACACCTGATGTAGGGCTTTATATGTGGCAACCACACTCTTTAATCACACAAGAAGCAAACTGGCAACCAGTACAGGTTGCAGAGGTGTTACACGAGGATACTGAGGCATGCCCATCTTTGTCTACATTGTTGCATTATGGACCGTCTCTTCAAGGGCAGTCCTATGTAGAATGTATTGCAATAGTCCAGCTGTGAGGTGATCAGAGCATGAATGACTGCCTGAGGGCCCTTGTTCTAAGAACAGATGCAACTGGCTCAACTGGCACATTAGGTGAAGCTGGGTAAAAATCTTCCTGTCCAGAGCTGCCACCTACTCGTTGGGCAGGAGCTGTGTGTCTGGGAAGATACCCCCTCCCAAATTATGCACTATCTTTGAATGGGGACGTTGGAATATTCCCAGATCTGATTGGTCGAAACGCACAAGTCACTTTGTTTTCAAAAAGCCTGTTTAATATAATAAAAGAAATTTATCATAGATTAACATGCACTTTAACAAATACAAAAATTGGTATGCGAACTTACATATGATAGATGAGTAGCTGCAGAAATTATGTCCATCAAAAGAATATGACATGCATAAAACATAAATAATGACTACTAAAGTTTCATGGTGATAATTCATAAAGGTTCTGACAAGCTGTGTAATGGAATATAAGCCTATTTTCATAGCCATAAATAATATAAGTTACTATTATGAATATTAATTCCACATAGTTTCTATTATGCAATTTTAAACATCATAATATAGTTAATTTTAATTTGTAGAGAAGCATAGGAGTGGAAAAGAAAGCCAACAAGATTCACTTGTAAGCTAGAACAGAACCTTCAACTTCTAATTCTAAATGCTGATAAACTTTGGGAAAAGAATGAACGACTGTATTTTAACAACTCGTACTTGGCAATATTAAAATGATTACTTCTAAATTAGATTAAAACCTCATGTTCCTCGTGTTGCAAAATTCAGGTGCACCTAACTAGTTCAGGAGTTGAAAACACATGGTGACTGTTTCAATTCCGGACTGAAATATGTATATTAGGATATAATTTGATGTGCGTTTTGGGAAAAACATTACATTCACTATTAAAAAGCTATAGATATTTTATAGTAAATTTTGGATCAACAATGTATTCAGTACAAAAGGAACACGTACGTTCAGTATGTGGTTGCTACCAGAAAAAAAATTCAAAGAAATCTTCTATCATGTTTCCTTTCTTCCTGTATCTGCAGAAGTGCAGATAAGAACAGTTTTAGTGACCGATGGCAGTTGGAGCCACCAGTTTGAGTTGAGTGCTGTCAGCTGCGGTAAGATTCTTACCATGGTTTCCACTAGTTTCATAGATTTTTGGAAGTTATTCATTGTGTTTTCTGAACTTCAGGCAGTTAAGTGGAATAGGGCAGAATGCAAATAGAGTTATTTGCTACAGAATACCAAAACAATGTTGGCAGTCAAAACAAGTTTTTTTGAATTAAAGAATGAATGGCTTCCAAAGAATATTTCAATAATATACAGTTGTCGTCAATTAGAAATATTTTTCAGCTTAATAAAATCATATTGCAGCTGTAGTCTTTCAGCTTGCAAAGATAGTGCTGCTGGTACTGCTACAGTAAAGCGTCTAATACTGTACTTACATATATCTGTTTTAAAAGGAGTTATTTTATTTTATTCATTTACTATTTATGTAATTTATACACCACCCATCTCACTATCTAAAGCAGGGGTGTCAAACTGGCGGCCCGCAGGCCAGGTGCATTATGTGCAGGCCACACCCACCCCAGCTCCACAAAGGGGAAAGACGTCACTAAACATCATGTGACGGCAACGTGATGAGGCGGGTTTGACACCCTAGATCTAACATAATGTTATATCTAAGACTCTCAAATAATCTTCAAATTAGACAAGTACTACAAAGGTATTACAGGTTTTTTTTAATCTATCATGAAATCTATGAGCAATGGTTTGAGTTTCAAAATTACATGCAGCATAAAAACTCTTTGGCAAGATGGATGGACATGCAAATCAAATAATAAGTAAAATACCATTAATGAACGTTCAACATAATTCTTAGCATAACCTGTACAAAAAAATAGCATTTGAGCTTAAGAATTCTCTCTTCATAGGATAGCCCAGTAATTCATTTCATTAAAATAAGATTTAAGTCCTTTAACATGTTAAGTCATCTCCATATATTAACATTGCTAACTTCTACCTCCTTACTGTTCTGGGTTCAGATCTGTTAGTACACTAGTCTTAGTTTTGTAAATATCTAAGATCACCTCAGAACCTGAGGATCCAAGTTCAGGGGTCAATGTAGAAATAGGCCCAAACTTGAATCTTCAGAAGAAAATAATAACCAGCCTTACTCAATAGAAAATGAATTCTTAGTGTTCGATCTGATTTCTGATACATCTAATATCAATCAAGATCATGTCTGACTAAATTAAGTTTTACAAATTTATATTCCTCCAATCCATTGCTGATATCCACTGCATAGTTTTCAATTTTTAATTTGTAGAGTTGCATTATCAGGGAGATGGGTGGAATTTAATTGATAAATTTAATAAATAAAAAAATATCAAACATTAATTCAGAAATCAAATTGGGTGTGGGGGCAGAGAGATTTGGCTATCATTAACATGCTATTGATATAACACCCCCCCAAACTCTAGACAGTTTCTATTAACAATTTCACATTTTTTCCAGAATTGCCATATCACCCCTTGCCAGTATTCATATCACTGATTAATTCAGTTATCTCATAAACAGCCTTGAATCCAGTTTGAAATATATAGTGACTACACCTGTAAATGTATCAGTAATCACCAGTTCTGAACTGCAGAAAAGATAAAAAAATATTATGTATGCTATTGGAAACAACCAAAGTACCCTACACTCTAATATACTTATTTTTAGTACAAAATTTTATTCGTATCTTCAGTCTCTATGATAGTGATTTCTCTCCTTCTCATTTAGTCATATAATAATACGTAGTATTTATATAACAATCAAAATGCTGCATAAATGCAATATGAACAGGCCAATGTTTTAATTGAATACCAGATCGACAGCTTTTTAATAAATAGCTGAAAGGATAATAACATACAAACAATTGAGCATACAATATAAATTTAACATAATTTATTTTTAAGCAAAAGATAAAATTGTAGTGTAAAATAAATTATAATTGATTCGTTAAGCAAGCAGATTTCTTAGCGATATATTGCTCCATTCTCATGTATTAGTTTATTGAAAGCAGAAATTGAATTCAGACAATTGGGTCATGGCTAAACCTGCACATTTACAAATTCTGCACTGTTACCGTTTGTTTGTTTGCTTGATTGCTTAGTATATTACCAGTATGTGAAAAGCAATATGATTCATAGTTTAAAAATGAGTGCAATATGAGAACAGATTAGCAAGTTCAGTGGACTTACTCCTAAATAAATATGAAAAAAAATCAGCTTAAATCAATCTCAAGGCTATGTTGAACATTACCCACAGGATTGTGCAATTTTTATAAAGGTAGCATAGTGTTGACATATTTTTCAGGAAAAAAATATCTCAATGATTACTTTGTTTAAAACATATTTATTAAATTTAACTCAAAATTAATTCAAAATTTGTTAGATTGTCTTTTATATTTAGATTGAAAACATCCAGAAATAGTGACCATACAATAATATAATGCATACTAATTGTGAATTTTTTAAATAAAAGTCTCATTGAATAACTGCAAATAATTGTTTGAAATATTTTTTTTTAAATAGTCTGGATTTCTTTTAGCCTTCCTTGCCCCCAATGGATTATTCTTTTAGTAAATTCATTATTTTTGTAATAAGAGATTTTGTCCAATCAGAATTCCAAAAAATATTACTGGGGCCATAAAAAGTGTAAAAACAAAAAAAAAAACACAGCTCATCCAGTTGATCAGAAACTGAAAAAAATGGACTTTGCTTAGCCCCAGGAAGTTCATAGCAAGCAGTACCACATGCTACAGTAAGATAAGCAAAGCAAACCTTGCTTTCATTTCCTGAATCAAAGAGAAATCTTTTCTTGTACAAATTTAACCTGATCAGAGAACAGTTTTACACTTCCTGCCAGAAGATCTGAAATACAGTCAGCTGTTTACAAACCAGGGAGGATCCAACGTGGCAGATTAATTTACAGAGTGGGTTCTGATGACAAGTCCTGACTCCACCAACTGCATTAATTTGTTGACATTATTATGCAGCAACTAGGGAGCCAGAGAAACTGTGCAAGTAGGTATCTATCTATGAATCCCCAGACACTTGACAGAGAGTTCCTGTAAATATAAAGATCCTCACTATGGGGTCACAGGGGTAAAGAACATACCCATTCAATTAGATTTTTCCTTTCACTGACCCTGAGGAATGATGGATCTAGAACCCTGAGCAGGGTCCCAAGCTGGTTATTTACAGTTATTATAGACTCCATAGAAGCAAATCTACAAATTCACACCCAAAGATGTGCACCTTTTACAGAAGCCTGACAGCCCACCGAGACAGGAATTCCACCAAAGGGCAAGAAATGTATGAGGATGCCTTGAGGGGGGAGCGCCACCTTTCTATAACCGGAGGCAGAGTTTAGAGTTTCATATCTGGCTCATAGAATAAAATAGAATTCTTTATTGGCCAAGCTTTGGTACATATACTCTCAGTGTACCTAAAAAGATACATTCATCAAGAGTCATTAAGAGTCAGCACTTAATGACTGTCATAGGGTACAAATAAGCAATCAGGAAACAATCAATATCAATATCAATATCAATCGTAAGGATACAAGCAACAAAGTTACAGTCCTGCAGTCATAAGTGGGAGGAGATGGGTGATAGAAACCCATGAGAAGAATAATAGGAATACTAATGCAGTCTTAGTGAAAGGTTTGACAGTGGTGAGGGAATTATTTGTTTAGCAGAGTGAGGGCGTTAGGGGGCAAAAAACTGTTCTTGTGTCTAGTTGTCTTGGTGTGCACTGCTCTATTCTATTCTACATCTGGCTCGTTTAAAGGTGGGCTTTAGACGGCCTGGGAGTTGATAATGCAGATAAGCTTCCTCAGACTTAACTAGCGCCCTTTGGCCGCTGCCTTCGACTGTCTTCCGGGGGAAAGTCGCTGGGCGAAGGAGGAGGCCTGGGAATGGAAGCGGCAATTATCGTCAGCTGCGCTTCCAACACCTGACAGGCTCCGGGGAGCCCTGCGAAGGCAGCGAGCGGGCGGGGGATGGCTGTGGAGAAACCGGAATTAATCAACCCTCGCCTCTACGTCCAAATAGCCGACCTTCCGCACGCTCTTTCAACTTACCAAGTGCCACTTGGCAGGCTCTCCTCAGCTGTCCGTGAGGGGGACGCCTCACCTCCTTCTCGGAGAGGATTTTCTCCAGGGCCCGTGAGACGAACATACTCTTCGTGCGAGTGTTCTCCTCGCGGGCCGGGAACTGCATGGCCTTCTTGCACTTAGAAAGAGCTTCGTCCCGGCCTGCCCTTACCGGAGCGGGATCGGCGCTCAGAGGTTCCGGCCGCGGAGGAACTCCATGAGCCGGAAGACGCGCGATTCCCTCAGAGGTGGAGGTGTTGAGGCTAGACAGCAACACGGCGGCGCCATATTGAAACCATCACGTGACCTCCCTCCTCGGGAGCCACCTTGTGGAACGCCTCCCTCGGCCTGTCGAGTCAGTGACGTCAGGAGGCGGGGCTTGGCATCGCGGGTGGGAGGAGGGAGAGAACAGGGTGGGAGCGATAGGTGAGGTTTATGTGTTCCTCCTGGCCGGGTTGGTTACGCGCGCAAAAGAAATGGAAGGGGGTGCTGTGCAGAAAGAGTTAAAACAGAGGACTTCAAACTTGGCAACTTTAAGACTTGTGGACTTCAACTCCCAGAATTCTCCAGCCAGCTGGCTAGAGAATTCTGGGAGTTGAAGTCCACAAGTCTTAAAGTTGCCAAGTTTGGGGACCCCTGAGTTAAAAGGTCCAATCATCATCATTATCATTATCATCATCATCATGATGTTTTTCTTTAGGAGGTCTAGTTCGGATTCCCAGATAGATGTGCAATTGTACCAGCGTGCCTAATGTCCCTGTCCTACTGTCCCTATTTATTTGTACCCATTTCCTGGGTTCTTCATGTTTATTCTTATTCCTGTTATCTTGTACCTGAGTGATAAATAAATAAATAAATAAATAAATAATAAATAAATAAATAAATAAATAAATAAATAAATAAATAAATAAAAATAAATAAATAAATAAATAAATAAATAAATAAATAAATAAATAAATAAATAAATAAATAAATAAATAAAAAATAAATAATAAATAAATAAATAATAAATAAATAAATAAATAAATAAATAATAAATAAATAATAAATAAATAATAAATAAATAAATAAATAAATAATAAATAAATAAATAAATAAATAATAAAATAAAATAAAATAAAATAAAATAAAATAAAATAAAATAAAATAAAATAAAATAAAATAAAATAAAATGCCTATATGGAGATTCTCAATCATCCAGGGTCATGGTTGTCCCAAAGGTGCTTTTTACTTCAGTAAGAACTGAAGATGAGAAGCAAAACATTTTCTAAAGAAAAAACAAGAAAGTCCAATTTCCTTTTTGGGGGGGACAGTCGTTAACAAGAGTTAATAGGATGCCTGTATAGAAAAGAATCAGGTGGTCTATTCTCTTCATTGTCAGAGCTACAGTTAGAGTTTCATTGTTAGAAGTCACATGAGAGCCAGGTTGACACACCATAAAAGTTGTGATGGTTACTGTCAAAACATCAACTCTCTTACCTTCCATGTTACCATAGGAAAGAGTGGCCTTGCCTAAGCGTCTACCATGCATACATTATACTGTTGGCTATCTAAATGTTTTAAATAAATAAACAAGGCAAACGGACCACAGGGCAGGCAGGAGTTTTCCACTTTCCTTACATGTCAAGGATGGCAGGAAAGTACATTAAACCGCAACGGAGAAGAGTTCTTAGAATCAATGTCTTCATAAGGGAGAAATACTTTTTATCACACAGTGAGATATTTTATTTGTAAAGACAGGTAAGGAAAAAATTGTGGGTTTGTTCCTTTTAAAAGAAACTGTTGGAGAGAGGCCAGAAAACAAGTGAGATATGTCATCGCTTCAAGCAGCCTCTGATAAACAGCCAGAATATCTGGGGGAAACCCAGGTATATTGTTAAAAAAAAAAAAAACTACAGGAAATATCTGTTTGATTAGTCTTTTATTTCTGTAGAAATAACAGTCAGGTGAGGAATTTATGTTGGGATTCTGGTTTGCTTTTATAGTGTTTATAGTTAACTTAAGATTCTTTAAAACTCTATATAGATTCGGAAAGTGGGCTTTTAATGTCAGTGTTGATTCATATTTCACTCATGATCCCCCCCCCCCCCCCAAACTCTAATGTCTTCTGGTGATCTTGATGTAATATTTGGGAGTCTCCCATCTCTTTACTGGGACTTTGGAACAGAGAAATCCCATTTGTAACATACTAGCACCATCTTGTGGTCTTCTCAGAATATTCTATTATCTGTTGTGTTTTAATGTTTTTTAAGTTCCAGCCATTAATCCCTGAAAAGTGCTTTAATCCTTTTTAGTACAAAATAGTTTCATTTTAATATTTAAAGTTAAAATATGTTTTTATAGGTTTCTTTTTTACTTAAAAAAATACTTTTACTTTTGCCCTCTCACTCTTCAAGAAGTGGAATATCCAGGAGGTGGGAGGAAGTGCTTTTTCCTTCTAATCATATTTTATTTATATTTTGTTTGTTTGTTTGTTTATATCCCATATTTTTATTTATAGAAATCACTCAATATCCAACACACCTTCCTTCTCCTATTCCCCCCCCCCCCCAACAACAATTCTCTGAGGTGAATTTGGCTGAGAGAAAGTGACTGGCCCATGGTCACCCAGATGCCTTTCACGGCCAAGGTACTCACGTACCTCAACACTATGTAGCCCAAAAGTGGCAATATATAAATTATTACACCAGGATCAGGTGGAGAAAGAAAATGATGGAAGTGAAATCTGCCAAGCCACTATCCCAAATCAAGAAGCAGGACCGAACTGTGAAGATCCATAGGGTTTCTCTGAGAGGGCATTGAGACGTTCAATCTTTTACCTAATGTATGTTGTTCATGTTAGATACTTGTTCTAACTACAGTGGTTTCCACCAAGGTCCTCTATTCCGGCGGGAACAGAGGTTTAATCCTATTGGTCGAAGGGTCTGACAGCTCCCTATAAAAGGGCTGCTGTCAGACTCAACCTTCGCTGGATTGTTCTCACTTGTTGTACTTAATAAAGAGCTGTTGTTACCGTTAAGCCTGTGTGTGCCTATCCATTACCCAATCTAACAGTTCTTGTATATATGCATATATCCATGTGTTCTGACCCCCCTTCCTCCGTTGCCCACACAGCACACACACTCCGGAACAGTACAAGGGAACAAGGTTTATTACACGAACAGACAAGAGGTTTCGTGGCAGCAAGCCACCAAGACAAAACTCACAGGGACAGAACACAAAAGCAGCTATCCAGCTTGCCAGGATCCCAGACTAGAGCTTCTGGCATAAGTCCTTTGTTGACTGCTACGCAGAGCCTCTCCAGAGTCAACCCTTTTATAACCTGAAAAGGGCGTCTCCCAAACAGCACCTGAGAGCTCTTTACTGCCTATAATTACGCCCACGCTCCTTGCGTCTCTGGGCGCGCCGGAAACGGGCATCTAGAAACGCCCTGCTAAGTTCTGAGTCACTGTCACATGAGTCCTCCCCGCTGGCTCTCACCGCTGCTCCATACCTCTGGCGTCACCTGGTGGCCGACCAGACTCTCGGATCCCTGCTCAGCCTCCGAATCCTGTCCAGGATCGCCCATCTCCTCTGGAGCTGACTCGTATGGACTATCACTCTCGGAGTCTGGTGGCAGCGGCACCGGCACCGGCTGGGCCACAACATCCATGTATATAAGCTGTTCCACTACACAAGATGATATGGAATAGAATATAGATATAGGAGAAAAATGGGAGGAGAAGAGAACTACAGTAAGAAAAATAGAATGGATTGTTCCTTATGGAGTTGTTGTTAGTTGCGAGGTTTAATCCGACCCCATGGACAACATTCCTCCAGGCCTTCCTATCCTCTATCATCCTCTGGAGTCCATTTAAGCTCATGCCTACTGCTTCGGTGACTCCATTCAGCCACCTCATTCTCTGTCGTTCCTTTCTTCTTTTGCCCTTAATCGTTTCCAGCATTAGGCTCTTCTCCAGTGAGTCCTTCCTTCTTCTTTTTTTTTTTTTAAAAAACAAAGTTTTATTGGTTTTTTGGTGTTTTGCAAAAGGAAAAGGTATGGGGAAGGTTACAAATTGTGGCAGCCGCAAACTTCGGTAGGTATAAGCCCCCTCCAGACTCATGGTGTACATTTGCATAGCATTCAAATATTACATAATAACATATAGTCAGTGTGGTAAATTCAAAAATAATTTCAGTCAATTTGTATCATGTGGATTTTCTTACTTATTTGTGTGATCTGAGAGTCCTTCCTTCTTATTAGGTGGCCAAAGTACTTGAGTTTCATCTTCATGATCTGGTCTTCTAAACAGCAGTCAGAGTTGATCTCCTGTAGGACTGATCGGTTTGATTGCCTTGCAGTCCAAAGGTCTCGCAGGAGTCTTCTCCAGCACCATAGTTCAAAGACCTCAATTCTTTGAGGGGAAATCAAGGTGACCAATGGATGGCAGTATAAAATAATAATAATAATAATAATAATAATAATAATAATAATAATAATAATAATAATAATAATAATAATAATAATATTGAATTTATTAGCCGCTCCCTTTCCAGGCAGGACTCGGGGCGGCGTACACTAGAACATATAAAACATAACACGTGTGTACAAACACATAAACATACATATATACAAAGACATACATGCACGGAGGAGGTAATAAATTACAACATTTAGACAATTAAAACCATTAATATACCCCAATAATAAAAACCCAATATACAATAAAAATTTAAAATTTAAAAAGACACTCAGGAGGAATACGAAAAAATTACGGTTGAGCCAGGCCAGATAATTGAAAGAGGTGGGTCTTCAACTGTACACGGAAGGAGCGGAGATCGGAAATAATCCTGATGTCACGGGGGAGGTCATTCCACAGGGCTGGGCCCATCACAGAGAAGGCTCTGCTCCTGGGTGTCGCCCCCCGACACTGTTTGGTGGACGGCACCCGGAGAAGTCCCTCTCTGTGTGAGCGAATTGGTCGTAGGGATGTGTGGGGCAAGATGCGATCCTGCATGTAACTAGGTCCTGAGCCATGAAGCGCTTTAAAGATCATAATCAAAACCTTGAAACGCACTCGGTAGACCACAGGAAGCCAGTGCAGCTCGCGCAGGAGAGGTGTTACAGGGGAGTATCTAGTCCTCCCCATAATCACCCGCGCGGCCGCGTTCTGGACCAACTGTAGTCTCCGAGTGCATCTCAAGGGAAGCCCCATGTAGAGAGCATTGCAGTAGTCCAGGCGAGACGTCACTAGCGCATGGGTGACTGTGCGTAGGGCATCCCGGTCCAATAAGGGGCGCAATTGGCGCATCAGGCGGACCTGATGGAACGCCCCCCTTGCCACGGCTGTTACATGGTCATCCATGGACAGCCGGGCATCTAGGAGGACGCCCAAATTGCACACCTGTTCCATGGGGGCTAGTTGCACGCCCCCAATGGCCAGAGATGGAAGCACCTGGTTGAACCGGGGGGCCGGAAGCCACAGCCACTCCGTCTTGGAAGGGTTGAGTTTTAGTCGGTTGCCATCCATCCAGACCCGTACGGCCTCCAAACACCTGGACATCATTTCGACGGCCTCATTGGGGTGGTTCGGGGTGGAAATGTATAGCTGAGTATCATCAGCATACAGATGATATCCCACCCCAAAACCACGGATGATCTCGCCCAGCGGTTTCATGTATGTGTTGAACAGGAGAGGCGAGAGCACCGATCCCTGTGGCACTCCACATGTGAGTGGCCTCCGGGTCGATCTCTGCTCCCCTGCCAACACACGTTGCGTCCGGTCAGAGAGGTAGGAGCCAAACCACCGTAAAACGGTGCCCCTGACTCCCAACCCCTCTAGCCGGTGCAACAAGATGCCATGGTCGATGGTATCGAACGCCGCCGAGAGATCTAATAGGACCAGGATAGAGGAACAACCCCTATCTCTGGCCCTCCAGAGATCATCAACCAATGCGACCAAGGCCGTCTCCGTGCTGTGCCCGGGACGGAAGCAGGACTGGCGTGGGTCTAGATAATCATTTTCCTCCAGGTGACGTGGGAACTGCTGTACCACCACACTCTCTACAACCTTCGCTAAAAAAGGAAGGTTGGAGACTGGACGATAATTGACTAGGTCCGTTGGGTCCAGGGAAGGCTTCTTGAGCAGGGGCCTCACCACCGCCTCTTTCAAGGCGGCCGGTAGAGACCCCTCACCCAACGAGGCGTTCACTAGGCCCAGGAGCCAGTCGCGCGTAACCTCCCAGGATGCCAGTACAAGCCAGGAGGGACACGGGTCCAATAAACATGTGGTGGGTTGCAGACGTCCACGCAACCTGTCCAAATCCTCGATGGCAACCGAGTCAAACTCCTCCCAAAGCGGTCCCTCAAGACTCGCCACGGGCGTCTCTACTGGACCACTGAAAGGGGCCCATCCCATCCGGATTTGAGCGACTTTGTCCTGTAGATATTTCCCAAACTCCTCTGCTCTGCCCTGTAAAGGGGCTTCCCGCGGTCTCTCAAACAAGAGGGAGCGAGTCACCCAAAACAGGGCGGCAGGGCGGTTATCTGCGGACGCAATAAGAGCGGCGCAATGTTGACGTTTGGCCGCTCTTAATGCCACAAGGTACGTCCTCAGATAGGCTCGTGCCTGTGCTCGGTCAAATTCGGAACGGGAGGATCTCCAACGACTCTCTAGGCGTCTCTTGTGGCGTTTCATCACCCTTAGCTCCTCGGTGAACCAAGGGGCCAGGGTGGTTCGTCGCCGCAGGAGAGGCCGCAAAGGCGCCACCCGGTCTAGGGCCCCGGTAGTCGCACTATTCCATGCGTCTACCAGGTCCTCCACTCGGGGGCGGGTCAAGTCCACAGGAGGTGGCCCAAGCTCCGTCTGGAACCTATCTGGTTCCATCAGGCGCTTGGGGCGGAACCATCTAATACCTTCCGGTTCCGCCTCCCCGCAGCGGGGGGTAGCACCAGGGAAGTCAAGCCGGAGAAGTGAGTGATCTGACCATGACAGGGGAATAATAGTTGGATCCCCTATTCCCAGATCACTCGTCCACTGGCCAGAGACAAAGACAAGGTCCAGCGTGTGGCCTCCCTCGTGAGTAGGGCCCTGAATTAATTGGGTCAGGTCCATGGCTGTCATGGAAGCCATGAACTCCCGAACCCCCTCAGACGCTTCTCCCATCGACGGCAGGTTAAAGTCCCCCATCACTAAAAGTTTGGGGGTCTCAACCGCCACCGATGAGATCAGCTCGAGGAGTTCAGGCAGGGCCGCTGATGTATAGCTAGGAGCCAGGTATACTATCAGCAGGCCCAACTGCCTCCCAGGGCCCCATCTCACGACAAGGGACTCACACCCGGATGTCTGCGGCACCGTGAACTCTCTCGGCTCCAAGTCTTCCCGGATAATCACTGCTACCCCACTGCCCCTTCCCTGGGCCCGAGGCTGGTGAAATGCTCAATAACCCGGCGGGCACATTTCCACGAGGGGTAAGCCTCCCTCGTGGCCCAACCAGGTCTCAGTTATTCCTGCGAGGTCCGGCTCCCCCTCCAAAATTAGATCGTGGATGAGGGGGGCCTTATTGACAACGGACCTCGCATTGCATAACAGCAGTCTCAGGCCTTGGGTCTGTAGATCCTGACCACCTAGTATGCAGGGGTTGGTACAAACGACCGGGTATGACCAAAAACCCCGGTCTCCCAACCGACTACGCGCTCTTGATCTGTCCTCGCACCTGCCCCTCCCCACGACCGTTGGTATCAAAAAGCCCTGCACAGGAATGCTATCTTCCTTCTCCTCCCCCACTCCGCTCCCTCCTCCTTCGACCACACCTAGGTGCCTGGCTCTACCATCCCTCCTGACCTGTTCCCCCCCCTCCTCCCACCCCCCCAACCCCAGGGTCCCTACAAATTCTTAAAAAATATTTTACTAAAAAAACCCTTAATTTGCGCTTCCTCCACCTCTCAGGGTTAATAAACCCGTCCTCAAGGTGGGCCCTCGAAAGGGCTGGAGGCCAAACCTGCGAGAAAGGGGATTCCCGCAGCCGCAGTAATTCCGGCTTCGTGTACATAGAAATGGAATCATGGGGTAAAGTTGGTTGGTAACAGGTGCTGAAGAAATAGATGTAAAATCATTGTTTGTCGAGAAGGTTTTCCTGACCCAAGATGAAAGGGTGAGTTAATGGGCTAGTCGCCTAACCGGGTTTCATTCAGGAGGGTTTCAAAATGGTGTAGGAGCCGGCAAAGCAGATGTTAAAAAGATGTTTAAAAAGCAGATATTTAAAAAGATGTTTAAAAAGATGTTAAAAGCAAGCGACAAAGTCAAAGTCAGAGATGCGATAATAGTATCAAGGGTTCAAACCTAGGTTCTAGGTTTGCCATTTAGTTGTGTCTGCTCTGCTCTGAGATACTTTAACCGGCTCACCCCTCCTTTAGCTGCTTCGTTCAGATCTTCCCCCTTCTCACTTCTTGCCTCTCACACAACGAGGCAGTCCTCCAGGTTTCTGACCAACGCCCCGGCTAGCACACCCACACGTCAACACGCCAGCACGCCAACAAACCAACATGTTTGCCATCTTTCTCGTCATCTTCCTGTCTCTCCAGCCTCTCCGCGCTTCTCGCCTCTCGCCTCCCACACTCGGTTCTCTGTTTGGTGCCAGATGATCCGTTCCACGCTCCATGCTCCACGTCTGACGCTCTCACCAGCCAGACGGGCAACCACAGCCAAACGAGCACCCACTTCGTGTCTCCGTTCTTCTCCGTTCTTCTCTAGCCGCCTGGCGCTCAGCTCCACACTCCACACTCAGCTCCGCGCTCCACGCTCCACATCTGGTGCTCTCACTAGCCAGATGGGAAGCCACAGCCAAGCAAACAATTCCACAACTCCTTCTCCACTCCATTCTCCGCCTAAGCGCTGGCAAGAGGTAAACGGCGTTCAGCGTTCAGCGCAATCACGTTTAATTCGCGCTCGGCGTCCTCGGCGTCCTTCGGTGTTTCAGCTTCCCGCTAGCCAGCTGACCGCCCCAAACGCCCTGCCCGACCCCTCCTGGCCAGGGCAGAGTCGGGGGGTGGTCGTCGACAAAGCACGACCCTCAGAGTAGCATTAGGGGTCGGCAGCACCCCTAAGCCATAGATAACTTCTGTATGATTCCCAAGAAAAAATACAAATGCATTCATGTACTCATCAGGAACGGACCTCAATTCAACAAAATATTTACTTTCAAAATAAGTGAAATGAAATGGATGGAACCAATGCTTCATCCCCAAACATTACATTTAGGGTGTGTATTATGCCTGAAAAAATATGAAATAACAGCAAATATTAATTTCTTAATTAATCATTTAATTATTAATTAATTAAAATTAATTAAAGATTTATTAACTGAAATGGGAAATACATATTTATTGAACACTTCCAAATTAAAATGTGAATTGCCAAACACATAAATGTATGTGCAATCTGGCTAAATTCCACTATTAATAAATTCCACTATTATAGAATATTGGGTCAAGATTTTACAGTATGTCAAGATTATTTTTTTAATGTAAAAGAGTTATTTGATACTGATTCTGCACAAGAGTAAAATTGTGCTCATTCAGAAATGACTTGAGTTCCTTTCATCCTTGCTGGAATCAATTCTGTGTTTCCATTTATAAGAGCCAGAAGCTATAGATCTGAGTACATCATTATATATTTATGATTTTCAATTTCTAAAGTACACCTTTTGGATGATAGAAACAGATCTAAAGTACTGTATATACCAGTGATGGCGAACCTTTTTTGGCTCGCGTGCCACAAGTGGGGGGAGCGCAGGGGGGTCGTGTGCGGGCATGCCACACCCATAATGCAATGCGCGACCCCCCCAGTGTGCATGTGCGCACAACAGGCGCGATCCCCCATTTTTACATGCCTTTTTTGCCCTCCCCAGGCTCCAGAGGCTTTATAAGAGCCTGGGGAAGGCGAAAAGAGCCTCCCCCCCCCCCCCGGAGGCCCTCCGGAGGCTTCAGGGATCGTCCGCAGGCTTCCTTGAAGCCTTCGGAACGCTCAAAACGACCCTCCGAGCAAAAAGCCTCTGGAGCCTGGGGAGGGCAAAAAATGGCTTTTAAAAATGGTGAACTCAGCTGGCCAGCGCACGCATGCGTGCTGGCCAGCTGACAGGGCAGCGCCTCACGTGCCCTGACAAATGGCTCCACGTGCCACCTGTGGCACGCGTGCCATAGGTTCGCCATCACTGGTATATACTCTCCCTTCGCAGCTTATATTCACAAGGGAGTAGCACGCCATACCTTGCTGAAACTGGCCAATGGGATTTGGACAGATCTCAAACTCCTGATATCATTGGAAGCCTGGCATCATCTTAGTCACTACCAGGGGTGAAATTCAGCAGGTTCTGGAGAACCGGTAGCAGAAATTTTGAGTAGTTCGGAGAACCGGCAAATACCACTTCCGGCTGGCCCCAGAGTGGGGTAGGAATGGAGATTTTGCAGTATCCTTCCCCTGGAGTGGTGTAGGAATAGAGATTTTGCACTATCCTTCCCCTGGAGTGGGGTGGGAATGGAAATTTTGCAGTATACTTCCCCTGCCACGCCCACCAAGCCATGGCCACAGCACCGGTAGTAAAAAAAACTGAATTTCACCACTGGCCACTACTAAAACATCATGCATCATGCCAAGGTGTGTTGGGAGAAGATGGAAAACAGCTTCCACATCAGGTCAGAAATCCCAAAGTTAGCTGGCTTTGCCTGTGATCTGGGGATGAAAGGAAGGGTGTGTCATCTGGATGTGTCTTGAAAAGAATATTAGTGAGGCATTTTTCAGCTGAAGTTAGTGGGATGTGAGGATGTGCTCTTAGAGTCCCAGGTGGTCTCACAAAAATCCTAAGGCTTTTCTTCTAAAAAAGAGTTCCACTAAATCAGCCTCACATTCTAGTTCTATATTTCAGCATTCAGTAACACATAACCATTTTTATTCTTTCATGACATTGCTTAAAAAAATCCCAAGGTTTAACATTATTCAGAAACACAAACAATATAAAACAATCTCCAGTATTCCTATTTTTTTCCATATGAGGGCACCATTGAGCTGGTTAAACAATTTATGGTAACCTTCTTTGTCCTTCTACTCCTACTCTAGCTTAATTCTAAACTTGTTCATTCATATAGTTTCACTAATTTCAAGAGTTGCAAAAACTGCTTGCCAATTCAGCAATAAAGGACTATGATAAAAGCCACCAACAGCACTAGGACTTGCTTTGAAGAAAAATGTGTTTTGAATTTCTGCCTTAAAATAGAGACATATGTGACTACAACTACAAGCGCAGATACACATCAAATATGACCTCAGTGTGAGCAAAAAACATATCAATAATAATAAACAAAGATATGTATGTATATATGTGCACAAAAGACAGAAGAAAGAGTTTTGGACTGTTCTGTCTCATTTGCATAAATAACTTCATTGGCCTTAATTTGTATGCAAGAAAAAATGATGTCTTGTACAATTTGGTGGAAAGATATTATAATTCCACTATTTTAAAAAACTCATCTGGAAACAGAGTCACAGATTTGTTTAACATCATTTATTGAATAGATCATAGTTGGACACCCATAATATTTGAACCACGATCTAACATTTTGAACTAACCCATATCAAATGGTACTATGGTTTAATGCAGTGTTTTTCAGATTTGGCAACTCCTTCTACTGTTCCATTAGTGAACTTTTTTTTTTTTTTGTTAAACCCCAGCTTGTGGGTAACTTCTTTTCCTGCTTTGTCAGAGTAGCTTAAAGTGTGAGGAAGTGCGTTTTATTTCTGCTTTGTAAAAATGAGTCTGTTCTGTTTTTCAACTTCCTCCAGCTGCTTATGTCTTAATCCAAAGCACTGGAAAGTTAATTCTTTTTCACATGCTCTGCATTTTTTTTCAAAGGCCATCTCTTCCTTGCTGGTAATTTCCCTTCAGACTCTGATGACGTATGCTTCCAATGCTCAAATTTTATTCCAAACTAAGGAAACACAACACTAACATTAAGACCTAATAGGTATAAGGCTGCAGGTAATACCAAATTCAGGTTTATTATTCAGATAAGATCACTGGAGGTTTTAAAGATGAGATTGGACAACCATTTGTCTCTAAGGGTTTAGGGTCTCCTGATTGAGCAGGGGAGGTGGATTAGAAGACCTCTAAGGTCCCTTCCAACTCTGTTTCCAACTCTGACTTGGAAAGCAATGTATTATTGTTAATAAACCTAGCTAAATAAAAATATCTTCAATTTTGCAATGCACCGTTTCTAAAAAAAATACTTCAAAAAGTTTCAAGGAGTTGTGATTGGCTTTAAACTTTGCTTCCTAGCTATTTAGAAGCCCAATATGATGCTCTGCCTTAGCGGAAACAAAATAAACACTGCTGCTTTTCTGTTATGTACAATATCTGTGACTTAGTGATCTTCTTTATCTAACTGTTTACTAGAAATCCTAACTGTTCTGATACCTCTATATCAAGATGGTGGTCACAAATGTGAGGTCAAAACCCAACTTTTTTGACAGGCATGTAAAAAAAATTGGGTGCGGAGCCAATTATGTAGCAGGGGCCACCATATTGGCTTTTTTTAATCTTCCCTGTGGGTGACCTTATTGAACAGCTTAGCTGAGTGGATTGGCAGTTGAAAGTTAAGGCAGAAGGATAATTGAGGGCAGAGGGCAAGACAAGTTCTATCTTTCAGCTGAAAGAAATGGTTGAATACTTCATATGGACCAGCACTACCACTGCTACTCACTGTCAGAATCTGCCACCTAAGATTATAATAGTTCCTCTGATGTTTGTGCAACACTAGAAAGCAAAGTGCTTTATAGTCATGATAAAATTATTCTGGTTTTAGAACAAAGTGCCTAGTTTTGTTGCTTTTTTTTTTTAACAGTCAACAGCGTTTGTGACATTCATGTGCATTCTGTGACTTGAGCTGCTCGCCCAAGAATATTTCCAGTATTGCAAGAATAGCAGATACTGGGCAATTACACAAAAGAGGAAATTCTTCCTACAATGCCAAGAAGTGCTCTCACTGCACAACTTCCCACTGCTACTCTTTCCCCATCACCAGCAACCTGCTCCTTTTTATAAACTAAGACGTGCTCGTCATTTCAGTTTTGCATATTTGGCTTCTGCTGAATTAAATGTCCCTGCTTGTCTTCTTCTTTCATAAAGAAAGAAAGAAATTGTTAACCCAAAGTAGATAAACAAGGGAAGTCAGGCATATTGTGCTTCTTTGGAAGACTCAAGGTTTCTATTGTTACTGTAATTGCTTTGTTTCTTGATTTTGAGCTGTATTAAGTAGGAAACAGACTAACGCAATATACCCCAAATATGGGTAAATTGTCCCAAATTGGGTACAGATAGTCTTCCAACTTCCAACCACAATGGAGCCTGGAATTTCGGTTGTAAGTTCATTGTGCTTGTAAGTAAAGACACCATGTGACTGGACTCGATTTTATGATGGTTTTTATGATAGCTGTAAAGCGAAATACCGGGTTGTTAGGTGAATCTTGTGGTCATTAAGTGAATCATGTAATCATTAAGCAAATCCAGTGTCAACCCTGAAGCTGGCCTGATTGAGGCCATTTTGAGACTTCAGCACTGGCACACTGGAGAAGATGGACAGGGAGGGTGGAATAGAGATAGGGGAGTAGAAGAGAGCTGACGTCGCGACGGCACGACGTGCGATCTTGGTGGTCCGAGATCACAGTCGAATTTCTGCCGCTGTATGGTCTATTTGGACCTAAACCATCCCGCAGAGACGGTGATTGAGAAGGGCACCTCCTGCTGATCTCAGGGACACCGCAAAGTCCCTGAAAGATCCAGGACTAGCCTTTTTTCTGGTGACAGAAATGCAGCTAAAGAAGCTGCTGAAGTTGGGACAGCTCCGGAACGGGAAGAAAGCGGAAAGAGAAAGTGTGTCGAATTGGTGACAAAATTTTATTATTAAAGGAAGAGACTACCCCAGAAAAAAAAATTAAGTTAAGTAAAGATTGAAGACAAAAGACTATAAGCGGCGAGGTTGATCTGCATTGAACTTAGTGTGTTATCCAGTTTCTAATTTCTTTTTTTTTTCACAGATGGAACTTTTGCAGGAGCTCCCTATTTTTTTAATTCAATGGATTAATACTTTCTTCTTCTTTTTTCACTTTTGCTTATACCTATGGATTAAAATTCTCCTTTTTTTATAATGCTTGATTTCATTGATTGGATTGTTTTTGATCTCCATTTAAGGTTTTTCTTTCTTTCTTAAGCTTGGAATATAAAGAAAAAAAATAAGAAGGATTATAAAGAGGGTTGTAACAACAGGAGGAAAAGCAGTTACACTGCCACTTAGAGGCTGGAGGCTGGATACATTGTTTTTTCTTTTTTCTCTTTGATCACTTAAGATTCAAGGTTCTTTCAGCTTGTTTACTGACAGTGATAGTAGGAAGAGCACAATTTGTTTATACAGGTGCCTTTTGGAAGTTCTATCACTAGCTGTTGGAGGGAAGACAACATTTTGGCTTGAAAGATAATAAATGAACCTGTTTGAAGTTTATTAAAATAGCCTTGAACCTTATAGTGGCAGTATCTGCAAAACTGAAAAAATGGCCCAGCAGAAAAAAGAAACTGTAACATTGCAAATGATTATGTTTGAAATTTAAAATCTATTAGTTGTGACAGAGAGAATTGAAAAGAGATTGGAGAATATGGAATACAAAACAGAAAAATCTGATGGAGAAACTAAGGATGTTTACCAAATGAAGAAAGTGGAGGACAGAGTTCAAAAGATGGAAGAAAAAAATGAACAAAGAGATAAGAAAATGTTGGATACTGACAACAAAGTGAGCATGGTTGGTAATGGCAAGAGAGGAATATGGAAAGGGGAGATGGATGGATTGGAACTCTACCCCAGACTTCAAAGCACAGAAGAAGAAAAGAGAGAAAAATTGACGGAGATAAGGAGATAAATCTTGATAGAAGCACTAGCGATAACCAAAGAAAAGCTGATGGAAAGAGCAGATGTTGGGTTTCAAGCTTTTGTGAGATGCGAAAGGAACAGCATGTTGCCAAGGGAGGTTTATACAAGAGTTATTAAGAAAGTAACTAGAACATTAATGCTACAAATGGCAAGAGATATAAGATCGTACTATTGCTGGAGGGATACAGGTTGATGCAATGAAAATGTATAATAAAAATTAAGCTAAATCTAGTTTACTAGTAGTATGTATAAAATGAAGTGACAATAGCTATAGTTAAATAATGATTAATAATGATAACAATACATATAGATATATTAGTTTGATAATATGAAATTTTATATAAACAATATATGGAGATTATGAGAGGAGGATTAAAAGCTTTATCTAGAATATGTTATAAAGATGTGTTGTGATTGGATGATTTTGGGATGATTTAATGGAATGTTATCATATCAATTATAGTCAAATTAAGGTTGAGATGTAATAATTGTGATATACATGAATATAGGTGAATTTAAAATATGCGATTTGATATGAAAAGCAGGTGGTGACTATGGAAGAGATGCATGGAAATACTGTAACCAACTGACACACTTTCTACAATTTGTAATGGAAGATGGGTTTTTTTACTTTTATTTTTATGTTTGTTTGTCCTTGTTCAAAAACAAATAAAATATTTTTTTTAAAAAGAGGTAGTTGGGGTGTTGTAGACAAAACAAAATACATTCTCTTGAGAGCCAAGGACATTCCTGCAGGTATTCGGAAGGAGGGGATGGGAGTCACCTAGCAACAGGACAACATCCTGATTGGACCAGGTGATTCATTGTTTTGAGAAAAAAATTTTTTTTTACTTTGAATTAGGTGAAAATCGTGGCAATAGTCAGTTTTCACCAGCCTGTGCTCATATGACATATCCAATAAAATTATTATTTGAGGAATCTACCTGCCTCAGAGGGGTTTTTTTTTGTAACAAGTTTTTATTGGTTTTTACAAATTTTTTCAAGGAAAAGGGGTTAAAAAAGGTATAGAAAATTTTGACAGCTACATCATGCAGGTGAAAGCAGTCCCCCCAAATCTCACAACTTTTACAAAGAAAAATAGAAAAACATCAACATTTGAATAAACATTGGCAGTTTTGGATTTTACACTAAATCATCAGTATATTCAATCATTTTTTTGTATCGCTTCCAAAAAGTTACATTATAACAACAATTGCAATAATGTTTCAAATCACTTTTGTGACCTGAGTCTTCTAGATGTTGCATCCTCCCTCCCGTCTGCTGGCAGAGCCTCAGCCCCTCCCTCCTTCATTTCTTGTGTACTATCCCCTGTTTCGTCTAGGAGGGTATTATGTTTTTTAGTGAAAGCCTCCGCCTCCACAACTGTATTGATTCTAATTCTGCTGCCCTCCCAGAAAATCAGCATACCTTCTGGCAATAACCACCTGAACCAGACTCCTTTATTATATAATTTCTTTGCTAAAGAGGAATATTTCTTCCTCTTATCTCTTACTTTCTTTGGAATCTGTTTAAGAATGGTTATTTCTTTGTCTTTATATTTTAGTGGTCCCACCCTTTGAGCTCCTAGAACCTCATCTCTTGTGGTCTTTCTAAGAAATTTAACATGGACTTCCCTTGGAACATTGTGTGTTCTAGCGTATGCTGAGTTGATCCTGTAAATCAGGTCAATATTCCACCACAGCTGCTGTTTATCTCTTTTAATGTATTCAGCTAAAATTGTAGCCATAATCTCCTTAAGATCTTCATTCTTGGTTTCTGGCAAGTTTTGAAATCTAAGGAAAAAAGACATCCTTTCAAATTCCATCTTTATCATATGATTTTCAAATTCTATATTCCCCTTCTGGATTGTCTTAACCTCCTCCCTCGTCCCAACCGCACCCTCCTCCAGTAAACCTATTCTCTGTTTATTTTGTGTGGTTTGTCGTTGTGTTTCTCTGAGCTGGTCATTTAAATCTGTCAGTTGTTTTTTTCAATTCGTCCTGTCCCTTTAAAAGAGTTTGAAGCATTTGGTGAACAGATAAATCCTTTGAACTCTCTTCAGGCGCTTTAGGTTGTAGAAATGACACCAATTGTGTCTGTTGGGTGATCGGGCTGGACGTGGAGGATGTTGGGGCCGAAGATTCCTTAGCAGGCGGTAATTTTTTAGGACCCATCATGAAACTCAGAGATAGTTATGCGTCTGTGCAAAGAAATGGCGTCTGTGGAGAAGCACAACCGGGAGAGATCGCAAGGCAGGCAAGCCCAGAAGAGAATGTTAATCTTCCAATGCAGCTCCAGGCCAAATAGTTAAATCAAATATTCCAAATCCAAGGGAAATGCGTAGTAGGAGAGGTTCCTGGAGGTCTCTGGGGTGGAAACTAGTTCAGAGCCAGAAAATCTTCCAAAAGAGGAATCTCATTCGTAGAGGCAAAGAAGAAGGAGGAAGTTGGCCATCTTGGCTCAGCCTTCACAGGAGGTCAGAAAACAAGTCAAAAGTTCCCATAAATAGTTTAAAGAAAGATCAGTTCAACCATCCTTTCTCTCACAATTGTAGTAAAAAGTCATTCTCCCATTGCTTAGGGGAAGTGAGAGTAAGTTTTTAACTCTCTCTCTCTCCTCTGAGAGGGAGAGATATTACAATTGCCGCTTTTCTGAGGGGGGTGGAACCCCCCCTCCAATCTTAACTCTTCCAGAGATTGAAACAAAGTTTTAAAAAGACTGCTGCTCATCAATTGAATAGATTAGCAAAAGACTTGGGGAGACTTCCCACCTCACCGCACTTCAGCTATAGCCTTCAAATTAATTGTTTCCTTCCAGGCTCCACTCGGTGAAGACGCGCGGTGACATGCAGCGCCGCCGCGCACCCCCCACGCTTCCCAGCTCCTGGGGCGAAGCTGGAGACCCCCCCATGGCCGCCGCCGATCCAGGGGGTCCCAGCAAGCCGCCCTGAGGCAGGGCGCCCCTCCAAGGCACCCTGTGCTCCCAAAGGGAGCCCACTGAAAAGGCGAGCAGCAGACACGCACGTCCGTCGCCTTCGGGGACCGGAAGTCATCTCCTACCTGCCTCAGAGTTTTATTTGCTGGGGTATGTTACTTGGAATGCCGACATCCAGCATATCCAAACACCCAAAAATGTTACAAATTGAGGTCACACGATTGGAATGCTGCAACCTGTCATAAATGAGAACTGATTGCCAAGTGTCCCAAATGCCATCACACGGAGGACTGGTCAAACATAGGTTTTCAAAAGCCTATCTTATTTTGTATGGTCATTAAATGACCAGCCATAAATCAAGGACTACCTATGAAAGTGGTTTTTCTTTGGGTAATGACATACAAACCCGTTAATATTTTGCAGAGCAAATGAACCAGCTTAGGTCAAGTAAGCAGTTCAATGCAACAGGTTATTTTGCATTGATTGCTGGTTATTTTGAAGAAAAGAAGGACCATTATCTTTCTAATAAACAATTCACAGTGACCAATGTGTGGAATAGATATGCCAAAATAACAATTGATGGTAAAGATGGTAAAGAGATTGAATGCATGCAAGAGTTCACTTTCCTAAGATTGCAGATTGATCAAAGCAATCCAGAAATTAAATGTTGAATAGTCCTGGGTCATTCAGCAATGATGAGCATTAATTGATAATGGAAAAGCAAGAATATCAGTCTGGCAACCAAATGTAGATTGGTCTGCATTATTGCGTTTCCCATAGCTACCAACGGTCGTGAAAGTTGAACCATGAAAAAAACGAGACAGCAGGAAAATCAACTTATTTAAGTTGTGGTGTTGGAAATGGTTCTTGTGTATTCCTTGGACAGCAAGGGTGACAAATAAGCCTTTACTGAAGTGTATAAAACCAGGGACATCGCTGGAAGGCAAAAATCACAAAATTCTGCTTTACTCATTGCAGGATCAATGCCCTGGAAAAGGCAGTTACGATGGAATGGTCAGTGGTAAAAGGAAATGAGGGCACCATAACACACAGCGGCTGGACATCATCAAAGCTAGTACCAGCCAAAAGAAGCTGTACAAGATCAGATCATGGGCAGAGAGCTGGTCCATAGAATCGCACAGAATTGGACACAATTGAACAGATAAGATCATCGACATCCTATAACAGCTGGGGAGATTCTAATACAATTATTGTCATTTCCAAGCACCAACATGAGTGAAATAAGATTTTAACCCCTTGCCTTCAAAAACAGCACAAAACAAAAGTGTTTGTTGAACCCGAAAATGGTTTTGGGTGACAAAGGAAAAAGTATGGGAAGCACTGGGCTGGAGACAAGAAATAGGAAAGGTTGTAATTTAGGTCATATTAATTGCATTTTTCTAGAGATCACCCTCTCAGATGTTAGAAACAGTATTAAGTTCTCCTTAGTCTAGGGGTGGGTTCTGGCAGAGACTACTGCTGGTTTGCTCAGGGGCGCGCCATGCACGCGCAGTACAACTAAAACTGCTCTGCGCATATGCAGAAGCAAAAAACAAGATGGTGGTACCTATGGAGAACCGTTTCAGGGGCATGGCAGGCCTGGGTCACTGCCGGTTCCAGCGACCCAGGCCGCCAAGCTACTACTGGTTCGGCCGAACCCAGCCGAACCGGTAGGAAGCCACCACTGGGTTAGTCCTTGAATCAAAACTCATGGAGTGAATTAATCCTGGTTCAGATCAGCTAATTCTTATCTGAAGATTTCTAGGAAAGTGGGAATTTCAACTTCATTTATGCCACACTTATGAATGGTTTTCTACGAGTAAACCTAAACAGCAAATTCTTGTGGATAAATATGCAGTGTGAATCTAGTGCTGTACACTAAAAATGGACAAGCTTTATAAACATGTGTAGTTAACCTTGAAAGATTGTCAAAATGATGGCAGGGAAAACACTCACAAGAAGACAAAGGTTGCTCACATCAACCCAAGTATTTCAAGCCACTTTTACTACCTCGGTTTTTTCTGACTCGTGTAACATTGATAAGACTATTAGATCTGGGTTGCAAAAAAACCTGATGTCCACTAGATGGCAAAGAATAGGTATTTAAAAATCTGTTGCTGCTCCTTAGTGGTTGTCTGAGATTTTGCAGCCCAGTTCTGTGTATTCTATCTTCTGAGGCTTAATAAGGCCAAGAGGCATTGCTGAAAATACAGATTTGCTTTGCACTGCTTCCTGCTTCCTAATCTGCCCCCACCCCCCAAGCAAATATAGATATCCTGAAGGGTACCAGAAATTTTTTTGAAAATCCATGGTATAGAACTGATCTGGTTTCATAGAACCGATCATCTGATTTAGTATGAGTCCTGGAAAAAGTCACAATTATTTAGAAAAGCTTCTGGCATCGTAAGCTGATTTATTATGCCCATCGTAATTATGTAATTCATATAAAGGTGAACTAGTTCATTGATGTTTTATCTTCCTGATTTATATTTTACATTTTACTATTTATAGCAGCCTCAAGCCTCTTCGATAGAAATACCATAAATGTAATAATTATAAAAGTGATGCATAATGGAAGTAAGACTAGATTCACAGCATGCATAGTAGGGAGTAAATCCATCAAACTGGACAAAACCACATTGAGTTATCTGACAAAAGAAAAGATTACAACAGTTTAATACTATACTTTTTAAGTCATGTCTGGTTTTGTGAAAAAAAAATATCCTTCACTGTACCAACACCTAGGTGATGGAAGTTTACATATTATGTAGTAATCTATCTAGAAAGAGAGGATCATAGACAAGCAGACACATTATCTGTGAGTTCTACCTGTTCTATAATATGAAGGTGGCAGTCATATCATATATTACTGAACATTCAACAACTACTAATGCCTTTTTCAGAATGAAATTAGAAAACCACTCTGAATTAAAATACTTTATATTCTTTAGCTCAGACAGAAATCCTAGACAGGTTGGGAGCAATACTTCCATTCATTTAGTATTTTTGCTCTTAGACCAGAAAACAGGAAACACCTTTTATTTAAAGTGTCCAGGAAATCAATACAGAAGAAGGGTATCCCTTCCATCATTTCCCTATAAGGCATATTTAGCAAAGACTTTTATTGTCTTATTCTATTTCTTATTATAGCCATGGGCAGACATCTGGGGCAGCATCTCCCTTCCTCTAAGAACGAACTATAGTTCACAAGGAAAAATAATAGCAACGAACGACAAAAAAAAAAAAAAAGTGAAGCAGCCCATCATCAAAAAGAAGCTGCCCCCTGCCCTCAAACAACTATTATAGGAAGGATGGAGAAACCCAACTTTCTGCATGTATCTTTGAGAAGGAAGTGAAACTTGTCAAATTCATAGGATCAAAATGCAACTAAAAAGATACTAACCTTCAGTTAAGAGCCGCGGTGGTGCAGTGGTTAGAGTGCACTACCTCAGGCTACTTCTGCTGATCACCGGCTGCCGGCAGTTTGGCAGATCAAATCATGTAGGAAGTCATGTAGGCTAGAGTTACTTCTAAGCAGTTTCCTTTATTGTTCCTTACCTATATAGGCAGAAACCTTGCCAAATTAAGGCTACTACTTGCATCATTAAAGATATACTCTGAGAACCTCTAGGGAGGAGCTCTCTTGACCTAGTTCCTCCCAACCTAACTATATAAACATTGCTGCCTCTTGCTCTTTTGGAATGTGGTCCCGCCCTCCTGGGAATCCAGACTACGTTCCCCTACTTGTGGGTTATTCCCTTGATATGGGAGAAATAAAGGTAGGATGGGTTCTACCTGATACAATGAATTACACATTCAATGTCACTGCTAAAATAAATTCTATTACTGATGGAGTCTGCTCCAATTTGGGAAATTGAGAAAAACCATGTAGTAAATAACTCAGTCTGGAAAATGAAGAAAATTAACAAGCTGCAATTTCCCATCCATAAAGCTGTCCCTAATATAGTCCCTGTCCGTGCCCCCAGATTAATGTATTAATGTATTATTTAAGAAAACTATTTGCACAAAGCAAGCGCTTCTATGTAACTGCTAGCTAGGAGCCAGAAAATTGGTTCTAAAATACACACAATTTAGGAAATAATTAGTTTCCATGGAGAAAACACTTGCTCGGCTTTAGAACCTGTGTTTTTCATTTCTGGTTCTTTTACAATTGATAGCCAATATTGTACCTGTTGTCTTCTCTTCACTTTTTGGCAATTGCTGTCATTTATTCTGATATCCAGCTTATTTTCTTCTCTTTCATTCAATTCCACATTTCCTCAGTTTCTCTGCCATCAGTTCTGGTCTTTGAAGTGATTCCCGATATTCTTGAGAATGGTGGCTAATATGATCAAGATCATAGAAACTGTTTGGCTTTGTTCTTCAGCTTTAGCCTGACTTGAACCTTGCACATGAGCAATTCATGATCTTTTTATAGTCAGCCCCTGACCACCTCTTTGATATTATAACGAAGCTTTCCACCTTCTTACGGCAATAACGTAGTCATATTGAGGTTTGTATGCTCCGTATGGGAACATCCATGATATAGGAATCATTTTGGTTGTTTTGAAGTCTGATTTAGCATTGAAGAAATCATTGGATTGGCATAAATCGATAAAATGTTATTCTGCATTACTCTAGGCCGGGGGGCCAGCAACCCATGGCTCTGAAGCCGCATGTGGTTCTTTTATCCCACTGCTGTGGCTCCCTGTTGTTGGTCAGTGCTACAATTCTGAGAGGAGTTTCCAGTTTGGGGTGGGGTGGGGGGAGAAGCACAGCACACCAGGAGCAGACTCTATGGCAAGGAGTGGGTTTTCTGGTCAGCTCCACAATTGATAGGGCTTTCAGTAGAGGAAAAAGGACGCTGTGCTTGAAGGAGACTCTGTTGTCGGGAACCGGACTTCCGGTTGGCTCCAGACTTGAATGGGGGCCTTCCAGTTACAACCTTTGTGCCTCTTTGAGTGTTTAAGGTTGCCAACCCCTGCTCTAGGCTCAATAGCCCAACTACATTTTCTCTCTACTATTTCCATCTTGGGCATTCCAATCACCAATCACAAGCAGCTTATCTTGTTTGCACACTTTATTGATTTCAGATTGAACTTGACCATAAGATCTGTTGATTTCCTCTTCTTCTGCATCAGTGTTTGGAACATAAATTTGGATAGCTGTCATATTAAAGGATTATCTGCAAAGTCTAACTGATATTGTTCCTGTCACGATGTTAAAAGGTTTGCTAGGCCTGAACTGCCTGAATTGACACTCAAGAGTTAAACTAAGAAAGCTTTATTGCGCAGGTCATAAAACAAAAAAAGGGTTCTTATCTGAAAGTGATTTATTGCGCACGCGTTACACATTCCAAATTCCTCTCTTCTTTGTTCGGCAGCCAACTTTGGCAAACGTAGCTTTCATTATCAAAATGTAACCTTTAGTTATTTCTGTATCATTTATTTTTTTATTATTTTATTATTAAAGTTTGTTTATTAATTAGAATATTTTCTTAAAGAGTATTTCTTTTCTAAATATCTCAAAAGATATGCGGAAGGGAATCAGCCACGGTCCATCGATCTTCAACAGGGTGTTTTTTCCCCTGACAGTTCCATCATTCACTACTTGTATGCAGTGTCCTTGCTCTAACCTTCCTGCCAATGAAAGCAATGCTGTTCCTTTTTTGTTTTTCATGTCGTGAGTAGTATGCAGTATGGCTAGTCTTCAACTTACGCCCAAAATTTATGTTGCTAAATGAAACATTTGTTAAGTCAGTTTTGCCCCATTGGACGACCTTTCTTGCCATAGTTGTTAAGTGAATCACTGCAGTTGATAAGTTAGTAAGCTGGTTGTTAAGTGAATCTGGCATCAATACAATCAGTACAATGAATACAGTCACAACTTTCAGTAGTTTCAGTTTATATTTGTATCCCTTTCCTCCTAATCCTCACAAAGCCTGTTTGTGTGTGCAGAGATAAAACATTGCAGAATTCCAGTAAAGAAATGGGAGGCAACAAGAAGCTACTTTAACAGTCTTGGGTTGATCCTCCTCAACTATTAACTTTCATTCCATCAGGCAGAAAAAGAGGAGCAGAGCCACTGCACGGAAGCCTGGACAGCAAGCCTAATTTGAAAGGCAAAATTTTATTCCGTATCTTTTCCCAAGTTTGTGTGTCAGTTACAAAGGGCAGCTACCGAGCACGGGAAAATACCTACCTGCTTAAGGTATTCACATCCAGTGCTATGTGGGCTCCCACTTCCCAAGCAACATTTTGCCTTTTGAATTTGGGCTTTTGAATCATCTCTCTTTTCCCACAGAGAGATAAACAATTTTGGGAACCTGGCTTTTTGAATAGCTTTCCATTCTGGAAGTCTGTCATCACAAGTATAAAGTTACCGTACACTGGTTTCAACTGGTTTCTCACCTTTCCTGCAGCAGCTCAAGTTGATAGTCTTATCATAATCTTTTCACATTTTTTCTCCATACAAAAATAATTCTGTGAGGTGACATGGCATAAAATAATGCCAGGATTAAAGCTTGGCAGCAAACTTCCAAAATTAAAGGAAGTAAGGGAACTTGAATTTGGGATCCCTGTTCCTAGATCTTAACCACTTCCCCAGACTGACTCAACATCTGAATTTGTTTGCTTGCTTGTGGTGTTCCCCTCAATCTTGTTTATCCCTAGGTAAAGGTAAAGGATTCCCTTGCACGTATGTGTTAGTCGTTCCCAACTCTAGGGGGCAGTGCTCATCTCCATTTCAAAGCCGAAGAGACACCGCTGTCTGAAGACGTCTCTGTGGTCATGTGGCTGGCATGATGCCAAAGGCACACAGAATGCTGTTATCTTCCCACCAAAGGTGGTTCCTATTTTTCTACTTGCATGTTTACATGTTTTCGAACTGCTAGGTTGGTAGAAGGTGGGACAAGTAAACTCTGTTACAAGGCACTAGGGATTTGAACCGCCGAGCTGCCGAGCTTTCTGATCAATAAGCTCAGTGTCTTAGCCACTGAGCCAACATGTCCCTGGCCTTCATCCCTACTCCCTTCTTTTTCATTATTTTAGATTGCAAGTTATTTATTCTGACTATTGATCTTTGTAAACAGCTTTTGGACTCCTTCCACTTTTTTTGGGGGGGGGGGGCTGAAGAATATGATTTTAAAAATATTATAGATTTAAGAAATAAATGTAAGCTCAGGTTCTGAAGACCAGGATTGCTTTAAGATCCAGAATGCCAGCTGGTAACTACATTACAATACATTTTCACCCTAACTGTCAATACTAAAGCAATCCATGGTAAATATTAAAGTGCATTTAAATCTTATCAAAGTTTGGGTTTCAATGTCATTCAAATTAACGAGAAAGCTTTATCCAAAAAGGACATTTTTACTGAGAGACATAATTTCAATTAGAAAACTCTGTACTATTGAGAGAAATAATAGTGTAAGTTATTTATAGAAAGCTGTAAGGATTAAACATTTTCACTTATTTTGTTTAATAATTTCTAATCTCTTTTGCTATTCTACAGAAATACATATGCTTCATACTGTGGCAGGTTTTGCAAATTTCTTCCTCATAGTATAATTTATTACCTGAGATTTATCTTGTTAAAGCTTATGTGATATTTCAAAATATGATTGCTTTGACAAAGCTTTGTCATGTTCTGACTGATAAGATAAATTTAATACGTGGATTCCATTTTTTGCAGGGAAATCTCTATGGAAGGGAAAATAAAAGTGGATTAATAGTATGATAAAATAATAAAATTATATTTACTTTCATGAGATTACTGGATTCTTCCTTGCAAATGCTTTTTTTGTGATAAAGCATTCTCTGCTTAATGTAACACTTTAATTTAATAGTCTTATTTATTCAAAATGAAATTTCAGATACTCTTCCATTTTAGAAAGTCCCGGAGATCCGCTCATTTCTTCTGGAAGTTAAATTTAAAACAATTGAAAAACTTCTCACTTGAATAATGAGGAGTTATAGGGAATCTCTTCATGCTAATATGATGCCAGCTGAGCTACAGATGTGTTTTTATATTTCCTGTCTGAGATCATCTTGTGAGTGTTGGTGACATCATAAAAATGATTTTGTTTTTGTTTTTAAATGGAACCCCCTTCTCCTCTTTCCCAGTCTTCTGCATTACTTTTAAAAACTGCAACTCCTTGAACCAACACCTAATAACATATGAACTTGGAGGACAAAATTAAGGTTTTTAGGATTTTCAGGTCACATATCAGAACTATACTGAATATTCTATAATAGGTAATGGTAAAGGTTTCCCTTGAACATATGTGCTAGTCATTCCAAACTCTAGGAGGCGGTGCTCAGCTCTGTTTCAAAGCTGAAGAGCCATTGCTGTCCGAAGACATCTCTGTGGTCATGTGGCCGGCATGACTAAATGCTGAAGGTGCACAGAACGCTGTTACCTTCCCACCAAAGGTGGTCCCTATTTTTCTACTTGCATTTTTTTTACATGCTTTCGAACTGCTAGTTTGGCAGAGCTGGGACAAGTAATGGGAGCTTACTCTGTTACGCGGCGCTAGGGATTCGAATGAATTGTCCATAAAGATACCTTTAGAATGTAATTTTCTTGTTGTTTTAATATTCATTGTTGTTTATATAATATTTATTTGGCATTTTTTAATTTTGAAGGTTAATATAAAAGGGGCTTTTCTAGAGCAGTTCATCAACTTGGTGTTTGAAGTGAGTGGGTATATGTGTATATATATATATATATATATATATATATATATATATATATATATATATATATATATATATATATATATATATATATATATATATATATATAATTTGTTTTCGTAGATTTTCACGGGTGTAGGTATGCTGGTTTTGTTGTATTCGGGTATACCCGAATACAACAAAACCAGCATTTATATATATATATATATATATATATATATATATATATATATATATATATATATATATATATATATATATATATATATATATATATATATATATATATATATATATATATATATATAATGTATTTGTGTTGCAACCCCTGGTATGCCTAAATGTGGGAGGAAGGTCCCTACTCCCTCTTTCTGTCCTTCGGCTCATCACAGAAGACCATGCAGGCAGAAAACCATATTTTTATTTTTAATGTTGCCTTTTTATATTTGTGTTGTATTTGTACTGATAAATAGTGACCTTCCTCCCATATTTAGGCATACCAGGGGTTGTAACACAAATACATACCTATTTCCCTGGCTCAACTGATAAGGAGGAGAGCCTGTGGCATAGTGGCTAAGACTCCTGCCTAAGATATAATACAGCCCAGGTTCAAATCCCAGTAAGGGTATGGCTAGCTGATGAGAGCTAATCAGCTCGAAATAGATCTATACTAGTCTCCCTTTATTTATTTATCAGTACAAATACAACACACACACATACATATGTATGTATGTATGTATGTATGTATGTATGTATATACATATACATACATATTCACACACACACACACACACATACATACATACATACATACATACATACATACATGTATTTGTGTTACAACCCCTGGTATGCCCAAATATGGGAGGGAGCTCACTACTCCCCCTTTCTGTCCTCATTACAGAAGACCATCCAGGCAGAAAACCATATTTTTATTTTTAATGTATAATATGTATACAGTGTGTACACACACACACACACACACACACACACACACACACACACACACACAGGCTTAGTATCTAAAATGAGAACAAACACCACTCCCTTCAGCACTAACACTGATGATGTTACCTAGTTTGATAATGAAATATCTTTAAGAAAACAACAAACTCAGAGAGCACCAAGGACCTCTCATATTTTTCCCCTTTTGTTGTTAAGCTGCAATCCAGTGCCTGAAAACAGACATAGCATACAGAGGATCCAAGCATCTATCTCGATCACCAGATACTTAAAAAAAACTGGCTATCTTGGATTCCTTGCTTTAAGTCAGAATAGAAAATATACAACAAATGGGTCAGTTATTTGACTCAGCACATATTTCTAATTGTAGCTTGAACAGAAAAGTGCTCAGCCTTATTCATCAAAATTTATGCAGATAGCAGTTGTGGCATGATATAAGCATATCTTATTTGTAACTATCTTGTGGTCTATCCCCCCCTCCCCCCCGGAGATATTTAACTCAGTAGATAGAGGGAAAACATATATCCACTGAAGTATAGAATCTGAATCAAAATCATGAGAAGTATTAGTACCGCTTTATAAATCCTTAGTAAGACCACACCTGGAAGACTGCATCCAGGTTTTGTTACCACATTACAAAAATGATGTTAAGACTTTGGAAAAAGTGCAGAGAAGAGGAACTAAGATTATCAAAGGCCTGGAGACAAAAAAATATGAGGAACAGTTACGGGGTATGGGTTTGGCTAGCTTAAAGAAAAGAAGGAGTAGAGGTGATATATTCAAGCAGTATTCCACAAAGAAGAGCAGGATCAACTTATTTTCCAAAGCACCAGAAGGCAAGACAAGAAACAATGGATGGAAACTAATCAAGGAGAAAAGCAACCTGGAATTAAGGAGAAACTTCCTAACAGTGAGGACAATTAACAAGTGGAATGGCTTGCCTTCAGAAGTTGTGGGTGCTTCATCCCAGGAGGTTTTTAAGAAGAGACCGGACAGTCACTTGTCTGCAATGCTATAGGGCCGTGATGGCGAACCTATGGCACGCGTGCCACAAGTGGCACGCGGAGCCATTTGTCAGGGCACGCGAGGTGCTGCCGTCAGCTGGCCAGCGCGCATGCGTGCGCTGGCCAGCTGAGTTCACCTTTTTAAAAGCTATTTTTCGCCTTCCCCAGGCTCCAGAGGCTTTATAGGAGCCTGGGGAGGGCGAAAAGAGCCTCCCCCGACCCCCCGGAGGCCCTCCGGAGGCCATCCGGAGGCTTCAGGGACCGTCCGAGGCTTCCCTGATGCCTTCGGAGCGCTTAAAACTACCCTCCGAGCAACCCGGAAGTCACTTCTGGTTTGCTCGGAGGGTGGTTTTAAGCGCTCCGAAGGCTTCAGGGAAGCCTCTGGACAGTCCCTGAAGCCTCCGGAGGGCCTCCGGGGGGTCAGGGGAGGCTTTTTTCGCCCTCCCCAGGCTCCTATAAAGCCCCTGGAGCCTGGGGAGGGCAAAAAAAAACATGTAAAAATGGGGGGTAGCGTGTTTTGCATGCATGCGCACTGGGGGGTCGCACGTTGCATTATGGGTGCGGCACGCCCACACTCGACCCCCCTGCGCTCCCCCCACTTGTGGCACGCGAGCCAAAAAAGGTTCGCCA
Source organism: Natrix helvetica (assembly GCF_964273705.1). NCBI lineage: Eukaryota > Metazoa > Chordata > Lepidosauria > Squamata > Natricidae > Natrix > Natrix helvetica. The sequence continues at coordinate 153,836,647 of NC_138549.1, read as the reverse complement.
TCACTGCTATAGGGTCTCCTGCTTGAGCAAAGGACTAGAAGACCTCTAAGGTCCCTTCCAGCTCTACTCCGATTGAAGTTTCATTTTCAAAAAAGACATTGGAATGGGCTGACAGGGAAGCCACCAAGATTTCCAACATCATGGAAAACAAATCTTTCTTGAAACAAAAGTGACAGGAACAGAGCTTATTTCATCTAAAGCAAAAAAAGAAACCCTGATAAGCGATATGATAGTATTCTTCAATGCCTGAATAGATGAAGCAGAGAAGTGAGCAAAGCTTGTTCTTTGCTGCCCCAAAAGGCAGAATTAGACTTTGCTAAATTGGACATTAAGAGCATGGGAATTAAGCTCTTGACAATAAGAGCAGTTTGACAACAGAACTAATTAATTTCCTTGCTGGAGATCTAGAAGAAACTGAATGGTTTTAAAAGGCTAAGATAATGATTTCAGCTCCAGTTTCCATGCGTAGTCCACCCTGACTTTTCTCTTACTGTAATTTAGATTTCATCTCTTTTTAAATAAGACATCTAAGACTTTGGTGCGGATTGCTTTATGAAACTGCTGATATTACAAACACTGCATCACAACTCAGAAAAGAGCACCACAGGAAGAAATATGCAACCTTACATGAAGTAGGCAGTGTAAACCGCATTCTTCACTTATCTCAGATTAACTCCGTCTTGTGATGCATTGAGAGCCATAGCCTATGCTGGCCTTCTGCAATCGGTAACAAAACTGGAGTGACTTCACTACAGAAACTGAAGTAAGATTTTTTTAAAAAAAAAAAAGTTTTCCTGCTGGCTTTCCTGCTAACTGAATCCGAACAACAAAGATCAGGAGAAAGATTTAGGATACTAGGATGTTAATTGGCGCCTTGACTTTTTTTTGTCAGTTCATCTGGGCTTCAGCAGCTCATGTGACTAGAGACAGGATGCATATGTTGTACAGAATTTCTGCTTCAAAGTGGCATCCTTCCTGGGAGGAACTGCTTTGGTTAGCTAAGTTACTATTTAGACAGACTTTCAGTTACTAAAGTCGTTTTTAACTGATTTAGCACCCTGCTTATCACTTTCCTCTAAATAATTTTTCACTCTTTAAATGAGCCTGTCTCTTTGCAAAACAGTGCAAATGAGATCTTGGATGGACCAGATGTCCATGTATTTGCTTGTGTTTATGTGGTTGTGTATTTCATTACCATTCTAAGTATGCTGGTGTAAGAGGAAAACCAGGGAAATCACTGACTTCTCCTTTGAACTGTAAATGCACAGGGCTCTTGCACGCAAACATTTAAAGGCAAAGGATAGCAAGAGAGAGGGAAAGCAGATGCTGCCTGTTAAACCAGAAGCCTGAGAATCAGCCTATAGCACCATTTTGTTATGCTGAGTTCTGCTCTCATCTGCAAATACTGTAGCCAGAGTTCCCAAGAATATTTCCAGGATAAGATAAGATAAGGGTAGGGTAGGGTAGGGTAGGGTAGGGTAGGATAGGATAGGACAGAATAGGATCACCACAAGGATAGGTGGTGCAGTGGTTAGAATGTAGTTCTACAGGCTACTTTGCTGGCTGCCAGTAGTTCGGCAGTTCCATTTTCACTGGCTCAAGGTTGACTCAGCCTTCCATCCTTCCGAGGTCAGTAAAATGAGGACCCAGATTGTTGGGGGCAATGTGTTGACTGTAAACCACTTAGAGAGGGCTGTAAAGCAGGGGTGAAATTCAGCATGTTCGGGCAGGTTCTGGAGAACCGGTATTGGAAACTTTGAGTAGTTTGGAGAATTGGCAAATACCACCTCTGGCTGGCACCAGAGTGGGGTGGGAATGGAGATTTTGCATTATCCTTCCCCCAGGAGTGGTGAGGGAATGGGGATTTTGCAGTATCCTTCCTCTGGAGTAGGGTGGGAATAGAGGTTTTGCAGTATCTTTCCCCTAAGAGTGCTGAGGGAATGGAGATTTTGCAGTATCCTTGTCCTGCCATGCCCACCAAGCCACGCCTACAGAACTGGTAGTAAAAAAATTTGAATTTCCCCACTGCTATAAAGCTCTGTGAAGTGGCATATAAGTCTAAGTGATATTGCTAAGTGTGATAGGACAGGACAGGACAGGATACGATAGGTGGGAGGAGAGAGGGGAGGAGAGGAGCAGGGAAGGGGTGGGAGAGGAGAGGGTAAGGTGAGGTTATTGTCATTTTTTTCTACACACACACACACACACACAATACACAGAGAAGGAGCTGCAGTGGAATAATTATAGGATGGACTCTGACCTATAACTATGGTTGAATAAGATAATTAAGACAGCAGTGCAGGGGTGTCAAACTCAGGGCCTATGGAGTTGAATCTGGGCTGCAAATTGCTTAGATCTGGCCCACGAGGCTGCCCTGGAAACAGCGAAGGACTGGCCCACAGTGTCTCTGCCAGTGAAAATGGAGCTCAAACACCATTTTTACTGGCAGAGGATTGCAAGAGGCCGTTGCAGCCAAAAATGAGGGTCAGGACCTGTTTTCTATGGCAGAGCGCTGAGGCCACCACAAGCGCCCCCCAACATGAGCGAAGTCGAGCTGGCCACACCCACCCTGGCTATGCCCACTCTGCCCCCCTGAGGTCAAACACACCCGATGCGGCCCTCAAGGAAAACGAGTTTGACATCTCGGTAGCAATGGCTTCTTAGTTGCAGGCAATCCTAGAGGCTTTGGAGTGGATTATTAGAGTGAAACTGATCCAGCTTGATTCTGATCTTTGTTTGCAAGTCCCCAGAAGCATTTGCCTTTTTGTTTATTTTGACCATTTACCAGCTTTGATACTCAAACTGACATAGTACAGGCTGTGCACCGTACTATGTCATGATGTGGCTTAGTTGTGGTTTTTTTATGATGAGTAAACTCATTCTCTATGACTTAATACAGTTTGTCTACGTGGCATTTCCAACGAAGACAACACATCATGAGCACCAAGTACCCCATACAATACACCATGGTTAAAAATAATGGCTGAGTGTGGTATGTGAACCCCCATCCAGGGGTGGGATTCAAAAATTTTAGTAAGGGGTTTTCTGCCCAGTTTTTGGGTGGGTGTAGCCATGATGGGCATGGCCTAGTCAGTCTCTTGCAGCATGGCAGGGGGTGTTTTTGCCCTCCCCGGGCTCCGGTGGCTTTCCTGGAGCCTCCGGGAGAGCGAAAACAGCCTCCCCAGGCTCTGGAGGCCCCCGAACTTTTGATAGGCCCATTTTTCACCCTCCCTGAGCCTCAACACACACCCGGCACTTACCTGCATCCAAAATGGGCCAGGTAAGGACTCCTGAGAGGGGCAGGGTGGGGCCAGCCAGGAGTGGGATTTGGGGATTCTCCGAACTGCACAGAATCTTAGCTAGAGGTTCTCCCTAATCCCTGTGAATCCCCAGTAGCCCACCCTTGCAATAGTTGCTAAACTCTGAGCTTCTGAGGAAGGCACGGACACAGAAGTAATGCAACAACCTTTATTTAACATTAACTGTAACGAACTAACAACTCTCCCCGTCTGACAGCTCTTTATACCCGAACTGTCAGACGGGCAACCAACGAGAAGCCTCCAACGCTCCCGCCAGCCGGCAGATGCACCAGGGCCAATACCCTCACGCCTCGCTTGATTGACACCTGTGGTCGGAGGCACGAGGACTTAGCAATAGTCATAGTATTTCAATTGAACAATAATATACCTTCCCCACTCTACCTTCCCACACAATCTAAGGATTTTGTGATAAGCCAGGGCTGAGCTATATTTATTTAGTAATATAACACTAAAGAGATATTCATTATCATTCTACCAGGAAGGTACATATAGAAAAACATAGAGCAACTTGTGAAAAGGTCTCCCTGCCAAGATGGTCATGTGAATTGACCACACACCTGCTTCTTTCATAATACTGTTTATAAATACATTGGCCATCCTACTACTCTGTTATGCAATTGTAGGTCAAATTGAAATGGATGCTTTTAATAATTGGATACCATAGCTCAGCCTGCTTATAATTTGCACAACATGGTTTCAAAATAGCTCCTTAATGTTGACTCATTAGTGTTTATTAAATAACATGCTACAGCAGTGACAGCTTCCCTAGGGGCCAGTTCATGTCAGTTGCACAAATGTGCAAATGATTATGCTCTTATGGTTGGGATTATACAGAGAGTCCTTGACTTACACATTTGTTTAGTGACCGTTGGATGATACAACTTATTACTGCTCCCGGCGCTTATGACTGTCGCATCCTCACAGTCTTGTAATTAAAATCTGGGTGCTTGGCAATTGGCATGTATTTATGACAGTTGCAGGGTCCTGGGGTCACTATTTGAGACCTCCCTAGCAGAGTTCCAACAAGCAAGGTCAATGGGGGAAGCCAAATCTACTTAAAAATTGCACTTAATAACTGCAGTCATTCACTTAACAACTGTGAATCACGGTTAAAAAGGTCATAAAATCGGGGTGATTCACTTAACAACCACCTTGGAAATTCTGATCCCAATTTGGTTGTAAGTTGAGGACTATACTGGTTACATGTGTAGATGAAGGAGATGATCAGGCTGAGCCCAAGGGAAGGGTGAAATGTGTCATAAGTCACAAGTCCCTGTGTGCCCGCAAGAGATCTAAGTCCTGCCCACCTTGAATGCCTCTCTTATCTCCCACTCATTTCCCTTGACCGTTAGTTGGTTAGATTCATATAGAGATTTTAAGTTTGCAATAAATGTTTATACTCATTTGAACTGTCGAATCTTCTGAATTCCCCGGCCCTGGACAGTATTAAATACTTCCCAAACATCCTTTTATGCAAATGTTTCTGCTATTACAATATGTAATGCATCAGTGTCTGCTCCTTCATTGGTAGTTTATTCATCTACCTCTTTTCCTATTGGATTACAGAAAAACCACCTGAATTTGGAAGCTAAATACAAAGGGTTTACTGAGGAATCGGCAGTCTTTCATCCAACCCTTATCCACAGGAAGATAATGCTACCGTACTTTATGTCAGGAAGTTCTTTTTGTATCTTGGAACATAAGCAATCTATATTCCAGGATGTTAATGATGATTCTCAATCATCCAGGTAAGGTTATCTGGAGGCTGAATTGTGGCAACTGGAGTAATTTCAACTATACTCCAAAATCCACAGTAGTTTAGAATCATACAATGGTTTCTCAACCACTTTTGCACTTAAGAAAGCAGCAAAATAATGTCGTCGTGAAGCAAAAAATTAGAGAGAAATTAGTAGCTGGAACAACAAATTAATGTACATGATTTCTTTTTTGGTGGGATGTTTATAAAATAAAGAGTACAGTTCCCGCAAGAAAAAGCTACATACTTTTTTGACGCTTTGACAAAAATTTCAGTGGCTTTTCTGTAGAATGGCCCATGCATAATGAGCTCCTTTCTATCTGAAAAGAAATCCCCTCCTTTTTAATGACCCCGTGGTTCCAATTTGGGAAGGTGTCTTATTTTGAAGATCTATCAGCTCATGAGCTTTATAGTTAAAAAAGATTTAAAATGCAGAGTCCTTCCCATTAGGAAGAGAAATCAAGTCCTTTATGCGGTCAGTTGTCTGGTAGACTGCAAAATGATCAGGCACCCAGGCTGTTTAGATATAGTCTTTGCTACTACTGTATTTGTATTACAGGTAGCCCTTGACCTACGACCACAATTGAGCCCAGAAGTTCTGCTGCAAAGTGAGAAATTTGTTAAGCGAGTTTTGCCCCATTTTACAACTTTTCTTGCCATATTTCTTAAACGAATCACTGCAGTTGTTAAATTAGTAGCACGGTTGTTAAGTGAATCTGGCTTCCCCATTGACTTTGCTTGTCAGAAGGTCACAAAAGGGGATCACAAAACCACGGGACAAGGCAACCGTCATAAATACGAACCAGTTGTTAAGCATCATGTCAGGGGAAATTTCACCCTGAGCTAACGAGGTCTAGAATCGACGGCTTTTCCAAACAGCATATCTTCAGGAAAAGCGAAAGTAAGACCCGATAACAAGTTCTAATTAAAAACAGAACTTTTAAAATGAAAATAAGAAAATAAACAAATCTATCTAATCGTTACATTTTGGCAAGAGCAATTATCGTCCACCTTCTTGGCAGACGAACAGAAGAACAAAAGTAAAGAAGCCTCTGGAATGTGTGTGAGCAGGCGCAGTACATCACTTGCTGATAAGGCCAGTGACCTGCGCAATAAATTCTCAGTTCAGCTAGCAAACAATTAATGCAGTGACACATCAGAATGTAAATCACATGACCACGGGGATGCTGCGAAGGTCTTAAGTGTGAAAAATGGTCATAAGGCACTTTTTTTCAGTGACGTTGGCTTTAAACGGTCACTAAATGAATTGTTGTAAGCCGAGGACCACCTGTATTCTAATGATGACTGATATAAATACATTAGCAGCAGACTCCATCTCATTCTGTTCCTAATATATTCAAATTGTTCCATTTCACTCCATTCCTAATATATTCAAATTGTATGCATATCTGGATCCTATCTTTTAGAATTCACCTCTTTTGAAGTGATGCATTCCTCTTCTTTGGCAGCACATAAATACGTTAAAATAAGCTACTTCTCTGCCCTCCCTGCAATAATCCTTTCCAAGCTGTATTTTCAGTGGAAAAATATGCTTTGGCAACATTTTCCTAGAAGAATGAAGACCAGTACTGGAAAACTGAAACAAAAGTGAAAAATAAGAGGATAACATTTCTATTCTATTTTCTTTATTTTAAAAAACTTGACAAAGGGTATTTGTTTCAAAAAGGCTATAGTTTATGGCTTTCAGTTTCGGCAAGCATTATGCCAGTAGCAATCTACCTTATATGAAGTAATCTGCAAAATGTTGATTTTAAAAGCAAAAGAATGAAAAGTACATTTTGTTTGTCTGTTGCCAGGCACTGTGAACTTCAATAACTGAACAGATGTTGGCCGCCAGTCTGGCTTTACAGCTGAAAACCTCATGCTGGCAAATTATAGATTTTTCCCTTTTAATGTCAAAAACTTTTCACACGAAGTATAAATTTTCTACAAATTAAGTGCCTCCTTAAACTAAACTGTACTGTGCTCGGGGGAAGGGTATCCTTTATAAAAGGAAGAAATGTAGATATTGAGTATGGAAAAAAATGAGCATATGTAATGTTTTTGTTCAATCCAAATTAATATTAGGTACCTGTAAGTCTTGATATAGAATAGAACAGAATAACAGAGTTGGAAGGGACCTTGAAGGTCTTCTAGTCTAATGCCCTCCTTAGGCAGGAAACCCTATACCGTTCCAGACAAATGGCTATCCAACATCTTCTTAAAGACTTCCAGTGTTGGGGCATTCACAACTTCTGGAGGCAAGCTGTTCCACTGATTAATTGTTCTAACTGTCAGGAAGTTTCTCCTCAGTTCTAAGTTGCTTCTCTCCTTGATTAGTTTCCACCTATTGCTTCTTGTCCTGCCCTCAGGTGCTTTGGAGAATAGCTTGACTTCTTCTTTGTGGCAACCCCTGAGATATTGGAACACTATCATGTCTCCCCTAGTCTTCCTTTTCACTAAATTTGACATGGTTTTTTATCCTGTCTAATGAGAGAACTGCTTTAAGGAATTAAATTCATATTTTAAATCTTGAATTTACTCCCTAAATAAGCCCTAAATCTAGCTAGGTTTCCCATTTTGAACAGGTTTTCAGGTGCAAAGTTAGTACTTTACTCCGAGACTCACATCTTTGCCTTTAATTACTCTTAAATCTCTCTTTATATTGCATCACCCCAGTCCTTTGAAGTACTTTATTTGATTTTAATGAAAAGTGTATCCCTAAATTGCAGCAAAGCACTACATCTCATACCATGCTATGTTTCCATTTATTGTTTACCTGCTAAAGAAACCGCAACCCAAAATGAACAAGCCATATTTCTAGGATGCATGACGTGTGTGAGGTGTTGCTAAAATCTTATTGAAACTGGCATTTCATCTCATGAAATACATCTCTGTGTCTATGCAGGGGTTGGGTAGTTGTTGTTGTTGTTTTTAACCTGTGGCAAAGATGAAAGGGAGATAATTTGAAGTGCTGCTGCAATGTCATCAAGAGTAGGGTGTTGAATGCAATCAAACCTCTAATGAAATGAAGCATTACGTCAAGAGTCTAATCAGATCTGTTCTTCAAGGATCATTTATTTATCACCTCTTGGCTTACAACTGTACTTCACCAGTCTTTTAACTCTCTGACTGACAAGAATGAGGATCAAGGAAAGGAAGGAAAGAAGAAAGGAAAGAAGAGGAAGGAAGGAAGGAAGGAAGGAAGGAAGGAAGGAAGGAAGGAAGGAAGGAAGGAGGGAGGAAGGTTCTACATTTAGGCAACAAAAATGAAATGCATAGGTACAGTATAGATGATACCTTGCTCAGTAGTAGTAACTGTGAAAGGGATCTTGGAGTCCTAGTGGACAACCATTTAAACATGAGCCAGCAGTGTGCAGCAGCTGCCAAAAAAGCCAACACAGTTCTAGGCTGCATCAACAGAGGGATAGAATCAAGATCATGTGAAGTGTTAATACCACTTTATAATGCCTTGGTAAGGCCACACTTGGAATACTGTATTCAGTTTTTATCACCATGATGTAGAAAAGATGTGGAGACTCTAGAAACAGTGCAGAGAAGAGCAACAAAGATGATTAGGGGACTGGAAACTAAAACATATGAAGAACGGTTGCAGGAACTGGGTATGTCTAGTTTAACAGAAAGAAGGACTAGGGGAGACATGATAGCATTATTCCAATATCTCAGAGGTTGCCACAAAGAAGAGGGAGTCAAACTATTCTCCAAAGCACCTGAGGGTAAAACAAGAAGCAATGGGTGGAAACTAATCAAGGAGAGAAGCAATTTAGAACTGAGGAGGAATTTCCTGACAGTGAGAACAATTAATCAGTGGAACAGCTTGCCTCCAGAAGTTGTGAATGCCCCAACACTGGAAGTCTTTAAGAAGATGTTGGATAGCTATTTGTCTGAAACGGTATAGGGTTTCCTGCCTAGGCAGGGGGTTGGACTAGAAGACCTCCAAGGTCCCTTCAAACTCTGCTATTGTATTGGAAGGAAGGAAGGAAGGAAGGAAGGAAGGAAGGAAGGAAGGAAGGAAGGAAGGAAGGAAGGTTCACACAAATGCAGAAGCAATGCTTCAAAGCCTCAATCTTTAAAGACGGTATGGTGCAATCTTGCATGTGCTAGTGTAACACCAAGTGAGGAGATACTACCAAAAGCCACTTGTCCCAGGGAGTGACATAAATCTGCATCAGAAGATATGGCAGGGATCCAGCCTAGAAATATGTCACTCCCCAGAGGGAGTACGTTCTTCCCATGGTTTCAAAATTCCACACAGAGATTGATTAATTGGAAGCACTTCAGGAGAGTAAAACATAGAATGCTGCATTTGAGATTGACTGATTGACTTTATGTAACTCAAGGCAGCAAACATACACAACACAATTTCCTCCTATTTTCCCCATAACAACAACCCTGTGAGGTCGGTTGGGAAAACAGAGAATGACCGGACCAAGTCATCCAGGCGGCAGTCATGCCTAAGGTGGGACCTGAACTCAAGGTCTGCTACTTTCCACCCTGATGCCTTAGCCACTAGACCCGTGATGGCAAACCTATGGCATGCATGCCACAGGTGGCACACAGAGCTTAGCTCCGCCGTGCATGTGTGCGCACCTCCTGCCGGCCAGCTGGTTTTTGGGTGTCTGCTGCGCATGTGGGGGGCGGGTGCATGTGGAAGACACATACGCAGGCGGGGTGCATGTGTAGGGGGTTCGCCCACAGGGGGTCATGTATGCCTGCGGGATGGTCACACGCATACACAGGGGAAAAGTGCATGCAGGGGCTTCATGTGTGCATACGGGAGGGAGCAGGGCATGAGGTGGGGTCGCACATGCATTGCATTATGGATGTGTGCACGTGCGCACTTTGGCACTGAAAAGGTTAGCCATCACTGCACTAGACCAAACTGCCTTTCCTAGAGATAACCCAGCTGGAGACATCCATACTGTACTAGGATGTACATATTTGTTTGTTCATCAAATTTGTGCACTATAAATACACAATATGTTTCCTATATTTATCATGGAAAGATAAAAACAGGAGAAAACAAGAAGAAATGAGAGCAATACAGGTAGTCCTTGCTTATTGACCACTCATTCGGCGACAGATCGAAGTTAGATAGTACTGAAAAAGGACACTCATGACCGGTCCTGGAACTTGTGCCTGTTGCAATGTCATCATAGTAATGTGGGCACTTGCTAACTAGTGTAGACAGGGATTGTAGGAATAAAGAATGTGGGATCATTTGGATTTCTGCATTTTTGCTCCTTCCCCTCCCATCTTCTTTTGAAATTATCTAACTTAAATCGGCTCAGAAAATGAAAATAATGCGCTTCCAAGTCACCTTATCACATACTATGTTTTCCCGAAAATAAGACAGGGTCTTATTTTCTTTTGACCCCTGAAATAAGCACTCGGCCTTATTTCTGGGGAAGTCTTATTATTTTTGAGGTGCAGGAGGCGGCGACATGGTCACCTCATGGCTGCTGTTGTGTTGCAATATTTTCCGGCAGGGCTTATTATCTGGGGAGGTTTTATTTTTGGGGAAACAGGGTAGCATTATTACCATTAAAGCAGGGACAACCGCTGAGTTTTTTTTAAATTAAAAATGATATTAGTTCCTGTACATTTAAAAAGCTGGACCTTCAATTATATGATTGTGGCCATTACCTTGACATGTTCGGCACTTAATGAAGTGCTTAATGAGAGGGTTTTATGCCCTGGAAACTGTTTTAGAGCACTCATACTGATCAGAGTATAAAAGCCCATTTGTGATATACTCTCTCAGCTTCATTTCAGTGGAGCTTAAGTTTGTAGGTTGGTTTTGTTAAAACAAACGAGCCCAAAATCTTTGCTTGATCTAACTCTTGAGCGTCAAGGATCTCAAAGCAGCAGCATCCTTGAATTACACTTTTGTGCCTCAATTTCTCACAATTTCCGCGGGCGTTAAACACTTCCCGAATTCGAGGGTTGCACGCCAGATGGATTTTGCCCGTTGCTTGCAGGTAGAAAAAAAATGGTGGGACTCCTAGATCTTAAGGCTGGCCGGCTGGCTTGCAAAGTATCCAGTCGCTGCTTCTCCATTGCAAGCCTTTGCCGAACCAGACTTCCGTGCAGCGAAAGACAACCCCAACCGCGCAGAAAAGCAGGCACGTGCAACAAGCACGCACACGTGCAAATATCCCGCCAGGGAAGGCTTTCCTCTCATTCGGCAAAGCAGGCAAAAAGTGTAGAATTTTGTGCCGCGTTTTGTATCCCTGTCGACCAACAATTCAAACTCAACTCAATTCGATTCAAACTCAACCCCCTCATATCTTTAACCTTAAACTGTCCACCGTGGACCTCACGCGTTTTCTAAAAGGTTCCTAAGGGGGCGTGCATAAGCGCACCAGCGTGCCTACAGTCCCTGTCCTACTGCCCCCATTGATATATACTCGCTTTATCTGTTCATGGCCATGGTATATTTATTTATATCCAACTCTTTATACCAATCTCATGCGATCATGTCTACGTCTATACTAATATCTGTTACCTTGTACATGTTGACTAATTAAATAAAATAAATAAATAAAATTTGCTCGTGTGTGTGTGTATGGAAGGAGGGTGTAGGTGGGTGAGGCAAATAGCTGCACGAGAAACCGAGCGCAAACACGTTTGCAAGGCGACTTCCTCCTTGGGTCGGAAGGGCAAAGGCCCGCCAAAGCTTTTTTTGTTTGCACCGGATCGTAAAAAATCCCCGCATCTTCCCCGCGTCTGCAGCTCTTTCCCGGCCGCCGCTCTTCTTTGTTCCGGCCTCTCGCCACTCTCCTCGCCGCCCAGACTTCTGTTTTGGGCTGGTCCCGCCGCCTTCACTTCTGAGCGCCGCCCCCGCCTCCGGGCCCGCAGCCCACCCTCCTCTCCTCTCCGGTCACGCCCCCCTCGCGCCCTTCCACTCCCTGCCTGCTCGCTTCTCTCCATTCAAGCGGTCTTCGCGCTCCGCTCTTCGTTAGCCGTCGCCGTCGCCTCCTCCTCTTCCTCCTCGCCATGTCCCAGCGCGGCGCTCCTGCTGGCGGCTGCTAAGGCGAGCGAGGGAGCAGAGCGACTCGTCCTTTGGGTGCGTTTGGCGTGCGCCTCTGGGGGATGGAGGGCGCCTAAAGCCGGCCGCGGAGTGAGGAGAGCGCGGTCGGGACGGTTCTTCGGGAAGGTGAGGCAGGCAAAGGAACCATGGAAGTGCAGTCGGTGACTGGAAGTCCGTCGGTGGCGGCGGCGGCGACAACGGCAGCGGCCCCTGGCCCCGGCGCTCCCCCCTCGGAACCGGCTAAGGATACGGACCGCCAGCTGCGCCTTCGCCTCTGCGTCCTCAACGAGATCCTGGGCACCGAACGGGACTACGTGGGCACCCTGCGCTTCTTGCAGTCGGTAAGCGCCGGGGCTCCGGAGAGGGTCGTGGGGGAGAGGGTCATTGGGGGGCAGGCGAGGAAGAGGAAGGGCGGCTGCGGCGAGGGGCACCGCTGCGGGGAACGTGGAGGTGCCAGCCCTGGGGAGACTCTCGCCGCCTTGCGAAACGAGCTGCGAAGTTGGCCGGCGCCGGTGTAGTCGCGCCAGACTTGTCTCTGGAAGGCGATGCGGAGACGAATCCGTATCCAGTCCGCTGGGGGAAAGGGAGGCGGGGGGGGGGGTTGAGTCGACCCTCTCGCCAGATTGGGTGCGCCCTGCTCCCGTTGTTACCGGGCGGCATCACCTGTAGGGCTTGGAAGCGGCCAACTTGGCCAAAGGGCAAGTGGGCTGGAGGGGCAGCTGAGGACACCGTGCTCGGTTCCTGCGGCTGGTTAAAGCGTACTTTGGTCTCCCTAGGGATGAAAAAAAGGTGTTGGGATTCTGTGTGGCAGAGGGTGTCGCCTTCAGAAGTTGAAGAGGGCTTGGCAAAGGCCCGTCGTCGGGGCTTGGGTTGAGCGGGGCCGGGGATGGTTTGCAAGCTGGGATGTCAACACTGCTCATCCATCATGTGGCTTTCCTTGAACCCCCCCCCCCCCCCCAATCTTTAAGGCTCTTGGCAGAATTCGCAGCCGGCGTACGGGGCGTTTGAGAACTGCTACTGGTGGGCTTCTAAGTGGGTGGTAGAGGAGGGGCAGCGTTTGCCTCATGGTGGGAAAACTGGCCCTTGATGCCGAGAGGCTTGGTGTGGTTTTTAAATCACCCCTTTCAAGATCCAGAAGGCTTCAAGATGTTTACACGCAGTTGATTGGTCTTACCATAGTTCATCAGGTGCCTGGTTGGGCGTAAGGGGGAGCCCTTTGCAAGCAACAGTGATATAGTATTACTAATGGATTTTTTAAATTTGTTTTTTAAACTGGGTGATAAAACCCTTTCTTGTCTGAAGGGTTGTTTTAAAAGCGCTTTCTCCCCCCACCCCCACTTTGTTCTCTCCCAAGAGACGTTTGGGGTGCATGTTTTAGACTTGGGCGACTTTTTCAGCAATAAATCTTGACTTAAGTTGAGACTCTCTTGCCTTTTATTTTAAAAGTAATTCCAGGCACCCTTGTAGTCTTCCTAGAAACTTTTCTTTGTTGCTTGAATTTTGGATTACTTATGTATTTTTATTGGATTAGTCAAGCTATTTGTATCCATGTCAGGCTAATTTTTATTTCTTGGCTAGATTAGCACTTCCCTTTTAGTTTTGCAGCCGTGGCAGTTGAAACTCATCAGCATTCCGAAACATTTCTTCTGTCTTTGCACCCAATTGCTTTGTGGCTAACTCTGTCCTCATGCTCTCCTGAAACTGTGGGAACAAACATTTAGCTTTGAGCACTGCCTAAAAACATCTATAATGGTGTTAGTTTGTAAAGCCTCTTCATTAGCAACAACAGTGTACTTGGATTAATTTGGCTCAACTGCAATTAACAATATGTCCTGCAAAAGCAAGCCATCTTGAAGGAATAATTTTAAGGAATGAAATGTTTGCATTGATACACAGTCTGGTTCTGTTCAGACCAACTATTGGTAGAGCTTCTACAGTGGGTTCTTTTAAAGCCATAACAAGTCAGGTGCAAAGTTTAGTCATTAAAATGCTAGCCATCTTTTCCTATTGCGTTCATTTTCATTGTTCCTTCCTCCCTCCCACTATTATTTTTTTTAATTTGCTGCAGGTCATGACACTTGGCTGTCTGATCTGTCTGATCTCAAAAAGCTAAGCTAGAAAGCTGGACTGGACCTAATTTTTAGTTAGGATGGGAGACCACCAGGAAATTCCAGGATATTTGGGATAGGCTGGAGAGTCAATAAAGCACTGCAGAGGAGAAGGCATTGACAGGTTATTTCTATATTGAGTCCAGAAAATTACATGCGCCTATGTAGTCATCATGAATCATACTCCACTCAAGGGTGAGTTTACTGTTACCTTATTTAAAGGCCAAAAAGAGATCAAGTTGTTTGAAGGACCATAAATATCAGCATGAAAATCCCTGAATCTTTATAAATTCTGTAAGAGGCTCTGTTCTTTGCGTGCTTTAAATTGGATCAGGTTTGTGGAAACCATGGCCTAATATTTTGAAATTCTGTGTATAAAATTTTGGCTACTCTTAAGCAAATCTAACAAATGGATTTCAAAGTAGTTTGTAATACAATATTAATTTTATCTTACACTCTTTTTATTGAATACTCTAATATATACTATACTAGCTGGTAACCAGGAGTTGCCTGGGCATTTATAGATGTCGAAGTGTTTGTCTGACAGGGAGCCATTGAGAGGGGCCTTTCTCCCCTCTACTCCCATGCCCATCATCCCTGCCCCTTCCCTTCCCCCTCGCATGTGCTCCTCTTTCCCGCCCTCTCTACGATCCTGGTAATTGCCCCAAATCCACCAAACACTTCCCCATTGGTCCACTGGAAGGTGAATGTCACGGCTGGCTTTCCAGAGGAAGCTGCGAAGCAACTGATATCACAAACAATTGCTGCTCTAGGGCGCCACACTTGCTTTCTTCAATGGGCCAGGCATTCTAGAGTTATGCTGGAACATACAGACAGAGACACAGACAACCCAGAGGTGTCCCCCCCTCCCGTATTTGTTTCCAGTGGGTAAGTCATCTGTGTATCAGGTTTGGTTGAAATTGCTCAAGGCGCTCCAGAGTTATGCTGGAACACACATACATACATACTATTTAGCTCTCATTAGCTAGCCATACCCTTACTGGGAATCGAACCTGGGCTGTATTACATATTAAGCAGATGTATTAGCACTAAGCCACAGGCTCTCCTCCTTTATCAGCTAAGCCAGGGAAATAGGTATGTCATAGGTATGAAATAGGTATTTATCAGCACAAATGCAACACAAATGTAACAAAGGCAACATAAAAGATGGTTTTCTGCCTGGATGGTCTCCTGGAGTGAGCTGAAAGACAGAAAAGGGAAGCAGTGTGCTCCCTCCCATATTTGGGCATACCAGGGGTTGTGACACAATACATACATGCATACATACAAATATATATGTTTGTGTGTGTGTGTGTGTGTGTATGTGTATATGTGTATATTATTATTATTATTAATAATAATAATAATAATAATAATAATAATAATAATAATAATAATAATAATAATAATAATAATAATAATGAATTCTCCTGGTTTCTAGCTGATGTCTTAACCACTGCACCAAACTGGCTCTTAAATTTAGTATTTGTTATACTGAAAATCTTTTAAAGTGATATCAATTGTAACGATAAATCTTTTACTGTTCAGTAACTTACAATCCAATATAGTATTTTTAGTGTATGCTTTCCAGTTTACAGTTTTAGTACACCACCCAAGCTAGTGCAGAAGGCAATTCTCCCCGATCGTTTTCATCAGAGGCTGATTTATGACAATTGAATACAATTTCATCACAGTATGATTATAGATAATATGGCAGTGTATAGCCCCTGTTTTGATATTATCTTCCCATTTTCTTTGAATCATTTATATAATTATCTTTAATCTATAATGAAACTATTAAGATTGTGGGGAAACAGTTGCAGTTTCACAGATTTGATAAATCCAGCAATCAACAAAACCATAAAAGCAAGAACAGTAAACACATAAATAACAATTTATTATACAGGATAAAAACTATATAAACATGTAAGAAGAATGGAAAACTTACACATTTTGTTAATCAGATAATTTTAATGTGGGATAAGAATATTTTAAATATGTGTTTTTCTCAGAAAAAATATTAACTGCATAAAATTGGATAAAGTTTTTGTATAATCCCTCATTTTTCTGTAAGAACCTGAAAAAAGATGGGGTAAAATTAAAATGAATGGCTGTGCCTAATGAAGATTGCAAGTTATATATTTCTTCCTTTTATTTTTATTTTTTGTGTTCCTCTGATTTGCACAGTACATTGTTACAATATCATGTGGTATGCTTTGGCTTAAAGTACTGTGTGACTCCAGTAGTTTAAATCATGACTTATTCCACCATGTACAAAGCAAAATATTATACATATTTTCTATAAGTGAAATACATGAATTCAGTAGTATTACTGTTGGCTGAAAAGAATGTGGCTGTTGGAAGGAGCAATAGCAATTGAAATCTTGGATTTCTTTAGTAGACATTAAGAGTATGTAATCTTCCAAAACTGTCAATTAAAGTGGCTTTTGGCTTCAAGTTATTGATGTTTTATTTCAGTGGAATGTTCTTCTATAAAAAGCACTTGTTACTCCACCATCATGGTTCTGCCCTGCCTAGACAATCATCCGTCATATTCTGGTTATTGAAGAAGAGAGTTTTGTTGTTCGCAGATCAGGTTATTTGCCACTAGTTCTTGTCAAGTCCTCGGACTTACGACCCGAGTCGGGCAGAACAAGCTGGGACTTCCCTGATTGGTTCAAGCGCCCCTGTTGGCAGGCACGGAAATTGCAGCAGATTGGCTGCTGCCTGACAGCTGTCATATAAATAGGTGTCAGACAGCCCCTGTTGTGGCTTGTTGTTACTAGTATTGATTTGTTAGTAAAGAGTTTAATCACAACATGGCGTTTGTCTTACCTCAGCTTTAGCGAACAAAGCATTGGCGACGAGGATGGCGGGATTCTCGACCACACATTTGTTCGCTGAATACAGCCCTGACCGCGAGTCATGGGACGCTTAGAGCTTTTTGAATGTTTTCTTCAGGCGCAGGATTTGGCAGCTCTCTCACCTGACAGAAAAAGAGGAATTTTTTTTGAGCTCCTGCAGGCTTGAAATGTTCGCGACCGCCCGTGCACTAGTCGCGCCCACCCCTGTTCACGCTGTCAATTGGGAAGTCCTTTTAAACAAATTGAAGGGGCACTATGCCCCTGCGCCATCCCGTTTTTCCTGGCGTCACACATTTCGCCAGTGCGTGCAGCACGAAGACCAATCCGTAAATCACTACATCGCTTCCCTCTGGGCATCGGCGGTACATTGTGAATTCGCCGATTTAGAAGAAGCTCTGCTTGAGCAATTTATTTACAGCATTCGGGACATGCAGCTGCGGCGGAGATTACTGTCCAGGTCTGAACTGACTGGAGCTGTAAAGTATTGACCAGACCAGTTCTTCAAGGACACTTTTTTATGTTCTGTGTATTCCACAGAAAACAGTAGACACCGTTCGAGACAGCTTTTTCAAAACCCACTATCAGTACTTAACTCTTTTGAGGGCTGATGGTCTAATTTAGGAAAGAGAGGCTGGAAAACTTCTCTTTTTCCCCTCTTCTCTGGAGCAGAGATCATCAACTAGTGGTCTGTGGACCACTGGTGATCTGTGAGAAAATTTTGGTGGTCTGCAGAAAAATTATTTACATTTTTTATATTGTAGTAAATACTATTTATCTTTAAAAAAATCATATTAGGGGTCCGCGGGTTTTAAAATTATGAATTTAGTTGTCCCTGAGGTCCGAAAGGTTGGTGACCCCTGCTCTGGAGCACTTTTCACAGAACACGAAGCTCAATTTGGAATTATAAATTGCCTGAATTTCATGAGATCTTGAGAACCATTGTCTGTCCACTGATTCTCAATCATCCAGGTCAAAGTTGACTCAAAGGTGCTTTTTAAAAAGGCAACTGGACTTCTTTGGTTTTCAACTTTTTCAAAGAAAAAAACCCCAAGAAAGTCCATTTGCCTTTTGGAAAAGCATCTTAGGACACCAAGTCCATTGTTAAAAATTGCCCAAGTACACCACTAATGCTTATATTATGCTGCCTGGTTTAATACATGAGAATGTGACATTGCCCTCAACTTGGTAGGAAGCAGACTTAGCTTGTGGAAGCTCCTTCCTCAAGATTATCTAGAAACTCGTCCTTTTTATCACAATGCTTGAAATTGGGAACAAAGGAAACAGCTTTGGGGAGAGAAAAAAAGCATAGATGTTAACGCAATGCCAGAAAGCTATACACACCACCAGAAAGCTTTTCTCGTCTTGTGACAACAAAATACCACAGGGATGAACGAAGGAGTTGGTGTTTTGCGTTTGGGGCTGGGCCCCCTGGTTAAACATTTACCATACAAGCCCCAGATTTTGTTTCTCGTTGTCTCCATAAATAACGCCGAAGGAGCAAAGAGCCCAATTCAATGAGTAGGGAGTCAAGAGTTTTCCAAGGACTTCCAGGCTCCCGTAGTAATGTGAAAAAATCCTTTTCTATATTCGATGCTATAGACTTGCCTATAAATCAGGCTGTGTTAATTGCAGATTTTTTTTTAAAAAAAAAATTCTTTTCTTAGAAGTCTAGCATGTGGCCATATAGCAGTGAAGGGAAAGGTTTCTCTGTGTGTGTGCCTGGAGACCTTTTCCCCTCTGCTGGGTGGGGGTCTTCTTGCAGATACAAAAGGCCCCTTTTTTATTTGCTTTGTCGGGCAGATCCCAACACTTTTATTTTACTTCTGTGGGTTAAAAGGGGGAGCAAGAGGGGTGGGGGTGGGGTGGGAGTAGGAGAGGGCAGCCTAAATGTTACAGTATACAACATTTTCTGAGTTCCCCCAGGAAGTCGCCATATTCCCTGCAAGAAAGCTGTGCAGCTTCTTTCTTGAGCTGTGGAATATAATGCAATTTTAGCTCCATGCATTAACACAATTTTACAAGAATGCATTATAAAATGCTTCTTTCTTGGCTTGGCAGTTAGTTGACAGTGTTCTGCTTTGCATCTTTGAATCTGAGTTGAATCCAGGGCTGCTAGATTCCTTTGGATTATGAAATCACAGAATTTCAAAAAGTTGCTGCATTCTTTTTTTTTTTACCCTTAACCCATTTTTATTTATTCTTTATTTTGTATGGATTCTGAAGAATTCAGTGGCTGGGATCTTAACTGTCTGATGAACAAATTGAGAAGCACTGTGTATATTTATATTGACACATCTCCCCAAACTCTTTTGCTTCCAATCTCTAAATTTCAGAACTAGATTTTCAGTGAGTACAAAACTGTAGCAGAAGTTGTAAAGCTGAAAACAGTTGGAATATACAAACACACACACACACACACACACACACACACACACACCTAATCTATCTCTTTAAAGATAGCCTCTGGCCTGTATACATGCCCCAAATCTCTTCTGTATTTTATAAATGCCAAAGCCTGTTAGGATTACATTGCCAAAATTTAACAGAAGAACTTTTCAGCAATCTGTAGTCTTAAAATACATAAACTAGAACTCCCTAAATACCCTTGAAATATCCTTCCTGCCCAAACTAGCACAAAGTACAGTTAGTCCTTGACTTAAGACCACAATGGAGCCCCAAAGTTCTATTGTTAAGTGAGACATTTGTTACGTGCGTTTTGCCCCAGTTTATGACCTTTTTTTGCCACAGTTGTTAAATGAATCCCTGCCGTTGATACGTTAGTAACCTGGTTGTTAAGTGAATCTGGCTTTCTGACTTTGCTTGCCAGAAGGTCACAAAAGGTGATGGCATGACTTTGGGACAACAATGTCATAAGTATAAACCAGTTGCCAAACATTTGAATTTTGATCACGTGACAATAGGGATGCTGCAAGGGTGGTGAACGCGAAAACCGGTTATAAGTCACTTTTTTCAGTGTCACCTTGAACGGTCACTAAATGAACCATTTTAACTCGAGGATTACCTGTATTAGGCGTGCACATTTGCATTGCTGCCCTGCTACTAGGCCTGCCATTGAAGGTCCCTAGCTGCCCAAAAAAAAATTACACTTGTAGCTACAACTGCAACCTACCCCTATTTTTAATGCTTTGTCCTTACGACATTGTTTTTGTCTCCTACCTAGCTCACAATAAAATGGTTTGATTTTTTTTTTAAAAAATGCTCCAGTATTAAAACAATATTTTCACAATTTTTGCCAAGAACCCACCTACACTTGCCCAATTAGGGAGAATGAATGATTAGTTGCTTTCTGCCAACAGGCAATGCTTTCTTTAGCTTGCCTGATATTAAAAGGGAGGACGGCACCACTTGCCAACTGTGTTACTGTGACAGAAGAGGAGGGCCTGTCAATAGGGGCAGTGAATTTTATTCTGGCAAACAGCTATCTGGCTAAAGCACGGTGGATTGCACTTCATCACGGTCATCTGACGATTGCCCTACGTGTGATGATTACATTAAAGGTTAAATTTAATCTTTATTTGGCTAAATGTATTGACAGGCCAAATTTTAAGACAAAGATATGAAAGATCTGGGATATAAAAATGATCACACTCATCCCCAAAACTGGCATTGGAAATTATTTGCTTACAAACAAATGTTCATCAATTCTGTTGATACGTAGTACATCATTTCATATATTCCTGCTTCCAAGTGTCACGTTAGACTGATGTAAA
The DNA here is from genome assembly GCF_964273705.1 of Natrix helvetica. Classification (NCBI taxonomy): domain Eukaryota; kingdom Metazoa; phylum Chordata; class Lepidosauria; order Squamata; family Natricidae; genus Natrix; species Natrix helvetica. Next base: position 153,815,814 of record NC_138549.1, on the reverse strand, counting down.
TAACGCTGACATAAATTTTGGTTTGCATCGATTACATTGCTGCCAGTTAATTTTGTTGGGGTGTTTTTTGTGCTGACTTCTTTCATTCCCTGTTGCATAAGTGTGTAACATTAGCACACAGGCTGCTATCAGATAAAGTAAAACCACATCCGTTGCCTTAAAAATATTTTGTTCTGCAACTTGGCTGAGTATTTAGCTTCTTGGTATTTAGGATGCCATGTAATCTGGAGCAGCTGTTCTGTACATGGCCCGCTGCTCTTTTCCCCATCTGCGATTAGCTGCTGCAATTGGCCTTTGAACCATTACAAGGAATGTTTGTCTTGGTCACTTCTTGGTGGTGATTTCCTGTGTCCTGCCTTACAGCTCTTGTACCTCTTCTTAGGTTCAGTAGGTGCTGATAATAAAGCTGCTTGTCCAGAGAAGGCAAACCATCTGGTTTCTGTAAAACATTGTTTTTCAAACTTGGTAACTTTTAAGCGGTGTGGACTTCAACTCCCAGCATTCCTCAGCCAGCAGAATTCTTCTCTTAAAGTTGCCAGTTTGAAAAAACACTGGTGTAAAACAAGTTGTATGCATGGTGGCTTTGGAAGGGAGGAAGGGAGTGTAAAATATAGAAAAGGGCAGATTGAAATGCACTTTCCTGTTTTTGTTATTGCTGAAGTATAGATCAGATGCATGAGCCTGGCACTTGCCACAGGGCGTTTATCTGAAAGGCAGCTGGGCCATGTATTCCCATTCTGAAAGTGTTGCTTGCTTTGTTCAAAATGCTTGATTTCATACAAGTATCTTCTATTGCTTAAGTACTCAAGAAAACAGACAAAGATCCAATCCAAAGGGTGTCTCCAGAAAACAGTTTACTTGTATAAATACAACAATCTATATTTCCCCAATAGGAAAGGAACCTGGATATGAATGTGAAATGAAAGCAGGCAATTTATAGTTTAAGTCAGATTGAGTGGAAATTTCTTCGAAATCTCATTTTTGATTAGCTGAGAACTTAACTTGGTGATCCCCACAGCTCATTCTTTCATTGAAGCTGTTGATGCTGTAGGTCTCTAATGAACCTTGAGATTAAAATGTCTGCAATCCAATATATGTGTCTCAAGGACTGTCATAGAGTCGTAAATGCAAGGGCTTGTAGGTGTCTTGGAAATTATCAACTCCAACTTAGTCCAACCTTGCGCTACAGTTCGCTATTACTAATGTGATTCTGCTGTATGGGTGAGATATGTGTAACTAGCATGATAATGATGGGGGACAGTGAATTATTTCTGTGTTTTAATTAGAAATAGGATTTTCTGGCATGGGTATTTTAGGAGCATCTGGAAAGGCATACCAGTGTATGCAAGTTTTGGGTTCTTCGTGCTGTTAGTAACAAAAGATACTATAATAAACAGGGATTGAGGAAGAAGCAAGAAAGTCCAACAGCTTCATCAGATATTTCCTGAGCTCTGGAAACACAATTATTTTCCTATATATCCCTCAACTATGGGGTGGCTCAGTGGCTAAGACGCTGAGCCTGTCGATTGGAAAGGTTGGTAGTTTGGCAGTTCGAATCTCTAGCGCCATGAACGGCGTGAGCTCCCATTACTTGTCCCAGCTTCTGCCAGCCTAACAGTTCGAAAGCACGTAAAAATGCAAGTAGAAAAATAGGAACCACTTTGGTGGGAAGATAACAGCATTCCATGTGCCTTCGGTGTTTAGTCATGCTGGCCACATGACCATGGAGACGTCTTCGGATAGCGCTGGCTCTTTGGCTTTGAAACGGAGATGAGCACCGCCCCCTAGAGTCGGGAACGACTAGCATATATGTGAATGAGTAATCTTTACCTTATCCCTCAACACATTAGTTCATCCTAATTACCATGAACTCTTGACATTTGTCCTCAAACTCTTAAATGCTTGCATGTTCTTTAGTGTGATTTTTGTTTTCCCCCAAATAGTACCTATGGATTTTTCTCCCTGTGATCAACCAGGTTATTAGTGTTTTAAAGACATACATAGATTCCCTAAAACAACATAAGCATAATTGTAGTCTACATGCAGATTAACTCATGTTTTTTGGATGCTGAAAGCTGTTTGGGGGATGTTATTTTGCATATCATGTCATGTTTTTAGGGACTTGTAGCCATGTAGCCATGATGTTTTAACCTGATTTTAATTAAACCAATTTTTAGTATGCAAACATACTAACTATATTGTTTGTTTATTCAACATATATGCTACCCATTTTACCTGGAGGCCACTAGGCAAATTACAATGATTAAAAAAACTGCTAAAAGCATTAAAACATCAAAGCAATAAACAGCAACATTGACTTAAAATTGACAAAGTTGAGGAGGAAGGGAGCAAGGTGAATAAAAGGGAGAGATGGGATCTTAGTCTATTAACCACCTCCAGAATGATGCACCTCCATTGGGAACCTTAATTAAATCATAATGTGTAAATTGCAATAATCCAGATATTGGGTCAAATCAAGCCATATTATGGCTTAACATGGTACATAAAACCAATCAATGCCACCTTTACTCAAATAGGTGGTCAATTGAAATAATTATAATAATCATCACCATAAAAACCAGTTAATATTATAGGAATTGAAATGAATGACTTTGAAATTCAGATTGGTGTGTGGTATTTATGTCCAGTTGATTCAGTGAGATCTGAACTGAGGATGACTTTTTTTTTAAATGAGAAAGCAGAGGAAACTGAATGCAAATCAGCCATCAGAGCGAGCATGCCTCCTCTTCCCCTCTCCTAGACTGGAATAAAGGTTTCCCTTGGTATTTTCATGCCTTTTATGTTTTTGCTTCCTATTAGGGAGCATATCCTTTGTAGTCAGTCCTGAGTGCTACAGCTTTCATTTTGTTTATGCTCCAATCAACCCATGTGGATGTTAATGGCCTTGACCTCTGCATTCACCGTGGAGCTTTGCATTTTTGGATTGATCAAGGCTAAGTAATAATTACAGTTTTGATTTCCAGAGCTGTTGCCACTTCTCATGCCTTCTCTTTGCGGCATTGGCCGGAAGGCATCAGAGCACTTCTGAAAGCAGATAACACAGAAGTCCTGGGCTTCATTCTTGAATCTGCTCCTGGTACTTGGAGCTGATTTCCTCCCCATCTGCCAAATGGGATAGATTATAATCTCTACCTCATGCAGGTTTATGAGGGTTTGTTCATTAGGGTTTGTAAAAATGCTGCAGGTTACCCAGATGAAAGAGGAGTCAGGTAATTACTGTTCTCTAATAAAGTCTGGTATAACTGCCTTCTCACAACAAGCAAAAGGCCTCTTTCCAAGCAAAATAATTATCTGTATTGCTCTGTGATGCATCCTGTGGTTTTATAGTGGTCTGCTCAGAGCTATATTCAGCCATTGAGCTTGTGCCTCTGTGAATTGTTTGCACCCTCAGTTAAGACCTTTTCCTCAGAGTTGCCTTAAATTAAAATGAATGATATTTTGCATAAATGTGTGTCTGGAGATGTAGGGAAGCAGCAGTAGAACTATCTTGTAAAATTTGGCAATTTTCTTTTTAGGTTGTCCAAGATATTTTAAAGCCTGGGGAAGAGATTTCACTGGTCTTTCCCCATTACATAATTCATTTCCGTTGCTGTTAGTTATTTGAAAAGGCTTTGATCTTGTTTAGCCTTTGACTTGTAGTAAGTTACTTAAGGGCTTCATAAGGAAGCCATATCTATGATGGAATAAAATTAGTTAAGTGGTAAAATTGTCACTCCTGGTTTCCTTGAGGAAAAAGTTATACAGGTGGTGTTTTATTCTCAGAGGTTCAGGGTAAAATTGTAGATAATGAAACTGAATAATGAGACTTAGAGTTTAGGGGAATTAAAGGTTTAGGTTCAATAGTATGCCAGGGGTCTTTAAATTTGTGGACTTTTAAGACTTGTGGCTTTCAACTCCCAGAATTCTGGGAAGTCCACAAAGTCTTAAAGTTGGCAAGTCATTGTCTTCCTCTCATTAGTGTTTCCATAGTGGTACCTCTTTCTCCTTCTTGTGTGGTTGTTGTGGATCTTCCTGGGTCAGCTGAATTATAAGAGTCCTTGTAGCAGCTACCAATCTTCAGATGAATTCACTTGACTGGTGATGGAGAGAGTTGCTCTGATTTGTATCACGTTTGCCCATAGTGGTTTCTGGGTCACTTTTTTATGAACTTGGAGGTATGACTTCTTAATTGTACTACTGGATCCTAGTGCTGTCTGTGGTAACCAGAGGAGGTTCTTGAGAGTCTGTGGGCAGTACAAGCATTGTGACTGCTCGTGGCAATCTCCCATTTGTGCCACAGTACGCTAGTCAGTGATACACCTGTAGGCAGCATGAACATTTGATCCTGTGATTAAGAGACTCCTCCACTGAGGTTGTGAAAGAGCTCCATGGAGCAAATGATCCAGCATTAGCTATTTTTTCATGGCTTACTACCTCCGTCATTTACCAGGTGATTTGCTGTGAGGAAGGCCAGCTTCTATGAGGAAGCCAGGCTGATGTGAGATTTGCTGAGACAGAAGGAAGGAAGAGAAAATACAAGTGCATTGCTCTGATGATCTAACACTAACCCTTGAAAAATTTACTATATAGATATGCAAACATCCACTCTCTATTTTGGTCATGCTTTAGGTATCAAAAAGAAAGGCCAAAATAGCAGATGTGCATAAACCACTGAGCTCTAGTCTGTAATTTATCAATTATTGATGTACAATGCAATTTTATTATTAGATGTACATTCTGCCTTCAATTTCAAGGTTGTGTATATAATGTTCCTGCCTTCTATTTTTTCTACAACAATAACAACAACCTGTCAGGTGGATTCAGATGAGATGAGAGTGACTGGCCCAAAGTTTCCCAGCCAACTTTCGATGTCTAAGGTAGGACATTGAAGTCATGGTTTCTACTCCAGCACCATAACACCTTGTACACACACACTAGATGTGAATGAGTCACATCTATTTAATTCAAAATAGTAGATTTGCAATCTATTATTTTGTCCTGAATGAGTGTACAACTATGAAAGAAATGGTTAAAGGTAAAATCCCCCTTAAATTTTGTTAGATTCCCGTGACTTCATGGACGTGTTCAAGTTGTTTCTTTGGCAGCAGTCCAGAAGTACTTTGCCATTTCCCTATTCTGGAATATTCTTTCAATTCTTAATCTAACCTATAGCCTTGGGATTTCCTGACTATCATTCCCGATACTAACCAAGCCTGAGCTTGCTCAGCATTTTTTGATATTAGACAAGGTCAGCTAGGAAAAGCAATGTATGCACCAAAGATTAAGCTGTTGGGACCAGCTGTAATTAGAGATATTGTATCTTGATGTGCTGTGGATATTCAAGGCTTCTGATGAAAATTAGTATGGGAGACAAGATGAGTTTCATCTTCAAAACTTTCATCTTAGCCTTTATAAACCAAATTTGACTCAAAAGAGGTTGGTTTGTTGTAGGTTGTGTTTTCATTTGTCATTTAATTTTAAATCCATGCCTAAAAGTGGTTTGAAGTGTTTGGCGGGTAATATTAGAAGTTAGAAACATTAGAAATTGAGCATGAAATCTCAGACCTGCAGTTTATTAAAAATATTCACTTTGGGTTGGATAGTAAGTAAGCCAAATAAGGGGCAAAGTTTGGAAATGTTTCTTGGGTCAGTCTGTTGGATCCAACTTTCATTTCCTCTTTGTTCCCAGTATAAAATGGCTGTCCATTTGCCCTTTCACGAAGATTCAGTAGCTGAGTCCATATGTTATTCTAGGCCAGAGGTGTCAAACTGGTGGCCCGCAGGCCGGATGTGTCACACGGAGACTACGCCTCTCCCAGCTCCCTGAAAAGGAAAAATGTTAAAGGAGAAATATCATGTGATGGCAACCTGATGTGGCGAGTTTGACACCTGTGTGCTAGGCCAATGTTTTCTTAACTATATTTTCTGAAATAATATGAAGTTGCCTGGAGTTGAATAATACACTAAGCCAAATACATTGTGGGCCAGTATGAAGTGTATGAAGGGGCAGTTGTTATTAATAAATCATGTGTTTTGGTCCATTTGGTCTAGTGGTTAAAATATCAGGCTAGAAAGTGGGAGATTGTGAGTTCAAGTCCTGTCTTAGCCATAAAAGCCAACTGGGTGACTTTGGGCCAGTCACTCTCTCTTAGCCCAATCCACCTCACAGGATTGTTGTTATGGGGAGAATAGGAGGAGGAAGCGGTATTGTTTGCCACCTTGAGTTATTTGTTAAAATAAGACCGCCCCGAGTCCCTTGTTTGCCACCTTGAGTTATTTGTTAAAATAAGACCGCCCCGAGTCCCTTTTTGGGAGAGGGGGCGGTTTAGAAATCTAAATAAATAAATAAATAATAAATAAATAAAATAAACATAAATATTATCCACCTTTGCAATTCATTCAGCAAATGAGGTTAATAGCTTAATGCAAATTTGAACCTACTTAATGTGTAATAGAACAAGTAAACACTGCACAGGAAATCTCCACCCTGCAACAATGACTTATAACAAGAATATGTTGGAGAGTGTTCACGGTTTTATGCCACTGTGATGAAGGCTCAATCTGTTTCCTCCTTACCTGAAATTGCTGCAGAAGCTCCTCCAAGTAAAAGATAGTGACTTTTAGAAAACCTTGAGTCTTTGATATTTGCTTTTTCTCTGTCTTCCCTTCAGTCATTGGCTGTTTTGCAGCCACCCTGCTGCCAATGCAGTTGGTGTTGTTTTGCAGAAGCTTCATCAAGACTCCACAGGAAGTACAGGGACCCATCATTAAAATATTCAACATGCTGAGCAGTGGTGGGTTGCAGGCGGTACGCCCTGGTACAGGCGTACCGGAGCCTGCCCGGAGGACTGGGTACCGCTCCGGTACAGTGCTTTGGACGGCCCGCCCACCCGTACTCCTTACCTGTCTTTAAAGTCTTCGGCACTTCTGCGCACGTGCATGGCGCATACAGCTGATCAGCTGGAGCGTTGCAGAAGCGTCGCTGGACAATAAGATGCATGCGCGCACTGCATGCATGTGCACGCGCACTGTGCACATCCATGTGGACAACGCCGGGCCCGTCCCAACCGTACTGGATCCGGAACCCACCACTGATGCTGAGGATCATGTAAAAAAAATGGGAAAATGGCAGGTTTCAGTCTTTCATCTGATTTAATATTAATTTTTCTTTTTTGTAGTTAGCATCATTTAATATGCTTTGGTCCAGCAGGCAATAGGTTGGATTTTAAGTACCAACATTTCCATGGAAGCCCAGTATTGGGAAATATTGGACATAGACTTTGCTACCAGGCAAGGTTATTTTGAGAGAGAAATTCCCTGGTGTGGCTGACATTGGAAATTGGCTATGTTTATAAAACACGCTTAACCAAATCAACAAGATTTGGCATAGCTGTCAGACTCATTCTTCTGCAAGTTGAATCTGATATTGTCACATCCAGGGCTGAGTTCAGTTTGCACCAACATTGCAGTTCATTCTTGCTATGACTTTAAGTGAGAAGCCACATTTTTGACTCTAAATAGCGAAATACATTTCCCCCTAACTTAATGATCCACAGCATATAAAGCCAGAGTAGCAATATCCAGAAATATATTCCAGTCTTTCATACAAAATTCCACAGAATTAATTTCCTGACAGTCTACCAATACCTACATTGCTGCTAGAAAGTAAACATCATTTTTTCCCCATTTAAGAGCCAGTCACTTTCTTCGTGACCTTTATGACAACTAGTGGATACTATGCATTAAGTCTGCGTTGCTTTTCATTGTCAAAGGTCCAGTTCAGAGCATCATAGGTGCTTCAGAGCATGCAGGGCACCTATATAATACCTGTCTGCCCTTCTTGAAACAAATGCGCCTTTTCCTGGGATTCTATGGGTCTCTTCAACAGCAGTGCAATCCGGGGGCGGGGGTGTATTTTGATATAAGGACTTGCAGAGAGATACTAAGGGCACACCCATATTTGTTTCAAAGTAACTTGTTCCCATTGAATGCAAAGCGGGATCCTCCTCCTATGAGAAGTTGCCCGCCACTACTATTGTAGTACCATACCATTCTACAATATTAAATGTCTTATTTTTGGAAAGGACCTTTATTGTGCAATTGGATCCAGGTTTTGCATACAGAAAGTACCCATCAAGCCTGGGAAAATCTTAATTCATTGGACTGGATAGTAGGCTACTGAGATGCTTCTCTTCTGCCTGACGTCTGGAGTTCTTCTCTTCTTTTCTCCTATTTCCTATTTCTTTTTTTTAATGTACTGTATTTTTTGCACTATAAGATGCTCTGGGCCATAAGACGCACCTAGATTTTGGGGAGGAAAACAAGAAAAAAAATCTGCCTCTGCCTCCCAGCAGTTTTCCTCCTGGCAGCAAACAGTAAACAGCCTGGTCAGCTTCAGCACTGCCTGATTTAGCAGTTGATTGGCAGTTGGATCAGCCTCCTGGAATACCACTGATCAGCTGTTCCAGGCAACGGGGATCACTGCTGCCCATCGCTGTCATCGCTGCCCATTGCCGCTGCCACCAATTGCCGTTGCCACCAATTGCTGCCTCTGCGCACCCTCTTTTTGGCCTCCACATGTCCCGTTTTCAGCCTATCACTGCTGCCACCTATTGCTGCTGCCTCCTATTGCTGACACCATTTGGTGGTAATAGGCAGGGACAGTGGTGATCCCCTCCGCCTGGAATGGGCTGAAAATCAGGATGTGCGGAGCCCGGAAATGGGACATGCGGAAGCAATGATGACAGCAATGAGCGGCGGTGATTTCCACAGCCTGGAACAGCTGATCAGTGGTATTCTGGGAGGCCAGTCCAACTGCCAGTCAGCTGCTTGTGCTAAATTGGGCTGCACTGAAGCTGACCAGACTGTTTGCTGTTTGCTGCAGGGAGGCAAATTGCTGGGAGACAGAGGCCGAACGGTGGGGGCCGGTGGATAGGCGGAGCTTCGGACATATTTGCTCTATAAGACGCATTTCCACCCACTTTTGGGTGGGAGGAAGTGCATCTTATAGACCGAAAAATACGGTATATATTGATTATGTTTTATCAATAGGAATAAAATACTAAACAGAAAAACAAAACAAAAAAACATACATTGAACAGTAACAACAACAAGAAAAACTGTACACATAAAAGGGAAAAAAGTGACACAAACTTCTGGCATTAAATATATTTAAAAAATCCATCTTGGCTGGATGCTGAAAGGAAAAATCAAGAAGCCTGATAAATTCTCCTCCCCTTACATAATGTGTTACAGTTATAAAATTTTGCATCCTTATTTAACAACAAAAATATATAAATAAGTATTTCAGATGAGATTTCTATCTAATAATCAAATCGACTCAACATCTAATATATAATAAAAGGGAGGAAAAATTCAGCAGGTTAGCCCAAATATTACACTTGTCTTCAAATCCCATTTGTTAAACATCTGTTAATCCTATTTCATATTTCTGAATCTCTCTATTTTAGTCTTGCTAGAAAAATGTCTGTCATGACGCTGACTTTTCTTCACAGCACTTGGGGTCGTTTCCTTCCCCAAGGGGAGTCTGGATAAGCCCTTCAAAAGTGCTGGTTTAGTCACACTCAGAGCCTTTTTGGTGTGTGTGTGTGAGAGAGACAGAGAAGACTATGTGATTCATTTAGTGCAAACTGGGATGGAACACTTAATCTGTGTTTACACAGCAATAGTGCTGTTTTGTGACCTTGGTTGACAAGAAGATCTATGGATGGATATATTCACCTAGAAATCGAGTTTCAGGGTATATATGGAGTGGCTAGTCTAAAATGCTAAAAACAAACGAACAATGTACACTGCCACTGCGGGTTTCACATCCACTTCTCCTCTAGTGTGACAGTCGTTACGGATAGTTTTTCCTGTACTTTGTAACTTTTGGCTATAGATCACTTCCCTCTGCTCAAAAAAACCAAAAATCCATACATTTCTCCCTGTTGTGCCGCCAAAACTGGCTTCTATTATTTGCAAATTAGTTGGGAAAAATCTGGTTGAACCAGCAACACTGTTCATTATTACACTGAGCCTATGTCAGGCACAAGAGCCCCTCAAGGACAGCTTTATAAACAGAACTGCAGATCTCATCTCAAAGGTGGCCCTTTTGCTGAGGAAGAAAGTGGGTCCCTATGGGGAAATATGATATAGCGCATGACCACATCTGGAATATTGTACTTAGTTTGGTCATTGAACTGTAGCTTTTTGGAGAAGAGGAAATTGGGGCAATTGCCAGGAGTCAGGTAGTTGAAGGAATTTAAAAAGAGAATTTGAAGTGATCAGATTGTTACTTCCGAATCAGGGGAGGAAACTAATTGATTGAAATGTTTCAAAAATTTTCTTTTGTTTTTACTGTTTAGGCTTTCTTTATTCATTGGACTTTGACTTCAATCGACAATCCCAATGTGAGGCAAAAAAATTACAGATATTATATAGGTGCAGACCAGTAGTGGGATATGACTGGTACACCCTGGTACGGGCGTACCGGTGCCTGCTGGGAGCACCAAATACCATTCCGGTACAGTGCTCTGGAGGCCTTTTCTTACCTGTATTTGGGCTGATTGGGGCTTACTCGCACGGAGCGTATGGCGCCTGCGTGATGCTCCGCCGAGCAGCTGGAGCATCGCGGGCGGTAAGTATGCAGGCGTGCTCTGCCCGCGTGCTGTGCACATGCATGAGGTGGACGCCTGGCCCCATTGCACCGTACAGGTTGCAATGGGATTTGGAACCCACCACTGGTGCAGACAGGTTATTATGTAGATGCAAAGAGAAGAAAATGGAACAGGCATGAAACAGCACCCTATCCATGGGCCTCTTGACGTTTGAAATAAGGCTGTCATATGTGGAGTGCAAAATTCTGGGGTACTATGAGATAGCAGTAGAGGAATAGATTTTCCTTCCTCTGAGCTGCCATTAAGTGGTTATTCAGATTTTTGCATACTGATCTAGTTGCTCTTGTCTCATAGGGTTTCAACTACACCTCAAAAATATTGTGGAATGGGAAAAAATATGGAACAAATCAACTAATAAGTTCAGGATCTTGAAGCAAGAAAAATTATATGGTTTGAAACTGGAATTTAAGGCGAAAAGCAAATATAAGTGTGGGCAAGATAAAAACCTAAAATATATACATACTGTGGAGAAAGTAGAAAAAGACATTAAAACAGAATGACTTCAAGAAGAAGTGAAAGGTAAATACTGTATGGTGTGAGATACGGTATGAGTACATGTAGTTACCTATAGTGGAACATGATGCTGGAGGAGAAAGCTGAAACCAAACAATTGATTTAAAGAGAGATAGAAGAGAGAAGTCATATAAGGAGGTAAACAAGACTTCTCTGTTAAAAAGAAATCAAAGAGAAAGAGGATGAAGCAGCAAGATGTAGGCCCACTGTTTATTAATTTTATAAATTATATTTCTAAGGGTACCTGACTACAGGTTATTCTGGGGGCCAATTAAGCATTAAAACAATGGAAAAACGAATCAAGGGAAGAACAAGAGATTCCTCTAGAGAGGACAACTTTCAACCAAATTCAATTTGGTCTAGTGGTGAAAGCACCAAGCTAGAAACCAAGAGTGTTTTATAGTTATTATAAATAGCTTCTGCTTTTCTTTGTTTTCCCTCTGGAAAATGTGGATCCCTGTTAATTAAAAGGTTAAGTGTCAAATTGCAAGATGCTGAGTGTCAGCAGCTGATCTTTAGCCTTTGGTAGATCACAGGAATTAGACAGAAACATTGAGTTCTTGATGTACTGTTCTGTGAAAAAGTATTTCCTCTTGCTAGGATTTTCTGAATTTTTCTGTGTCTTTGTCCCTAAATGTTGTCACAGCTTCACGTGGGTCCTACTAATATATAATGGGAGTGTGAGTGAAAGAATAGCATCAAAATGTGATGCTTGTTTAATTTAGTTATTTGTTCATTCCATAAACAAAATCATCCAACACATGATGTGCCAGAATAAAGAACCAATAGGCTTCCCAGTTAAATTAATTCAATTAAAGAGATAACTATAACCAGTTGTAGGAATATTTCATTAAACATTTGGGGCTGATTTGAGCCAATCCTGCTCTATACTTCACAGATTTTCCCACATCCCAAGGTTCTCATTACATAGATTCTACAGGCATGTTATCCCTTGGACAAAAACATTTCTGAACTTCTTTTCTAACGATCTGGAGTTCCACCTATCCACAATCAGACACCTATCTTGAAATGCCAAAGATTTGAAACAATCACAAATCTTTCCAATCATTCTTTCAAAAATCACTCTTAAATCCTTAGAATAATATCACTTAGATAGTACAAAGGTTTTATTAATAATCACCAGGAATCTTCAGGCCTCTCTCATTGTGGCTAATATTCATGAGCCCACCATCAAAACAGCACTTTATAAAATGTGGAATCTTGGCAGATTAGCAAGTTGCTCACCAAGAACAGCACTGATACTTGTGTTAAATTATGTTTGCATGGTATTGCAGTGTTTAGAATGCAGTATTGCAGGCTAACTGTGCCCACAGCCAGGAGTTTGATCCTGACCGGCTTAAGGTTGACTCATTCTTCCAAAGTTGGTAACATTAGGACCCAGATTGTTGGGGACAATATGCTTACTTTGTAAACCGCTTAGAGAGGGCTGTAAAGCACTATGAAGCTATTGCTATTGCTATTATTATTGCTAAGTTTGCCAAAAACATTTGGATGACATTTTTTTTTACTTTCAGAGGAATGTTCTCGAGGAAGATGAATCAAAACTGTTCATGTTAGATGAATGTCTTTATTTCACAGAAACTAAGTATTGCATTCTGCAGTTAAGAACTTCATACTAACTGTCAATAATGGAAATATTTTTTTTCATGGTTTGGACTTTTGCTTCATGATTTCAACTTGCTTTGATGTCTCAGGACCTGGTTGATTTACCATCATGATAGGAATCATGGATTCTGTTGAAGGGTATGTGAATGAGGTATAAGGCAACAAGATAATAGTCCTAAATATATAAATAATCCTATGAGACTGGATGAACAAATGTACTGCTTGGAATAGCCAAGCCAAAGATCAGAGCTAAATTCCCGTGGTGTGACAAGAAAGGAACTGATCATGCTAGAAAAATCATACAGCTGACTTTGCTAATAAGAAATTTGACTGTGCTGAAATGGTTAGATTAACCTTTAAAATTAAAGATCAAGAAGATACAGACTATTATATGATTTGGAATAAATTCTATGAATGGATAGAAGCAAGAGGTAGGAATTAGATCCTAAATGTTAGTACTGAAAATAAGAAGGTACTGTAAATAATTACAATACTTTAATGTAAGAAGAAACCTAGCTAAAAGGTTTCTTGGTTATATTATTACTATATCATTATTATTGTTATTATCTTGTATGTCAATGTTTAACATCACTCTTCTTTTTTGGTCCTTTTTTATTTTATTAAAAAAGAAAAAAGAAATGGCCAAACATTGTACAGAGCAATGTGACAGATAAATCCCCAAATGACATGAAACAGTTATGTGCTATTATTACAGCTTAAGGTGGTTAAATCATTCATGCATGACTTTATTTTTGAACTGAATAAATGAAGTAAACCTCTTAGGTTGCCTTTATACACGTAAAGGAACAAGAAGTACACTACAGACTAATGTGGCACAGCAGCTTTGAAAGCCTTGGAAAGAATATTCAAATTTCATGATATATCTACCAGTATACTTATAAAGAACAGATATGATGTTCCCTGTGACTCTCTAGGGAAGTGGAAGTTGGACTTTAAAGAAGATAGGAAGAGAATTGACACTTTTGAACTTTGGTGTTGGAGAAGGAGTGTCCTGAGGATACTTTGGACAGCCAAGAAAATAAATAAATGGTTCATCAAACAAATCATCCCAGAGTTCTCACTCAAGGCACAAATAACGAGGCTAAAATGATCCTACTTTGGATATATTATGTGAAGGGATAGCTCTCTAGAAAAAACTCTTATGTCATACCTGGAAGCCATCTTTTACATTGGGCCTTTAGGCCGGTCACATTTTCTACTGTGGGAGAATGGAAGGGGAGATTATATAGAATATGGGTGATATATAGTCAAAATAACATTCTTCTCTCAGAGAGCCAAGGACATCTTGCCTTGCAGCTGTGATATGTGATTCGGAGGCATCTCCAGTGTTGGATGGTGCCTGATTGGATCAAGTGATGGACATGTGGGTGCTGGGCAGGAACTTGAACTTTCTTTTGGGTGGGGAAAACCTGGAAACTTTCAGATTCGGGTTTTCCCAGATGTGCCAATATGACATCTCTAATAAAATGAAACTTTGAGGAAACTCAAGCCTTGGCGTCTTCTTTTGCTGGAGGTGCTACTTGGAACCCTGACACTCTAATGCTAGGGAAAGTGGAAGGAAAGAGAAGAAGGAGGACCAACAGCAGAATGAATGGGCTCGGTTATAATGGCAATGGGTTTACCATTGGAAGACTTGAAGGACCAGATTAGGGAGTGATCATCATGTAGAAAATATGTATCAGGGATGTCAAAACTCACATCGTCACAGTGGCATTACATGATGTATCACGGCTCTCCCCCTTTGCTAAACTGGGCATGGATATGGCTAGTGGGGGATGCATCCGGCCCGTAGGCTGCAGGTTTGACACCTGTGATCTGTCTCCCTAACAGTTGATACCAACTTGATAGTGCATAATCAGTCAATATCCACACTCAGTAACAAAGATATGCAAACATTGGGAAAATCCCAAAAGAGTTATGTGTGGTTGGATAGGCAGTTACCTTGCCTGCAGGATGATTCAAACACCTGACTTTTGCATGGAAGTTCAGTGTCTTGTGAATATGTATAGCATAATTTATTTTCTAGATTCAAGAGAAGACCTGCTGAATTGCAACAGGTTTGCAATCCTTCCCAGGAACCAGAAATGTTATTAAATTGAGACCGCCTACTCAGAATACCCATGGAAATGTTTTTATATTAAATTGAACAGCCCATATAATTGCATAGGGACTCCAGTGGTTTTAGGAGAGATATTTTCCAATATTTGATACCTAAAACGTTTAATTTTCCGATTTCCGATTGAGCCTGAAACATTCAAGGAGATGTGGCCTAAATTGGTATCACTTTTGAGCTTAGAGTTTTTCTCATTTTTAGACAGGGAGTTGCCTGGCTCAATGCCTAATAAAAAGTATAAATACTTTTATCTAAGCCTCTCTAGTTGTATTGGAATTGCATTTTCCAAAATGTGAAGATTCTATAGAAATCTGGTGTACAGGAAAAGATTAAAACATTTTTTAAAGTGGAAAGCATTGTGCTATTTAACAGCTGGTAGCCATGTAGAATCTGATTAATGTCAGAATTTTAACATCAATGGCGCATGAACTTAGAGTAGCAACCTGAGATAGTCCTTTCTAAGGATCTGGTATTAACTAATGGGAAAGACCTACTAAGAGCCCATAGAGGTGCTCTTTTTCAGAAATAAGGGTACTCCTGATCTGATCATGTGTGTTGAAGGTTCTTATGTTCCAGCAAAAGGAGAGGTCACACCATACAATTCCTTATTCACATGGGCTGCTACTCAGATGAGGGTCATAATGTATCTTTTGATGTAAAAATGAGTAATCTCAAAGGAGATCACAATTAGAATCTCCAGATGATGAAAGTCAAACGGAAATGCCTAAACTATGCTAACTTGTTCTATTGTGTTCCATACAGTAGCTGGGCATCATTTTGAATTAAAGGGGGGGGGGAGGTACTTTAGGGTGTGTTCTATGTTTAACTAGCATTAGCTGATGTTTATCTCTGTGATGTTTATCTGGCATTTAAATGCAGATTCTTAAAGCAACCATAGTTTTCCCCACAGGATTGTATGTCAGCTGTCCTCAGTTTAGCATCAGACTGAGAAAAGGTGTGTTAGAATTAAATAGTTGTTGGCAGGCACTGCTGGTATCTGTATGCCAGTAACTTTTATCTTCAAATCCAGTAATCTATAAGGGCTAAGCTTGTAGCTCTGAGTGTAATTGCACTGAAGTAAACCCATTTTATTTTATCAAACTGACACCTGAATAAATAAGATTGTGATGCTATTCTGGGTTTAGTTATTGCTTTGGATGTGAATTAATTAACTTGGCTCTGGCAACTGTTCTTTCTCAGCTTTATCCCTCCACTCCCCCCAGTATAGCATGGAAATAAAACTGGATCCGTACATGGTACTTAATACAAGTTGCTAAACCATGTCTATTGCATAAGCTGTATTTTACTGGGTGTCCCACAGCATGCTAAACCATGAACAAAGTCTGGCACAGTGTAGACCAGACCAATTTATAAACTTGTAAGATTACTGAGGTGTTGTTTATAAAACACTTTGAATAACCCAAATATTACGTCTACACTAAATATTATGTAATGATACTTTCCTCCTTGCTCAACCCTTAGTCCACGCTTGGTGTTTTTGATAATAGTAAGTTGCTTGGCAATGTCCTCATCTAAGGTGTTTCTTTTTTAAAAAAAATCTTATCTTCAAAGACCAGGGATCTCCTATCCAATTATTATTCCTGTTTAGATTTTTTGGAGATCAGCCCGGATGAAAAATTGCTGAGGATTATATGTGGTTGTTTATTATTTTAGAAATGGAGTGAGTGAGTGACTGAGTGAATATGTGTGTGTGTGTGTGTAAACTTGACTGCCACATCTGCCAGTCCTGCAACTTTGACAGTCGCTTCATTTGCTGAAAATCAGTGCTTCAGTTGCACTTGGCATCTGCCAACTCCACCTGTTAAGAGGCCAAATTTGTGTTGCACTTAGTGAGTTGAACAGCTGTCTTGTCAGGCAGCTGGAACTAAATTAGCAGCATGACCAAATAGTTAATCTCTGAAGCTTCCATGATGTGGCCTTAGGTCACCTCTTGATTTAACAAGTAAGCCCCACTCTTTTCCTTATTAGTGGCCACCCAACTTACTTTTTGCTCAGAGATTTTGGAATGTCAAGTGCATTTGCCTGTCATAAAAATCACACACAAGTTACTACCATGCTCCAAATAATACTGCTGCAATAGGATGAGTCAGGATGAGTGAAAAGAAAAAGACTCTAATTTGCAGAATTTATTTCAGGGAATAGATATATATATCCAATTTTCCCATTTACAAATATTTAAGAGGCTAACAAACAATTGCAAAGTAGCATTATGATCCATTTAAATCAGGGGTGTCAAACTCGATTTCATTGAGGGCTACATCAGGGTTGTGTTTGACCTTGGGGGCGGGGGTGGGTATGGCCAGGATGGGCATAGCAAACTCGGTGTCACTTGTCGGGGGAACCTGTGGTGGCCTGAGTGCTCTGCCAGAAAAAACTCCGTTTTTGGCTGCGACAGCCTCCTGCAACCCTCTGCCAGCGAAAACGGAGCTCGGGAGGCCTCCTGAGTTCTGTGCTGGCAAAGGTACTATGGGCATGTCCTTTGCTGTTTCCAGGACAGCCCCATGGGCCTGATCTAAGCACCCTGCGGGCTGGATCCAGCCCCCAGGCCTTGAGTTTGACACCCCTGCTTTAAATAGTCCTTCCCAAACAGGTGTTCTCCAAATATTTTGGAATGTTCATCTCCAAATCATATTATGGGTTAGTGTAGTGTTTACACTTGACCACTGAAATGTATTTTTTTGTAAACATGCATCAAATTGTTTTGGGGAGAAGAATGTGGAGGCTCTTTCTATCTATATGTCTTACTCTCACTCTAAAACAGTGTTTCTCAAATTTGACAGCTTGGAGATGATAGACTTCAATTTTCAGAATTCTCTAGCCAGCATGGCTGGCTGGGAAATTCTAAGAGTTGAAGTCCAGGCATCTTCAAACTGCCAAGGTTGAGAAACGCTGCACTAAAAAGATGGTCAGAAATCCCTCTCAGTGGATTGCAAATCACCCAGAGATCTGATTTCACCATTGCTAGAGATGGCAATGGGGTCATTTCCTTTTAGGAGCCTTTTGCTTCAGATGTTTCTGTGTTTATTGCTAACTTCAGTACAGAAAGTTCTGCCATGTTTTGTTTTTTTGGAAGGAAGAACAAGGGTAACTGTAACATTATTAAAAATCTGCTCTTTGTTTTTCTCTACAAATGCATATTCCACAATGTTTTCCATAACATTTGTCCTTTATCAACACTCACCCCTCCCCATCCCCAAACTTTTTAGAAAGAAATTGTGGGACTCTGAGATTTGTCCATAAATGAAGTTTGCAACGGGCAGCTGACTAGCTCTAGTCCAGTCCTTTCTTATGTGTACAATAAAAATGTTACAGGCTTAGCTCATTTGTCATGGACAAATTCTGGATGGGCTGTGGACTTATATTTCTATCCTTTTTTGCCTTGTCATTGCATCCCAAAGTGGGCTAGCGTAAAAATAATAATAAAATGTAATACAATGCAATGAACGAAGTGAAATAAAAAACCAAACATATTAGATCAGAAGGGGCTGCAATTAATTCATAATATAGGAAAGAAAAAAATATAGAAAAAAAAGGATGGTTAAAAGATGTAATAGTACACTAGTTCATACAGATGTACTGGTCACCTGGGCAAATCCTGCAATAAACAATCTGATCGCATTTTTGTCCAGTTGCAATGTTTGGATCAGGTGCAAGAGTAACTCTGCACGTGGAATGCAAGTGACGTCACATGTGTCATATCAAGTGCCTGTGACTCTACATCAGGAGTGTCAAACTCACGACCCACAGTCTGGATCCAGCCCATGGAGTGCTTAGATCTGGCCGGCCCTGGGAACAGTGAAGGACTGTTCACTGTCCTCACTGCCTCTGCTAGGAAAAATGGAGCTTGCAAGGTCCTCGTAAGGTCCTCCCAGTCTCCGTTTTTGGCTGTGACTGGCTCCTGCAGCCTTCTGTCAGCGAAAACTGAGCCTGGGAGGGCTGTGCACGGTCCTCCCAGCCTCCATTTTCACTGGCAGAAGACTTCAGGACTTTGAGCTGGCCATGCCCACCCTGACCATGCCCACCAGGCATACCCATTTGGGCCCTCAAGGTCAAAATCCTGATGTAGCCCTCAATGAAATCGAGTTTGACACCCCTGCTCTACATAGAGAATATTAGAGTGATCTAAACAGGTTTCCAAACTGTGAGCAGAATTGTCCCTGGCCAGTTTAGGGTATAGCTGAGGTACCAACCAAAGTTGTCGTGGTTTTTGGCTGTAAATATTACCTGGACCTCCAGTGACTAGGATGACTCTAGGGATATCCCAGATTTGCTCTTTTGAGTAAGGACAATCCTTTTAGAACAAAGAGCATCAATTTGGTCTGATGATTTAGGCATCAGGAGATTGTGAGTTCTAGTCCTGTCTTGGGCATGAAAGCTGGCTGGGTGACTATGGGACATGATGTCATGGCCAGGGGAAAGGCCGGTCAGTCAATTCCTGTCATAATCAAAGGATCGACTCTGGGTTGAAGCAAAAAATAATAAGTGGAGTGTATACTTGCTGGAAAACTCTAGGGAGAAAAAAAATATATTTTAGACCATGCTACCTGGGAAAAACCATTCACAAGACCTTTATCATTTCCCCCTATTATGCATTCTCATGGCTCAGCATATGTGTAGCCTATCTTGATTCCGAAGTAATGATCGATAAACATTTTTCAGCCTATTGTCTGATGATCTTCCCCAGCAGCTTCGTAGACAAAACTATTAGGGACAAATAGTGTCTTGTAGCACCTCATAGCATGCCTGACAGGGTGCAGAGACACAAACATACAGTATGAATCCCTCCTTGCATTCATATAGAACATTTAACGAGGTTGGTGAATTAATTTATTTTCTGGATTGCACAATATATTCTATCTTGAATTAAATGAACAGTTGTGAATTCATGCAATTCATTAAACCAGAATTAAAAAAAACATTACCCAAATTAATATTAACTTAGCATGTTTTAATACAGAATTTACTAAATATTTGCTTGTCTTGATTAAGCTTGTTGTCTGAATTTGCCCTTGAGACTATCCCACCAATAAGAGCAGTATCCCCAGTACAAGTGACCATTAGCATTAATCAAGATACACTTCCTGTATTTTCTTCTGCAAAAGATTATCTAACAGACCTACTAAATAGGATTTTGTTCCAAAACCAGATATCAACCCAGACTT
Source organism: Natrix helvetica (assembly GCF_964273705.1). Taxonomy (NCBI): domain Eukaryota; kingdom Metazoa; phylum Chordata; class Lepidosauria; order Squamata; family Natricidae; genus Natrix; species Natrix helvetica. The sequence goes on along the minus strand of NC_138549.1, from coordinate 153,795,679 downwards.
AAAAGAGTGAGATAACCCTTGCTTTTGTGATAATGACTCTTCTCCATCACAAATGGTGATATTCAAATTAAGTATTCTGTAGATACTGCATTGTTTGCTTTCCAGGCTAAATTATAAGCACAATTTCAATGCAGTTCCTAGTTTTTATCTATAAAAGAGCCATGCTGGTAATTTTGCAAATTACATGGATATTCAGATTTTCCTGTACACCGCTTGGAGAGTCCAAGCAATGGGTTAATTCAGTCTGCTTGCCCTTAGGACTGAGGAACTATTTTTCCTTTAGCCACACCTCCTCCTGGTGTGCTCAATCCCCCAGAATTCTTCCTCAGTCAGCCCGTTTGGACGTAATTAGCTAGAGCTCTGAGCTGAATTAATCCTTTTTTTGGCTTGGACTCTCTATTTGCGTTTTTCTTCTATTCCTAATTTTTCCCCAACTTTGTGGGACGTTTCTCTCCTCATCGCTGCGCTTTTCTCCAGCAGAATTTACATTTGAAGGCCAGGAGGTAAGCTGGAAGGTGGTGGGGGGTGCCCCTCAGCCGATCCTCATGGGACGGCTTTGGAGGCCTGCCGCTTGTCGTTTAAAACGGTGCGGCTGCAGCGGCGAGGTTCCTGCGTCCCCAGGCCCCTCGTTTGTTGTTTTAGTCGAAGTATTTTTCGTTCCCCGGCCTGCTAGAGGACCTCTGCCGCAGGGAGGAGTGGGCGATCGTCGCCATTCGAGGCGCATTCGCTTCTCGCTCTCCCTTAGCCCCACGCTGTTGCGGCGGCCATTTTAGGCGCGAAAAAAAGCGCGCCCAGCCATGGCCGCCATTTTGCATCAGCCTCGTTATCAGGAGACCGCTGGAGGTGGCAGGGCCTAGCAAGGGTTTCTCGGGCTGGGATCTCCACCTTCGCTTTTTTGCCTATTTTTGCGAGCGGTGCTGGTTCCTGGGCCATTCCAACGGTCATTATACTGGCTCAGGGAGGAGGCCTAAGTAAGCGCAGGCCAAGTTTTTCTAGTCATTCTCCTCCCTGCTTCTCCTGCAGAGCCTTGCGCCTCGGCGCAGGCCCCAATCCTACCCCTGGGCCTCCGACTGGTATTAAGCATGGGATAATTTCATACGTATTGACTCAATTACTGTGCATATGGCAATTTTGACAAATCTTTTTGTTTTGTTCCCCTTGCAGCAACCAGTCTCTCTCTCTAACTTCTGCCTTGTCATAGCCTTGCTCCATCTTGTGTGGTCATTGACTATGGACCTGCCCAGTCCCCCTGATTCCCAAGATACTAGGCCGAGCCTCTCTCAGGCCCCTAGCAAGGGTTCCTCCTCATCGGGGAGTGGGGGTGCGGGCAAGAGTGGTGGGGGTGGCTCTGGGAGGCAGCGTTCCAGAACCCCTTCTGTGGCCGAGGCCAAGGATGCTGAAAGGCGCCAGCGGGCCCTTGACAAGCAGTTTGAGAAGGCCAGACGCCAGGCAGACAGGGAGCAGTCCCTCTCAGGAATCCCTCCCTCCCGGGAAGATCTCCAGATGGTCCTCGCCGAGGAGGTGGAGTCCCAGGACCTATCCCCAAATAGGTCATTTGCAGAGCCGGCCTCCCCGGCACCCTCTTGGGCCTGTGAGCAGGCTCCTCCCCCTGGGGATGCCAGTATAGACGATATGCAGGGTGAGGCTTCACCCCCCCTAGAGGAGGGCTTGGATCCTGATTCTGACTCTGAGGAGTTATCTCCCCGCATGCAGGAACTAATGGCCCGTGCCATTGCCAAGGGCATCACGGAGGCCATGAAATTTAAGAGTCCCACTGTAGTGGCCCCTAGAGGTCCCAAACCCGATCAGACAGCTCCCCCTCCAAGCAAGCGTGCTCGCCATCCTTCCCTGGAATCCTCCGTGGTCAGCGAGGCCTCTGCCATTGAGGACCCTGACCCAGAGGTGCTCGGTCTCTCGGACGACGAGGACCTTCCCCCTGAAGCGCCCGCCTTTGCGGGTCTGTTCAAGCCCAGCCTTTTCAAATCTGTCCTTCACAAGGTCAAGGCTGCCACCAGGGTGGGGATCAAGCCCAAACCGGCCGCGCCAGCGGAGGATGCCACTCCGGCTAATCCCAATGCGGTCATGTTTGATGTCCCAGCTCCCCAACAAGAGCTGGTTCTGGTTCCGGGGCTCTTCCTCGACCTAATCCAGCGCCAGTGGGCTCAACCAGCCACGCAGTCCTCTCCAAGTGGGGTAGATAGGAAGCTTTATACTATGGAGCCAGTGCTGGAGGACCTTCTGGCCCTTCCCACTGTCGACCCGCCCATCGCTGCACTCATCTCCAACTCCCCCCTACCGGCCGACCTCCTGGAAGGCCTTAAGGCGGAGGACAAGAAAGCGGAAAAGGCGTGCCACAAAACCCACCTGGCGGCTGCCTGGGCCATCAGGGCCTCTTCATCCGCCTCCTTTTTTAATAGGGCTTCTGTGATCTGGCTGCGCGAGCTCCTAACCAAGCTCCCGGCGGGAGACGTCCGCCTCCACCAGGACGTGTCTAAAATAATCGCGGCCTCCCAATATGCCGCTGACGCATCCCTTAATGCCACTAAATTCGCCTCCAGGGCACTCGGCTCTAATATCACTTCTCGCCGGCTGATCTGGCTCCGACATTGGCAAGCGGACCAGAAAAACAAGTGGAAACTGGCTTCCGCCCCCTTTAAGGGGTCCAAATTATTTGGCGAGTCCCTGGATCCTCTCCTCATCGAGTCCAAGGACAAGAGGAAGATCCTCCCTTCCTTAAACAAGCAGGAACGTAAGGCCGCTCCTTATTCTAGGAGGCAGTCCTTTCGTGCCTCCGAGCCTTCCACCTCCGCCTCTTCCTTCTCTCCCTCCAATAGGTCCTTCGGTCAGCAGGGCGACAGATCCCAGGACAGGGCGCCCTTTCGGGACAGAGGCAGGCAGCAGTTCGGCTTCCGCAAGTATAACCGCGGTGGGGCCTCCAACAGGCCGTTCCGTAAGTCAAAGTGACTGCCCGGGCTCGGCGCCCATCGGGGGTCGCCTCCAGCTGTTTGCCTCCCATTGGGTCCAGAACACCGAGGACGCTTGGGTTCTGCAGATAGTCAGGGAAGGCCTCTCCCTGGAGTTCCTGTCCCTCCCCCCCCGGACCTTCATCCGGTGCCCAGTCCCATCCTGCCCCCAAAAGAGGGAGCGTATGGACCAGGAAGTCAGACATCTCCTAGACATCAGGGCCGTGTAACCAGTTCCCCAGGGCGAAGAGGGGAGGGGGTTTTACTCCATCCTCTTCCTGGTGCCAAAGAACTCAGGGGGGTGGAGAGCCATCTTGGACCTCAAAAACCTCAACAGGCACATCGCCTACCGGAGGTTCAAGATGCAGTCACTGCAGACCATTCTGGCGGGGATTCGACAGGGAGATCTACTCACATCTATAGATCTCAAAGAGGCATACCTCCACATCCCCATCCGTCCTCAGCACAGGAAGTTCCTGCGCTTCTATTATGCGGGTCGCCACTTCCAGTACAAAGCTCTTCCATTCGGCCTCTCGTCCGCCCCTCGGACATTTACCAAAGTGCTGGCGGTAGTGGCGGCCCAGCTAAGACGCAGGCCCATAAGGCTCCAGTGCTACCTGGACGACATCCTTATCCAGTCATCGTCCAGGCAGCAGGCATTGCGGGATCTCCGAATCACTATGAGATCCCTCAAAAATCACGGCTTCACTCTAAACCTAGAGAAGAGCCATCTCACTCCAACAAACAGACTTGTACACCTGGGGGCGGTGATAGATACCAACTTGTGCAGGGTTTTCCTCTCCCAAGACAGGTTGGTCGGTCTAAGGTCCATGACCCACAAGGTGATGAGCTTGAGGCAGGCTCCAGTGGTCCTTCTGTCGCAGCTGCTGGGAAAAATGATCTCCTGCATTTCCATCGTGCCGTGGGCCCGCCTGCATTCCAGGGCGCTTCAGTGGCTGCTGCTGCCGCACCAGAGGGCATCCAGGAGCAACTCTCCCAGACCGATTCGAGTTACGCCGGAAGTGAAGAGGTCTCTCCGCTGGTGGGTGTCTCCGGCCATCCTCAAGGGCCACCTATTCAAGGAGCCCGAGAGGTTAGTCATCACCACAGACGCCAGCCTCTCCGGCTGGGGAGCCCACTTGGGTTCCCTGGTTGTCCAGGGCAAGTGGTCCCAAGTGGAAACCGGCTACAGCATCAACCTGCTGGAACTGAGGGCTGCTCGCCTGGCTCTGCGCCATTTCAGCCGGTCCATTCATCGTCAACATGTACTTTTGATGACGGACAATGTGGCCACCAAGGCCCACATCAACCGCCAGGGCGGCACCAGATCCAGAGCACTGATGAGAGAGGCGGAGTCCCTGGGCCGCTGGGCGGAGCGCCATCTGGAATCTCTCCGATCCGGCCACATCTCCGGAGTGGACAACACACAGGCAGATTGGTTGAGCAGGACAACCATAGATCCTGGGAGTGGAAACTGGACCCTCGCCTGTTCCACCAGATGTCCGACAGATTCGGAAAGCCGACCGTGGACCTGTTTGCGTCCAGGGACAACAAGCAGCTCGACCGCTTCTACTCCTGGTTCTTCACCCCGGGGGCGGAGGGGACGGATGCACTGCGTTGCAAGTGGCCCCGCGAGCTACTGTATGCCTTCCCTCCCCTGCCTCTCCTTCCTCAATTCATCTCCAAGGTCATCGCAGAGGGAGCGGAAGTCCTCCTCGTGGCCCCGCACTGGCCCCGCAGGTCATGGTTCGCCGACCTTGTCCACCTGTCGGTGTCTCCTCCGTGGCGTATCCCTCCGGACCAGATCTCCCTCAGCCAGGGGGCCGTGGTTCATCCAGAGCCCCAGTGCCTCCAGTTGGCCGTCTGGCACTTGAGGGGGACCAACTGAAAGGCCAAGGCCTATCAGAGGAGGTAGTGAACACCATTCAGGCGGCGAGACGCCCTTCAACCACCAGGATTTATGATGCGTCCTGGGCCGCCTTCGCAAAGTGGTGTGAGGAGCAGCTCATCGAGCCGACGACCGCGCCTGTTTCCAGAGTCCTTGACTTTCTTCAAGCGGGACTCAACAAGGGCCTGGCCCCGAACACCCTTCGACGCCAAGTGGCGGCCTTGTCCACCGTCTGGTCGGGCGACCATCTTTTGCCTCTCAGCAAAATCCCGAAGGTGAGACTCTTCCTCAAGGGCGCCTCTAACCTTCGCCCTCCCACCGTTCATCGCTACCCCACTTGGCAGCTGTCCGTGGTCCTACGGGCCCTCTCCGGCCCTCCATTCGAGCCTCTACGCACTACTTCTCTTCGTTTCCTGACGCTGAAGACGGCCTTCTTGATTGCCATCACGTCCGCCCGCCGGATCTCGGAGCTGGCGGCTCTGTCTGTTCGCCAGGACTTGTGCGTCATCCACCCTGACAGGGTCATTTTGAGGCTGGACCCGACCTTTACCCCCAAAGTAAACTCATGGTTCCATAGAGCGCAAGACATTGTGTTGCCAAATTTCTGTCCTCATCCGTCGCATCCCAGAGAGCGTTCCTGGCACAATCTTGATGTCAGGAGGGCCCTGAAGGTTTACATCGCTCGCACTGCGGAGTTCAGGAAGTCAGAGGCTCTCTTCCTCTCCTTCCAGCCTGGTTCCCTAGGGAAGAAGGTCTCTTCCTCCACGATTGGCAGGTGGCTTCGTGCCTGCATTGCGACAGCCTATGAAAGCCAATCCAAAGCCGTTCCGCGCGGCATCACCGCACACTCCACACGAAGTGCTGCTACCTCGGCGGCCTGGGCCACCCAGGCCTCAATCCTGGACATCTGCAGGGCCGCTACGTGGTCCTCTCCTTCTCCTTTTGTGCAACACTATAAATTGGACATTTTCGCCTCAGCTGAGGCGTCCTTCGGCAGGCGTGTGCTCCAGGCGGTTGTGTCAGAGACCGAATCCCGGGAGCCTCCTTCTGCCCACCCAGATGGACAATAACTTGGGTATGTCCCATTGCTTGGACTCTCCAAGCGGTGTACAGGAAAATGACCATTGGCTTACCTGAAGGGTCCTTTTCTGTACACCGCGGGAGAGTCCAACCCACCCTGGCTCTCAAGGCCGGGATTCGGGTTCTTCGTGTCAACAGTACATCATCTTGGACGCTTCGCTCCGTCCGCACGAACTGACTCCTTCTAAGAATTCTGGGGGATTGAGCACACCAGGAGGAGGTGTGGCTAAAGGAAAAATAGTTCCTCAGTCCTAAGGGCAAGCAGACTGAATTAACCCATTGCTTGGACTCTCCCGCGGTGTACAGAAAAGGACCCTTCAGGTAAGCCAATGGTCATTTTCTGAAATGTGCTATCCATGGTGGTATTAAATGATGGTTCAGAGCAGCTTTCAACAATCTGATACTATCCCAGATGTGATGAGGTTGGCTAAGAGTTCTGAGAATTGCAGTTCTGCTATAGCTAGATAACACGAGAATGACGGGATCCTAATCTCAATGATCCAAGGGATAAGTGTTCTCTATTAAGATAAATGCGTATAGTAACCCATCTGCCTGTACATTTCAGAAGCATTGTGCTTGATGTTGTTTTAATGTTGCATATTAGCCTAATGTCAGAGGTAGGTTGCTGCCGGTTCGAGCCGGTTCAGTAGAACCGACAGTGGCCCAGAGGAGCTGAGAGTGAACTGGTACAGTGGCTCTTTTGCACCCCTCCCTGCCCTCTATACCTCTATACCGCCAAATTGCTCACGCCTGCACAGCATGAGGCGCCTGCGTGAGCCCCAACAATCAGCTGGTTGTCGCGGGGGTGGTGGGTGGTGCACGAATGGAACGCACTCGCGGGAGATCACCAAACCAGGAGTGACGGTAAGTGCAACCCACCACTGCCTAATATGTAAATTCTGCTACTGGGCCTTATTAAACAAACTATGAATAAAACAGCCTACAGTTATAAATATGTATCTTTGTTTGCCATACTTGATTGATTAATAGCTAAATACAGCATTAAAATATTTAGAAACTTATAAAATGTGTAATAGTGATGCTCAGTATTATCTGCAGTTTATGAAGTATGCATAACCAACAAAGGCCTGTTGACCAAGTTTAATTTACCATACAGTATGTTTCTGGCACACCCCTGATATGCAAACTAAAAATAGGTTATATAGGGTTGTATACAAGTAGCAGTTTCAGTCTTAACCACAATCCATTTGCAGGTAGAAATTTGACAGCGGAACTTTATAGCTAAAAAAATTAGCTAGAAGAGAAGCTACCACTGGTGGTTAATTCCTGCCTAGTTTGCAAAGGCAACCTAAGAGCTAAATGTTATCTTTGGGGCAAATCTATATTAGCAGAAATGTGTAGGTTTAGGCACTGTATGTTCAGGATATGGCTAAGTTAGTACAGGGTGTTTCCTGTAGTGATGAACCATGTTTTGCTATCATATCTGAATTAACTCATACGGGTAGTCTGTTAGAAAGTAATTATCATCTAACTCTCATCAAAATTATTTTAAAACTTAAAACTACATGCAGTCTTTTGATATCTGTTACCATGTTTACAAAACATTAAGGGTTGTGTGCCAGGCAACCTTGCCTTTGATTTTTTTTAAAAAAATAAATTTACAGGCAATGAGAGAGTTTTCATGGGCAGAAAAGTGGGTTGTGGAATATATCGTATGTTTACGCATTTCTTTGCCAACTACTGCAGTTAGCCTAAAAATTGCTCTGTGATCATGATAATTTTTTATATTACTCATAGCTGATCAGCAGAGATTATTGGGAGGTGGGGTATATTTCTAAGGATGCAAGACATATTTTGCTTTCTGTAAATCATAAATTCATCACTAGAGGGTAGAAATGAAAGAAATTAAAAAAGCAAAGTATTGTGCTAGGCAGTAAGTGTAACATGTAGTTTGACCACCACCACTTACCGAAACAGTATGATTACTACAGCAGATTCATTTCTCCTTTTCTCCCTTTATTTGTAAAGCTGCAGAAGTGTGTGAATTGATTTCCTGATGCTGTAGATTTCTCCTACAAGAAACAGCCAGTATAGCAAGACAAAAGCATATGAAGGAAATTTGAGCACTATTACATATACCATATTGGCCTGGCTTTCTATGGCAGAGACAAGTAGCATTACTTGAATTGTTACATGAGGAGTGTATTTTCATGAAATACCGTTGTGGCTTAGGACTAAAAGTGGATAGGATACTTTCTTAGCAAACAAACAAGTAGCCCTATTTTCTTAGCTATTCCATTTAGATGGTACCTGATCATCTCCCTTTCCAGTGGATGGCTTGGACTTTGTTTTTAAGCACAAAAAGTGAGAAAATCTGTGGTGTTCATTGTAGATTGGGGGGAAGGCTGGATTTTGGTCGGTCTGGGGGCAGCAAGGATGCCGTTTTTAATTTTGGGTCTCTCTGGAGCCCCTGTCATTTCCTTAAAAGAATAATGAATGCTTAATGAATGCTTAAAATGAATGCTTAAAAATATGAAATAATAATTTGTTTTGAAGCAGATGATACATTGCACTAGGGTTCAGATAAACTGACCTAAGCTAAATTCTGATTGTAGGTGGTATTTGCATTATATACTTTATATATATACCTTGGCTTCCTAAATGTATTCTGTTGTGGTTGACGTGAGCGAATTCCATAAATTAGCACATTAGGCTAAAATATGATGGGCATAATTTAGCCATTTAGCCAAGCCATTTCTAGGTCCAAAAACTAGAATGCAAACAAGAATCCTAGGCAGTTTAGGACATAAAACTATTCTAATCCCACGATACCTTCTCATGGTCAGAAGTCTAATTACTTTCTTGTCAGTCTTCCAAAGAAATGAGAATGCATTATAAAGCTTGTTGACCCAGCCTGTCAGTGACAGAACATGTGTCTCAAACTGATCTGTTGTATTGCCCAAGCTGTTGCCACCGAATTTTGTCTGGTCAATGGGGAAGAGGCCCATAATGTAATGAAGAGTTTACAGAGATAACTGGCAAAATTTGAGGAAGTAGGTGGGACTTTGCATTTCTCAAAACAAAGAGATCCATTGCCACAGTTGCTGGATTGCCAGATCCTGTAAGAAGTTGCTAAGACTGGGTAAAAGGTTCACTAGGCTAAGTAAATTGCACAAAAACACCCTGTTTAATTGGCTTTCATTTTGGTACTCAGTGACTTGTACTTTCCTCAGTTAACTCGGTGACACAGATTTACGCAACATTTTGAGCCCATAAATTAAATGTATTGGCTGAGTCTGTAGTGAGCCACAAACAACAGTAAACCAACAACATTTTTATGTAAGTTCCCTAAGAGCATTGCTATCATTATGCATAATTTAAGCCATCTTTTGAGTAAATGTCACAGGGATCGTGAATCATAGGCATAATCCACCATAAATCACAAGTAAGAGATGGTATCCTTTTCATTGGTGGGTTATTTGCAAGAATGATCTGAATAGGTCCTTAATCAAGAATACTTTCTAAAAATGCTTCTTATACCAGCAGATTTTCCTTGTGCATGTGAAGTTTGGATTTCCCCAATTTCTCCTTGCAACATCTTTCCTTGGTGCCTCAAATAATTACTGAGATACAATAGATTTGGTCCTTCTGCATTACTTCCAAAAATTCTACTCTTTCTGTAACAATATTGCTAGTCAGGCTGTAATGTCTGTCATTCAGATGCCCTATAGGAGATGACAGGCCTGTCATCTCTCCATCCCTGTCACGTCTTTCCTTAATACGTAGAACTTTCCAGCTTTGCAACCCCTAGAAAGTTACTGTACCTTTGCTTCATGAAATTAGGAAGAGAAGATTAGTTTTCCAGGTATCAAACTATGAGTGAGGCTATAAGGAAGACCCCTTTGTTAGCAGCCCACACAAATTTGTTCTTAGCATATAGAATGAGAGTGGCTATTATTGTTTTCAACCTGTGGCTTACAGTTTAGTCTGTTAAATGAACTGTAGCCTATTGTGATTTATTTGATCAATAATGTATCACCATAATCTTACAACATATATTTTTCCAAATGTAAAGATCATCTACAGGGAAATCTGACCAGGATCTGGACTCTCAAGGGGAAGAATTGATGGGACAAATTTTAACTTGATTTTCTTAGTTGCACTTTGTGGAAATTCCATCTCATCTAAGTGACTGTAGAATTTAGATGGAAACTGTTCCATCTAAAACTGTGCTTACACACTGGAATAAAAATCCAGTTGGCATTTCTCCCAGCATTTGAATGAGAAGGAGGTTTTTCTAGCCATGATAGAAAAGGAAGGGTTAAACTTTACTCATGGGTTCTAATCATGCTCAGTTACCCTTTCCACTTCTTTGCTGATGTAAAAACACTAATAGAATTTAAAGTAACACTTTTAGTGTCACGCACATAGCTTGGTCAGACAGTATTAAACACAATAAAACAGAGAAAGCAATAGCATGCCACCTAGATGAGTGCTGTGATTGAATGTATTGTGCATTGATATGTGGACTAAATAACATATTCTGGGGTGTAGGGATATGCAATCAGATAGAGCAGGCAGGCGGATTCTTGGGCACTAAACAGAAATTAGTAATGTCTTGAAGAAGATAAGCTACTTCTTGAGTGGCTGTTTATATACTGGCTTCTAGGTTCCGCCTCAAAATAGTCTCGGAATGACTCATGACAATCAAAGTAAAACACCGAGAATAAATAACACAAAATTGAGGGGGGAAAAAACAAATAAAAAATAAGAATAAAGATTGAAGATTGGATAAAACTGGCTTCAGTTAAAATATTGTGATTTTAACTGATATTCCTCCCCATACTAGGAAGGAAGTGATAACTGAAGTTAAAGAGTGATAGTTTGATTTCACAGTTGCTTTCTGCTCAAGAAGATACTTTTATCCTTTATCTGAAAGCGTTTCAAGGATCTTCATTTATTCAAAAGAGTAGAGTGTTGGGGGCAGGAGGAATTTGGAGACAATTGTTTCCAGCTCTCCTGGTTTTTGTTAGGAATTATTTGTCATATGGGTGTTTATTGCTTCAGGACTACAGCACTACCTGTTGCTTTGCATGTGTGAATGAGCCATGAAGATCAGTCACTTTGTTAAAGTATCTCTTCAGTCATAATGCTTGCTGACTACAAGCCGCTCAGTCATAATATACAGCTATGGTTGGATCATCATTGCTTACTTTAACAGTTATTTGTCAGATAATTTGTAATTTGTGTTCACATTGTGTTACACCATAAACATAGTTCACAAACCAGAGTGGCTAGATTTATTGCACATAGTAAGTGCAGTAAACTAAGTAAACTTACTAAGTAAACTTAGAAAACTAAGCCAAAATCAAACAAAGCTATCCCTTAATGTTGGAGTGGCCAATTTAATATTTTGGGGTCAGTTCAAAATTGGTGGCACCATAAGTGCTGTTTGGGAGTCCAAACTGCAGGTTTTAGGGTCATATGTCTATAGTACAGTGGTGGTTTCTGGGCGGTACGGGCATACCGGTGGCAGCTGGGAGCAGCTGCCACCGGAACGGAACGGTGTTTCCGTTGGGCCCACCCACCCGTTGGGCCCACCCAGCCACCCTCGTTTCTTACCTTTTTTTAAGCTAGCGGGCCATTTGTGTGTGCACGTGTACCGGTTGTGATGGGATCCGGAACCCACCACTGCTATAGTACAGTTTTCACTTTAAAACCTGTATATATTCAGGTAGTCCTAGACTTACAACAGTTTGTTTAGTGACCATTCAAAGTTACTATGGCACTGAAAACGTTCCCATAGTTCTCCTCTTATAAATAAGATGAATGAATGAATGGATGGAGAAATGAATGAATAAATAAATATTGTCCTTTTCCAACAGTGGAGATAGAGCCTTACCCTTTCCTTATAAGTTATGACTTTGAAGTATAAAGTTGCAAAAAAAAGGTAAGATTTGTAATATGGAATTATATCTTCCTGGATATATACAACATACTAACTAAGGCAAAGCTTAACACATTAGGTCAGAGTTTCCCAACATTTCTGGCTTTTTGGACCATGAGGGGGGGAGGGGAAGGGCGTGAGCAGCCAACAAATGCGCACACAGCTCCATTTGTGTGAGCTGCATGCATGCACACCTGCCGCTCACTTAAATGGAGCATGGGCGTGTTCGCCCACTGCTTGTGTAAGTGAGGATGCGCTTGTGTGTGCCCATCGGCTGTTTCTGTGGCCTGGTTACAAATCCTTCACGGTCCACTAGTGGGCCATGGCCCACAGGTTGGTGACTCCTGCATTAGGACGTAACGGCGACGTTTATATAGGACAACTACTGGCTTGTGGAAGCTTCGCTAGTACGAATGAACTAAGTGGGACCCAACCATTTAATCGTAAAGAAGTTGAACTAATTTTGTTGGCTAGCCATGCCACATGGGGTCAGTTGAGGATGACTACTTTTGTAGCGCACTAATCCTGTTTCCATCAATACAGATTAAAAAAATAAACCTTCCGGCAGGGAAAAATAAATAAATGAAGAAAACGGGAAGTGGGGAAAGGAATTGAAAGCTTGGCCTGGAGGAGTAGGAATATAAAACGTCAGAGCAGGAGTGTTGTATGTGGCTGCAAAAATCTGGACAAGAACTACAGTAGATAGCAAATAAGGATGGAGTTAGAATGTCTTTGCCACCAAGTACCAGTGGTCTGTATTTTGTAGCAATAGCCCTTGGATCTATATACTGCTTCACAGTGCTTTACAGCTCTCTCTAAGCAGTTTACAGAGTCAGCATATTGCCCCCAACAATCTGGCTCCTCATTTTAGCCACCTTGGAAGGATGGAAGGCTGAGTCAACCTTGAGCCTGGTGAGACTTGAACTTCCAAACTGGAGGCAGCTGGCGATCAGTAGAAGTAGCCTGCAGTACTGCACTCTAACCACCGCCCCACGGAGGCTCTTCATACAGCTATTTATAGCCTGATTTGATAGCTGTAGCCAAGGGTTGGGGCCTGCAACTCTGGGCTCACAGAGAGATGAGTGACTTGGACTCAACATGGCATTGCTGAGTTAGTATTGCTATCAGACATAGTGAATGGCTCAGTTCACAAGACACAAATAATTGAGTTGGGAAGTGGGGCCTCACATGTTATGGGAGCACCCAAACCATTTTGTGCCATAGCTGGAAAGGATTAATTTTAGCCCCAAACAGCAGGATTTTTGGGGAGTAAACCGATTCCCTGGATCAACTATAATCTATGAACTTCCCTGCTACTGAAATAAAGAGAAAAAACTATAGCAGCCTCGTAAGAATCATGAAGGGTTTTGAGGGATAGAAAAAGTTGAGTAGCAAATCCTGGACTGTATTCTTGCTTTGATCAAGGCACCGTGGAATTTTAAGAGCTGATCAACTTTTTAGCTGACAACTTTATTATATTTTTTATCTTTTTTCATTCCTTCTAAATATAGAAAAAGCAAAAGCTGTTTAAGTAAGCTTGTCTTGAGTTCCTGTTCTAAAAGCGGGATTTTGCCCAAGACAGAAACTGTGCATCTTTCTCAAGCCATTGCAAAACATAGCCAAGAAGTAAGCAAAGTATGAATCAAAGATTACTGGATGTCATCATCAAAGAGAGGAACTGAAATTTGTGGAAATAAAGTTGCATGGTTTTAATTTTTGAAAATGAAGAATGTACTTAACTTCTAGTTCCAGGTAGAGCTTATTTTGCAGTCTGGCTCTGAATTAATACCTGCAGAGAAAGACCACAGTTTTAACATCACTTGGAAGTAAAGTTCTGTAGAATACTTGATGGTCATGTTTCTATATTGTAAGAAGCTATGGTTAAACATTTATTGAATGAACCACAAGTGGCTGGATTTCCATAATCTGTTAAGCCAAAAGCAAACAAACCAAAGCATAACATAATGTGCAAACCTAGTCAGTGCGTATTTTGGAGGGCATTGTTTGAAAGATAGAGAAGAATAAGGTTTGATGTTTGTATCTCTGCATGCTGGAAAGATTGCTTAGCAAAAATAGACCTGGACAGAATACCTTGTCCATAGCCCCTGAATAAAAATTAGAAGGTATGGAAGGATAAATCTAATTTAGTCCTACTCAGAATCAAGTTCTATTATTTTCAAGTAAGTGTGAATTGGACTGCAATCTTAAAAGCAATTAATAAGCCATGTATGGACGTAAGCATTAACGTTAAACAGTAGCCTAAGTCTATATTTCCCCCTAAATAGCAATAGCAATAGCATTTAGGCTTATATATTGCCCCATAGTACTTTACAGTAGGCTCTGAGCAGTTTATAATGTAAGAATTATTTGCATATTGCCCTCAACAATCTGGGTTCTCATTTTACCAACTTTGGGATGATGGAAGGCTGCGTCAACCTTGAGCCCTGTTGGGATCGAACTCTAGGTTGTTGGCAGAGTTCGCCTGCAATACTGCACTAATACACTGTGCCACTAGAAATCTTAAAAATGACTAGAAAAAGTGAGCAAGTTATTTTTTTCAACCAGTAGGATGCTGCTTCTTCAAAGTTGTTAGCTAGATGTATATGTCCCATTTCTAGATACACACAATAAAGAGTAATATAATTCCTGAGAACTAAAAGTTTGTTTGTCTTTAGATTAGATGAGTATCCAGCTGAACATAGGATATGTGTATACCTGAAACTCTTGGTTGTGTTACTTGAGAATGATACCTAATTGTTTTATTTATAGGTTACATATATTTAGTTACTCTATTTTTATCTTATTCTTACTCGGGTGGACACAGTCAGCCAACATTTTGAATCAGCACAATATTCTAAGTCATAAATAAACACATGAGCAGGATTTTTCACAGGGTAGTGTGCTAGTCTAAAATGTGGTTGTTTAGTTTCTAGTTCAGTGTGTTGCGCATCTAGCCACTGAATCAGAAGAGCTCATTTTGAGTCAGCAACCTCTTCGGTAGCAAAGTGGACAAATGAACCTTCTTCCATCACCTTGGGTTTTGTAAAATACTCAGAAATGTGAAGCAATATTCTTCTTCACTTGGACTGTATCCTTTCTCCAAGGAATGCAGGAGAACTGCAGCTGCACAACAAACTGTAAAAATGTTATATTTGTTTATTTTTTTCAAATGTTTTATGCCAGTTTAGTCATATAACTAAGCAGCATACAGCAAGACACATAATAATTCAAAACCTCCTCAAATATATCAGATAATACTAATAATAAATAGTGTTAACATAACTTCAATGTATTCATATTGTCCTAACACGTATAGTACTCTGTAACACCAAAGCATCCAGATTCATCTCAATTTCCATTCTCATCTCAGACCCAAATGAACATCTAAAGACCAGTGGTTTAAAATCTTGAATATTGCTACTATTCTGTTGCAACATGCTTTACAAGAGACTGCCCTTCAGGATCAGTCAGAGTCTGCATTAGGGTCGAAGTTCCACCTATCTGGTAGAAACATATTATGCCAGTGTGGCATAATGCTCACCAGCAAGCTTTCAACTGCAATCTAGTGTTCTGATAACTAATCTATATGGGATGGTTGGCATATTATTTGCAGGACCTCATTGTCCTGCAAATTGTAATTGGCTGAGCCACTTCAATGTATCCCATCACCCACTGGAGCACAAAATGGAAGTCATCAGAACCCTACACCACCGAGCTGAAGGCCTGGAAAGATGGGAAAGAAAAAGAACTAAAACACATCAAGGAAGCCCTCAGAACATGTGGCTATTCCAAGTCGGTTTTCCTCAAATCTCAAAAAAGACCCTAAAGGAGCTCCTCCTTATCAGACAATGAAGAGAACAATAAATGAAGCAATGTTGTCATTCCATACGTTGCAGGAATATTGGAAAAGCTCAGGAGGATCTTCAGCCAACACATCATATGTACATACTTCAAACCCAAGAATACACTAAGGCAGAAGCTTGTCCACCCCAAGGATAAAACACCCAGATACAAACTGAGCAACATGGTATATGCAGTGAGCCATGGGCAGATCTGTACATTGGGGAAACAAAACAACCACTTCATAAATGCATAATATAGGAGAACAAACCCATCAGGACTAGATTCAGCAGTCCATCTGCATTTAAAAGACAAATGCCACTCTTTTGAAGACAGAAAAATCCCACATTTTGGACAGAGAGGACTGCTGGTTTGAAAGTGGGCAAAAGAGATCATCTATGTCAAAATTGAATAGCCCTTCCTCAGCAGAAAGGGGGTAGGGGCTAGGACATCTATTTCCAGTCTACAACACAGTCCTTTCAATAGTTCCAAGAAGGCTCCACACCCCTTTGCACTACTGAGGTAACCCTGAGGACACAGATAAACCTCCAGGTGGCCTTAACTACTCGCTAAAAGAATGCAAATGATCAGCTGTCTGCAAGGAATATAAATCCTTCCATTCCCCACCATCCAGTTAGAGCTGAAGAAGCTTCTTGGATGAGAAGTGAAGCATGTCGAAAGAAAAACCAGAAAGTCCAATTGCTTCTTTAAAATAACACTTTTGGGACAGCCATGACCTGGATGGCTGAGAATCTCCAGGAAAAGTAGGGCAGTCAAGGTACTGTGCTTCTGTGGCAGTTTTAGTCCTTTGGAACAGTGTCCCAGATGATTGCCAGCACCTTTCCAGCTTGTGGCTGGAATGAAACCCATAGTGAATGCAGCTCCCTCAGAGTTGGTATGACAATACCAGGTTGTCCCAAATAATAGGTTTCCTGCTGCATTTTGCATTAGTCATAGTTTCCAGTGATCTTCAAGTTTTCTTCCATAAAGGGGGCATTACTGTAGTCTGCTTGCAAGGTAACAAGGTTATGAATGTAGCCAGGGCCTTCTGCTTATGTAAGATATTCATGGTAGTTGGGTTCCTGCACTACATTAAGTTGTGTGGGTTTTTTTTTTTTTTGAATATGCTACAATGGTTATGTTCATACATAATCATTTTAAATAATTAAATAATTATTTAAAAACGAGAGTTGAGTTTGTACAGTACACGTTATGGCAATCTAAGCAAATCACATTTTGGCTTTATTGCAGACCACATGCCTCAACCTAATTTAGCATGCTGTGCTTTCTGTAGACAATCGAGGACTAGGCTATTAAATCCGATTCTATTTGAATAGGTTGCATAGTGGCCTTTTCTCTATTAGTGATCTTAGCTGGATAGTTCAAAATATTTGCAGTTTAAGAAAAAAAAATGAGGGAAATATATTGTGGGATTTTCCCCCCTCCTTTTTCTGAAACATTGTGGGTGTTTTTTTCCTAGATTGTGTTATCTATCCTCTCGCTCCAAAGAAGTACAATGACTTAGAGCCAGTCTTACTTCTTTCTTTTAGTAAAGCTTTCTTTCCCTCTGGAAGAACATGATGAAAGTGTTGATTTACACATCAATCACTGTCTACAACTTTTCACAAATCTTCTAATTTTGTCCCTATTCTTAATGCAGTTGTTTCAATCTTCCCTGTCCTCTGGAGGATATATCAAGCTGTGGGGGAAAGGGCAGACAAGTTGTAACTTCAAAGTGATTATTTAAAGCCTAGGCACATTTAAAGTTGTTGCTAGTTTGAATTTTTAACAGAAGCTTTTCCGGAGGAATAGTGCAGGATTAGCCAGGATTGGGTATTGTGATGTCCAATTGGCCTCGAGACAGAGTTAATTTGAAGCCACGCCTCTGTGCTCCTTGCTTCTGTTTCCCAGTTTCAACTCTGTCTGGCCGAAGAAAGACAAGTTGTTTTTGGTTCCTGATTCTTCCAAAAACAATCCAGTGCCATCCTGCAAATTCCTTCTCCCTGCCTTCTTCCCCTTGCCTCCATCTGATACCTGGAAGCCTCCCCTTGATGAGGCTTGCTCCCGGCCGCCAGTAAGGGATTTATCCCTGCCGTCTCCTCCTCCTCCTCCACCGTACTTTTGAGGAGCCATGAAGCCTTATTTTTTCTGCTCCCGCCCCCTCCGCCACCTTCCTACTGGCTCCCGCGATGGCGCCGCCGTCAGGTTCCTCCATGCCACCTCACCTTTGCCAGGGCTCCGGTGCCATTTTCCCTTCCCGCGGTCAGTTCGCACCTGTCATACAGCTCCTGCCCCCGCAGGGAAAAAAAGGCCTCATGGAGATTGAGCGGGAACGCCTGAGGGCTGCCCAGTTTTCACAGAGGGTGATCTCCACAATTGAGGCTTCACGCAAGGGTTCCACCACTAGGATTTATGATACCACCTGGCGGGTCTTTGCAGAGTGGTACCGGGTCTCGGGAGCGAATCCTCATGAGGCTTCAGTACCGCACGTCTTGGAGTTCCTCCAAGATAGGGGGCTCTCACATGGCACCCTCAGGAGACAGGTGGCGGCCCTCTCCATGATTATTCGGGGAGAGGGGCTCCTTCCACTTTTCCAGGTCCTGTTAATTAAGAGGTTCCTGAAGGGTGCGGGGAATCTCTGTCCCCCGGTAGTCCACAGGTTTCCAACATGGAGCCTCACTACGGTTCTCCAAGCAATGCCAGGAGCACCATTCGAACCTCTGAGGATGGTTGACCTGTAGTTAAAATAGCACACTCCACCAGGAGTGCGGTTACCTTGGCGGCCCCGGCCACACAGGCGCCTATCATGGAGATTTGCAGGGCGGCCATGTGGATGTCACCATCTCCCTTTATCAGGTACTACAGTTTAGACGTGTTTGCATAGGCTGATGAGGCATTTGGTCGTAGGGTGTTACAACAGGTGGTAGTGCATGAGGGGCCCAGGACCAATAGTGCCCCCACTGAGGGACGTTAACTTGGGTATGTCTCAATCCTGGCTAATCCTGCAAAATTCCTCCGGAAAATGACATTTGGTGTTACCTGAATTATTGTTTCAGGAGGTTTTGCAGGATTAGCCAGGTTCCCGCCCTAGCGTTGGTCCAGGGGTTGGGGAGTTCAGGAGGTAGGGTGTGTTCCCTTATGACTTGTTTTTAGATGTTTTGCAGTGGGCTTGACTCATTGAAACTGGGAACCAGAAGCAAGGAGTACAGAGGCATGGCTTCAAATTAACTCTGTCTCGAGGCCAATTGGACATCACAATACTCAATCCTGGCTAATCCTGCAAAACCTCCTAAGACCAACTGTCATTCTCTTTCTGTGTCTGTATAACTTTATCCCCCTGTAACTCATAGGTGTTGCAGAATCTTTCTGTCTAATGTATCTCCATCCATCCATCCATCTATCTATCCATCTCCCATTTATTATTCTTACAAATCATTCAGTGTATTTAGCAGGAGAAGTTGAGATCTAACATGCTACAGTTAGTTAGCATTATTATCTCTTGTGTGAACCCAGACATTTCCTGTGTTTATATGTTGCACTAAGCCAAGAGTGGCCAACAGAGACTGCAAGTCTACATGTGGCTCCCCAAGTGAGTTTGGAACACTGTAAAAATATTGTGAAATAAATACATACCTATAAATATACATATACAGTATTCCTATTTGATGATGTTCCACTAGAGATTAGTTGGCATTCAAAGCAAAACAACAACAACCCAAACAAACCCCAAGAGATGGTTGTGACCTTGTGATCAAAGCCCTTCCCTTCCCCTCCTTTTTTACATTTTTATTTTCATGTGATGCATATAAAAATGCATCCGGCTTTGATTGTGTGGTTGCAGCTGCTGACTTGCCTTTTTGGACACACTCTCACCATGCCCATCATATAGCATCTCTAAAAGATGCCTCCAAACTATCTCTGAAAATGGCAGAAAGTGATCTTTTACAACTGCTATTAATAATTTCACAAATTTTGTGAAATTTCACACCAAATGTGAAACCAATTTCACAAATTTTAGTTCATCTTCAAAGTAAATTACATTTAGCATCACGTTTAATCAGAGTTTAATACCCCAATACCATGACTTGTTTAATCATAATTGATTGAATAATCAATAAACAGTTGGTTTGATTTGCACATGCTAAACCATTAATTATTTATTTTATTTATTAAATATATAAGGTGCCCATTTCGCTATGCTATGGATGGCTTACAATACATTAAAAAATATAAATATAAAAACAATTGCAAATATAAAAACAATTTAACATACCAAAAGTTAAATACAGGCTAAATCATGGGGCAAGAGCCAAATAATATGCAAAGCTACAAGCAAATAAACATTTTAGATTATTGTAATGCGTGAATTCAGTCAGTAAATAATTATTAACACTTAAACATTCTATCTCCATAGGAATCCCCCACTTAATGTTCCTCTTCTGTGGACTGGTATTCAGTTCCCAGTTCTGTTTGTTTGCATGTCCTGATGTTACTTAGCAGGAGGTTCCTCATCTCTATTTTGTCAGTTTAGTGTTTAGTGCATTGTATGAACCAAGAGTTGACCATCCTTTTTAATACCAGAGTGCCAGCAACCTAGCCAAGAGATTTTATTTAGAGGCTTTATTTAGATATAACAAGAGTTGATAATCCTAAAACGTGGTAAAAATAGCTATCAATGTGGAACGAACCCTTTTCCTATTTTGACTATCAGAAGATAAATAAGTGGGTTTTCACAAGCCTAGATTTGTGAATTTCTATCCTAGAGTATGCAGCTCTGTGCAGAGCCTTTCCTATTGTTTAGATGTCAGGCCAAGGCAAATTTATTCTTCAAGGAGTTTCTGCACAGATTGAATTGCAACCTAAGTCCAATTGAGTTCAGAAAAGCTTTTGGGACTACAGATCCAACTGATTAAAGTCATATTGTTGGGATTTTTACTGCCAGATGCTTTATTTGGCTTCATCTTTTTCAAAAGAAAACATTCATATTTGTAGGTTTTTAATTTGTATTTAATTTAATGAGCTTGTTGATCAGAAAGGTCGGCAGTTCAAATCCCTAGTGCTGCGTAATGGAGTGAGCTCCCGTTACTTGTCCCAGCTTCTGCCAACCTGGCAGTTCGAAAGCACGTAAAATGCAAGTAGAAAAATAGGAACCACCTTTGGTGGGAAGGTAACAGCGTTCCGTGCGCCTTCGGTGTTTAGTCATGTCGGCCACATGATCATGGAGACATCTTCGGACAGCGCTGGCTCTTCGGCTTTGAAATGGAGATGAGTACCGCCCCCTAGAGTCGGAAACGATTAGCACATATGTGCGAAGGGAACCTTTATCTTTAATTTGTAATTTAAAACATTCTTGGTGAAATTAACAATGAGATGTAAAAGCCAGTAATAAAAACATAGGGATAAATAAAATTAATGATTACATGGATTTTCAACTTATATTGATTCTGAATAATGAAAGGTTGTTTTTAGTTATGCAGTATCTTAAATTACTGCTTTGCCCAACAGTTGGATAATGGCTCCCTTGATCTTTCCATGCAGCATTAACAGTTAAGAACATGGCAAACTGTTATAAGTAGGGAAGATTAATTTCCTTCTGATAAGCCCATACTGTGTAGCCTGAAAGCACTAGAGCTGTGCAGTGTTTGGGATTTGATTCCCAAAAGGTGACAGCTAAGAGGAAAAGATGCAGCTACTTTAAACAATTTCAGAGCGGTGCCAATTTTATTTCTTAAGCATTTTTTTTTTCAGGATTGCCTAACTTATCATAAAATAAAGTGAATATCAGAATCATACTATCTAATCTCCATCACTGACTTAATGGGACAACTGCTTTGGTAAAAAGCCTAAAGAAAAACTGCATTAACAAGATGAATCATCTTGCCTGTATGGCTTAATACATTATTTAATAATAATAGATCAGCAGAAGATGCATTATGTTTTGTCACAAAATGCTGCCATATGTCGCCTCTTACTGCTCACCATCTAAGTTAAAAAAAAAAAAAAGATACATGAACTGTAGTAGCCATAGATGATACATAAACAGATGAAGCAGTTTTACAGAAAGCAAAAGTGGTAGCTCATCAGCTGAACTAAATAGATTGAAACTATTATTTATTTATAATTTAATCACTTAAATGATTATCATGACTATCACTTAGTCATTTAAGAGCTCTGGTGGCGCAGAGGTTGGAATGCAGTATTGCAGGCTCACTGCCGACAAACTGCAGTTTGATCCTGACTGGTTGAGGTTGACTCAGCCTTCCATCCTTCCGAGTTGGGTAAAATGAGGGCCCAGATTATTGGGGGCAATATGCTGACATTTGTAAACCACTCAGAGAGTGCTGTCTAAGTTCTATTGCAGGGGTGGGGAACTGTGGCTCTTTTGCGACTTGTGGACTTCAACTCCCAGAATTCCAGAACCAACATAGCTGCCTCAGGAATTCTGGGAGTTGAAGTCCACAAGTCGCAAAAGAGCCACAGTTCCCCACCCCTGTTCTATTGCTATTTAATACCTTCATTTCTACATCAAATAATACATAGTCTTATAATATAAAACTGTTTTATTAGAATAAAGTAAAAAATCCTGATAATATTTAAAACCTTATATCTGTTTTTGCATGAATCTTGAAATCGGGTTTTGTTTTTGGAGATGAAAGTTCTCTTTACCCAAAATCATGAAAAAAGTGGAAATTTCTTCCTTGATTTAAGCCCACTTCTCTTAAACAGCTGCAGTTAGCAAAACATTGGCAGGCAGATAGTTGCTGTAGCCACAATCATCTCTTTTCCTACCATAAATCTTATACATCCTCCTCCAATTGCTTGCAACTTCCTCTGTCTGCTTCCCCACAGACCTTCCTCCCTTCCTCTTCCTAGTAATTCTCTGTTGAAAGAGAATTACAGCTTTGTGAAGAAGCTTCATTTTTATTTTTTATTGTATTTATATAGCTGCCTATCTCACATGAAAGTGATTCTAGGCAGCGTACAGCACTTAACTAAAAATAAAAGAGAGTCAAGAAAGAGTCACAAATTTTAAAATAACAGTCAAAAAGATACTGTAAGGGAACCATCACAAAATCTCCCCAGCCCTCTGGAACCCCCAACCCTTAGTAATAAATAACCCTACTCAAAGAGCCTTCAGTCTTTGCTTGGATTCAGCATACTCTTACTTTAAAACAGAAAACTTGCTCTGAAGTTACTCTCTAGTGACCTTCTCTGGGGACTTTTTATTATGGTCTTACACTAGTTCTACCTAATTCTCAGCCATTCAGGAACTAACAATCTATTCCATTGGTAAAGTTGCAAGGATTCCTGATGGCAGTGGATTATGATAATTATAATTGTCAAGGCAAGAAAAGGGGGAAATTTTGAAGGATATTGAGATTAGCTGATTCAGATGGTTCTGGCAAATGAGTCAGTTAAATAATCCATTGTTTAGAAAGGAAAATTGAAGGAAGCTAGGAAAATTAATATAAAACTATAGGTTGAATGTCCATGATGTATTCTTATTTGCGAGAACATTTTTTCAGCCCCAGATTCAAATTACTAACGTTTTGGCATTTTTACTTCAATAAATTCATGCATTATTAAATTGCTATTAAAAATAGATGTTCTTTATATCATAATGCAAAGGGGGAATTATAAAGCATTTGTACAGTAGTGAAAAATAATTGATACAGTAATGTCTTCCTTTATTATAAATATGTAGAATTCTATATCCTGTTTGTAAGCTGTTTAAATCCACGTGTCATAGAATAAAACGGGGATTATATTTTATTAACTAGATCTTGCTGGAAAAAATAATATGTATTTAAAGTGGCTTCAGATTATCTATCTATCTATCTATCTATCTATCTATCTATCTATCTATCTATCTATCTATCTATCTATCTATCTATCTATCTATCTATCTATCTACCTCCCCTCCATCCACCCACCTACCCTTCCATCCAACCATCCGTAAAATATATAATGGCATATTTTACTATAAATTGCAACAAGACTGCATACTGTTATGTTACTAACATAATATCCACAATTGGGAACAGCAGCTCAGTTACTAAATGTAACTTCCCCTTCAATCATTAAGCAAAGTTATGGTTGCTAAGCGAAAAATAGTACAATATTATTTATGATTCTAATTCCACTTTCTCTATTATTTCTGTTTGTAGAAAAATGGTTGCAAAACATTCAAATGGTGATCATAGGACATTCAGTGTCTGAATGGTGATCATGTGACTGTGGAATACTGTGATCGTCATAAATGGGAACATTGTTTGCAAAAAAAAATTAATACTGTCTTTTAACTTTGAATGGTCACTAAATGAGACAGTTGGTAAGCAAGGACTAACTGTATATTATATGTCTATAGTGTGCTTCAGGATATGTCATGCTCTAGCAATTGTGGCCTTTATTTACTTTTGAAAGAGACCAGGCAAGGAAGAGCAAGTATAAAGAAAGTTTTCATTACAAGACATTAGTGTATTTTGACAGTCCCATAAAGCCTAATTAGTAACTTTGTACTGTTACTATTCTGTTACTTGCTATTCTCAGATTCCCAGAGCTAGAGAGATATTGTTGCTGCAGACGAACTCTTGTAATTCATGCATATAGTCTGCTCATGTGAGCAAAGTTACTGTAGGTCAGAAGAGCAAGCACACAAGATTGTCCTTGTCATTCTGCAAACAGGAAAGTTGCAGGTTGCATCCCCTCCCCCTTACACTCCCTTCTTTTTGCCCGATAGGTCTGCACATACACAACACATTTGTAGTATGATTATCAGCCAATCTTCCTGAATGGGTCTACAAAGCTGACCCAGATGGTCCTATTTTCTACAATCTGTTTCTGCAGTCTGTTAGCATGATATGATCAGATGTAGCAGATGCTTAGTTGCTGGCTTTGGAGATTTCTCACATTTCAAAGGAGTATCTAGTGATACATCTTCAAATTTACCCATCTTTTTCATGAGGTCATCATAATAGCTGCGTCAATTGCATTGTTATTTTCCAGGATTTCTATCATGGATCTACTTATGGAACTGATTCCCAGAGTCCCATTATTACATGCATAACATTGTTGTCATTAGGAAGAGTAATCACTAATTTCCAATCCCTGAAATCATCGATTCTCTGGATTTTCTCTGCAGACTTAAACTTGTATATGTTTTTTATTGGCGTACCTTCAAGTTAGTGTTAACTTTTGATGACTGCCTGGATGAGTCTTGCGGTTTTTAACTAGGGAATCCCCCCCCCCCAGCTGCACAATATTTGAATTAGGAAAATGTGGCACTTCTACAGAAAAATAGAAGTCCTGAAGACAGAGTGGCAGATGCTGTGCAAGAAACAAGGAATCTACATTCTGTCAATAAGCAGATTGCATCAAAAGGGTGTAAGAAGTAAAAAAAAATGAGTCGCCTTTGCTGAATGGACGACTGTATTGAATGCCATTTCCAGAAAGAAAGCTATTTTTTTTCAACAATGCATGCTCTGATATCCTCATGCCATTCAGGTGTCCCTTGCCCTGCATTCTCTATGGCTGCTATCAGCTCACAGCAGATCAGTTTCAGTGCCCTATGCCAATTCCTCTGAAAGCCAAGTAGGTGTCTCTTTATTACAGTATTCTCAATATCTAGTTCCAATAGTCTCTTTGCCTGGAAGAATATTAGTTCAGTTGACAGTTTCTAACATTTGTTGGACTTGTTATTAAGCCATTCCTGAATGGGAAGTTAGGCTATTGCTTTAAAGCAGCTCAGACTCTTGGTCCTTCTCTGTGCGTTCCTCTTGTTCAAAATCAGTTTTGATCTATAACAGGGCTGTCAAACTTGATTTCATTGAGGGCTGCATCAGCAGAGGTGGGTTCCTCCTGGTTCAGCCGAATAGGTAGTAACTCGGCTGGACAAGTGACTGAACCGGTTCTCTCCTCGGCAGCGCTATCTTGATTTTCTGTTCTGCACATGCACAGAACAATCTTCAATTGAAAAAAATGTAAACCCCCCCCTTTTTAAATGTTGTGCGCATGCACAGACCTTTTTAAGTTTAAGTTAAATTTTCCGGGCTCCGAACCGGTAGTAATGCCAACAGGAACCCACCCCTGTGCATCAGGATTGTGTTTGACCTTGGGGGCAGATTGTGGGGGCATGGCCACCTCAAGATCACTCATTGAGGCCCTATTTTCGGCCGTGATGGCCTCCTGCAATCCTTTGCCATCACGGTCAAAAACAGAGCCTGGGAGAGCTGCGCAAAGTCCTCCCAAGCTCCGTTTTCACCAGCAGAGGCGTTTCAAGCCGGACTTCCTGTTTCCTTATTTCATCTGGTTATTTCATCTGGTTATTCCAGAGAACTGAACGGCATAATACTTTACTTGTTGAGCTGCAGCCCTTTTATTCGAAAGCATCACTTTCTCATAAGAACTACAATCAGATTTTAATTTCTTTCTTCAAAAAGGTTCATATAATTAAAACATCTGGAACCCGGTTGATGCTGAGGGAAAGACAAGAGGAAGAGGAGGGAAAGTTATGGACACTGCCTTAGGCTCTTGTATACAGGTGGAATAAAAAAATAAAACATTTAAAATGCTGTTGTCTGGAAAAAAATAACAGCATTTCAACTATAAATGGAACCTAGCACTTCATTATGTTGCAAGGACCACAATGGTATATATTCAGTATCTTCGTAGGATCTTATTAACACTAACAAATATACTTTAAAAACAAGAATATTGGAACTCCATAAAAGGTTCACCGTGAACATAAATATTTTAAAAATATTTCGGTATATTTTAATCCGTCTCTGGATAATCCCCTTTTATCTAGGTCAGTGGTGGGCAACCTTTTTTTTCAACTGAGCCAAATCTCGCCAAAACCACGATTGAAATTTATTTTGAGAGCCACATTTTTAAAACCGAAAATACATAGGATGGTACACTGTTTTTAGTTTCAATAAACTCTGGCATTTGAAGCACGCAAGTCTTAAAGCTGTCAAGTTACAAGATCCTTGCATCCCTAACCCTTTAGGAAAAAAAACCCAAGGGGTCTTCAAACCTGACAGCTTTAAGACTTGTGGACTTCAACTCCCAGAATTCCTCCTCCAGTCATGTTGGCTCAGAAACTCTGGCATTGAAGCATGCAAGTCTTAAAGCTGTCAAGTTGCAAGACCCTTGCACCCCTAACCCTTTAGAAAAAAAAAACCCCAGGGGTCTTCAAACCTGACAGCTTTAAGACTTGTGGAGTTCAACTCCCAGAATTCCTCCTCCAGTCATGTTGGCTCAGGAACTCTGGCATTGAAGCATGCAAGTCTTAAAGCTGTCAAGTTGCAAGACCCTTGCACCCCTAACCCTTTAGAAAAAAAGAAAAAACCCAGGGTCTTCAAACCTGACAGCTTGAAGACTTGTGGACTTCAACTCCCAGAATTCCTCCTCCAGTCATGTTGCGGCGACGTCATCTGCGTGGCTCCATCTTCGGCTTTTTTCACAGGGGGCAGGGCTGCTGCTGAAGATGTCGACGAGCCCCTGCCGCCACCAGAACAACAGCTGCCTCCTCCTCCTCCTCCAACAGCACCACTACATTTGGAGTGAAGCCGCCAAAGCTCCCGCTGGCGCCCCCCTCCACTCGCAGCACCGCGTTAACCCTGCTGCCTTCGCCGCCGCCGCCGCCATGCTTTTGAGAAGCCATGAGGCCTTTTTTCCCTGCTCCTGCCCCCCCCGCCGCCTTCCTACTGGCTCCCGCGGCCTCATGGCTCCTCAAAAGCACAGCAGAGGAGGAGGGGGCAGGGTAACGCGGGGCCCAACTCAGGTGCTCCGAACGGAGGGGGAGGCGCCGCTGCCATAGGCGGGGGTGCCGGCGGGAGCTTTGGCGGCTTCACCTCTGCCGCAGCGTCGGGTGCTGTTAGAGGAGGAGGAGGCGGCAGCAGATATTCCGGTAGCGGCAGGGGCTTTACTTTAGCTGCAGCGCCGGGCGCAAGCAGCTAGGATTGGCCACCCACAAAGGACCTCCTCCCCGGGCTTGCTTTCCTGGCGTCAGTCGCCCTGCGCTCACCAAAACAAGTCCGGGGAGGTCCTTTGCGGGCGGCCAGTTCTAGCCGTCTGCAAAGGACCTCCCCAGCCTCCGGCGCCTGTGACAGCAGAAAGCACTGCGCGGCAGTTGGAAACTGCTGCGCGGTGTTTTCTTGCCACCTGCGCGGGCGCGCAGCCGCGCACCTTAGAGGGAACAGTGGGAGGGAGGGGAGCGGGCGCCCGGCACACAGAAGAGCCGCATTAAAATGTGTAAAGAGCCGCATGTGGCTCGCGAGCCGCGGCTTGCCGACCACTGATCTAGGTAATACAGAAGTACAAGAGCATTTTAAGTGTTTATTTTTTTATTCCACCTTTTATACAGGAGCATAAGGCAGTGTACATAATGTTCCCTCCTCTTCCTCTTATCTTTCCGTCAGTATCAACCTGCATGGTAGATTGGACTAAAAGTGAGTGACTGGCTCAAAGATATGAACTAAATTAAATAATTAAAATTTAATTACATTTAAATTAATTCCTTAATGTAAAAAATGGTTGGATAATAGGTGTAGAGAGTAGAAAATGTACCATATTTTTCGGAATATAAGACGCACCTTTTTCCTCAAAAAAGAGGCTGAAAATCTGGGTGCGTCTTATAGATCAAATACAGCATTTTTTTGCCTCCTGAAGCCCCATCCCCTTAACCAAAATGGCCGTGCATACCCTTATGGAGGCTTTCAGAGAGCTCCTGGGGGCTGTGGAGGGCAGAAATGAGCAAAAATGGGCTGTTTCCCCCCCCCCCCCAAGATCCTCTATAAGCTTCCATAAGGCTATGCATGCAAGTTTTTTGACAAAAAAATGGGCCTGTTTTCATGAAAAACAGGCCATTTTTTGCTTGTTTTTGTCCCCTCAGGAGCACTCTGCGAATCTCCCCCCCAAGGCTATTCATGCCTTTTTTTGGAAAAACAAATGGGCCCGTTTTCGTGAAAAACAGGCCGTTTTTGGGAGGCATGCAGAGTGCAAAAACTTTTTTTTCCTTTTGGAAAGCTCTTTAGCTGATTGATGAGAATTACATTGATCAAGTGCTGTGCCAGCAGAAACAAAGTCTTAGGTGCTGCAAATTGTCAACGATTTCCTTCTCCAGCACATGGATAAATACATCTGGAAACATCTACCTACTCACCTACTCTTTCTCTCTCTCCCTACCTACCTACTGTATTTCTCTCTTTCTCTCTCCATCCCTCTATCTACCTACCTACCTACTGTCTCTCTCTTCCTACCTATCTACTGTATTTCTCTCTTTCTCTCTCTCTCTATCCCTCTATCTACCTACCTACTCTCTCTCTCCCTACCTACCTACTGTATTTCTTTCTCTCTCTCTCTCTCTCTCTCTCCCCCTCTACCTACCTACCTACCTACCTACTCTCTCTCTCTCCCTACCTATCTACTGTATTTCTCTCTCTATCGCTTTCTATTTCTCTCTCTCTATCCCTCTACCTACCTACCTACCTACCTACCTACCTACCTACCTACCTACCTACCTACCTACTCTCTCTCTCTCTCTCCCTACCTACCTACCTACCTACTGTATTTCTCTTTCTTTCTCTCCCTCTCTATCCTTCTATCTACCTACTTACCTACTGTCTCTCTCTTCCTACCTATCTACTGTATTTCTCTCTTTCTCTCTCTCTCTATCCCTCTATCTACCTACCTACTCTCTCTCTCCCTACCTACCTACTGTATTTCTTTCTCTCTCTCTCTCTCTCTCTCTCCCCCTCTACCTACCTACCTACCTACCTACCTACTCTCTCTCTCTCCCTACCTATCTACTGTATTTCTCTCTCTATCGCTTTCTATTTCTCTCTCTCTATCCCTCTACCTACCTACCTACCTACCTACCTACCTACCTACCTACTCACCTACCTACTCTCTCTCTCTCTCTCCCTACCTACCTACCTACCTACTGTATTTCTCTTTCTTTCTCTCCCTCTCTATCCTTCTATCTACCTACTTACCTTTTTAAAAAATTTGCCCGTTCAAAACTTTGGTGCGACTTATACACCGGTGCATCTTATACTCTGAAAAATATGGTAATAATGAAAGAGGATTAACAAATTAGAAATAAATACAAATATAAAGATATATGCAAGAATATACATAGCAAGCAATACAGCTATTGGAATATACACAATTGTAAATCAAAACGCATAGAGCAACAAATGTATAGATAGTAATGGTATAACCACAGGAATAATGGATACTATTATGACGTACAATACTACGTATGTAAAAAAAGATCATATTAAGTATGCTTTCTTTAAATGCAATTCCAAGAAAATGTATGAATATATTTGAAAGAGACGGCACTTGGAAAATACATTGTACCTTGCAGGAAGTGGAAATTTATATATAATAAAGAAAGGAGAAAGATGAAAGGAAAGGGAAATGGAGATATGAAGAGAGAGAGGGAAGTGGAGTGGAGTGGAGTGGGGCGGAGAGAGGAGGAGAGAAAAGTCGAGGGAAGAGGAGAAGAAAAGAGGGAAGTAGAGGGGACAGGACAGAAGGAAATGGACGAGAGGACAAGAGTAGGAGAGAGTGAAGGAGAGGGAAGTGGAGAAGAGAGAAGAGGAGGAGAAGAGAAAAAGGGAGAAGAAAGTAGCGAAGGGAACGGAGGGAGATTAATATATAGAATGTTATGGTACAATTATGAAAATGTCTATAACTATGATATACAACATTATGTATTTAAAAGAGACTATAAATAAATGCATGATTAAGAGAATATTGTTATAATCAGGGTCTATAAAACTATGTGTACTCAAAAAGGACTGGATACAGCCAGTATGCTGCTGTTGCAAAACTGGAAATTAGATGTATTAATTTGCATTATTCAGCTGACCCCAAAAATAGATAAACCTCCAAGTGGCCTCAATGACTCTCTAAAAGAATGCAAATGACCAGCTGTCTGCAAGGAGTATAAATCCTTCCATTCCCCACATCCAGTCAGAGCTGAAGAAGCTTCTTGGATGAGATGAAAAGCGTCTTCAAAGAAAAACAAAGTCCAGTTGCCTCCTGAGAAAGCACCTTTGGGATGATCTTTCAGTAATGCATTTCTGTAGGCCTCAAGATAATGCTTTACCAATTAAGAAGCAAGAAACATGAATTTATAAAGCCTTGGGCTACGAATTGTGGACATCTCTCAAATGACACAATCAAGGTGCCTATTCATGTGCATCTCTTAAAACTGAATCCTTCAAAAAAAAAATGAGAGTACAGATAGGGCTGAGTGGATTTTGAAACAAAGAATGTTGCTCATGTCTTATAAAGGTGACTAGCATCTGGCATCAGATAATTATAATCCGATTGGATTATTTTGGAGGAGAGAGAAAAGCAGAAAAAAAAGCCACTGAAAATTTGCCGCTAATTGACACTGACTTGTATTGTTACATAGTGTATATACCAGGAATGGGCAATTTCTTCCAAAAAAGGTGACAACCCTTTTATTGTTTTTAGCGTCTGAGGTCTGTACTTGGTGCTTTCACTAAGCCTTCCTTATGTTTGGGAAATTTGGAGATTTAGGAGATTAGTGTAAAATTGATGCTTTAAATCTTCCAGAGATTTACTATGCCTATTTTACATTTTTTCTCTTCCTTGGACCTGCCAAATTCCAGTGAATAAATCAGCCGTTTGCTGTTGAATTTCAGCAGTGCAATCTTGGGGGGTATAATCTGTAAATCATACATTGCATACTTCTGTTCTATATCAAATGCGTTATAAAGCCTGAATCAATGACATTTTTTTATTTCCTCTGTTTAGAATTGTTTTTCTAAGTAGTTACATGGACATACTTTAAAATCTTCTGTCTATGATTTATTCCATTTGCAATGGAATTCTGCATCCAGTTACAGAGCTTTGTGGGAGATGCTTCCATAATACTTGCAATTCATCATCGGGGCAGAAGCATTGACATTTAAGTACAACAGGACATGTTCCATGGTAAAGTGGGCCTTTTCTTGCATGACGCTCAGTGTGACAGAAAGCGCAACCACCTGCACTGCATAGCATAATCAAGACAGCATTTCAGTTCTAATTTTTGCATCCTGATTTTGCTGTTGGACTGTTGTGCAATTTGCAATCAAATCTCCAAATGTATTATCTAAACATTATACCTCTTTAGAATTAATTAGTGGGATCTCTTGCAGAATTAGTTGTGTGTTGTAATTCAGACACATGACTGCATTTATTTTTAGTTTATGGGAGTGTCTCTTATACGGTACGAAACTGTAATATGAGAAGTGGCTTGCAGAAGTTTCTCAGTTTTTATTTTGCAGCGTTTCCTTGAATAACAGTTGTGTATTTTCCACTTTTTTTAAAATGGGGTTAAAAATGTCTCCTTGATACTACTTTCACTGTACTGTATAATGCGAATCTAAGCTGATGGTTCTTTTTTTTTTTCTTATCTCAATGTATATCCAAGGATGCTATTTAATTTTACTTTGATCCAAAATTTTGCCTTCAATACTAGTTGTAAATCTGGAGTAAAGTTTTCAGAGCACCAACATCCTTCAACAAATGCTGCTTTGCTCTTATGGGACAAAGTAAATGAATGAGTATCCAAAACAAGAAAGTAGAAGGAGGAAGAGGCTGCATGCCTGCATATTAGAGGGAGAAAAAAAAGGCAAGGAATCAAAATGAAACCAGAGGAAGAGTTGTTTCCCTTTCTAAGGGAAGGAACCCTTCAAATAAAGATTGCTGAGTTTAGCTGCACAGGCCAGTTAATACCCATGAACTTGCAATTAAATGTGGAAGTGGCAGACAAAAGGAGTGGTAAAAGACGATATTGTCAGACTCTGTAGTGGTGGATGAAGGCAGAAACTTGGGAAATCCACTGAGCTGGAGTCATGAATAAAGACTCCCGTTTCCTGGGATTTGTTGTTATGGGTTGTGTGTGAGGGGAGGCATTTCGAGGTCTCCATCATCAGAAATCTTGCATTGGCAGAGGTTCTTTGTCCTTCCCTGCTGGACAGAGCTACAAAGGAAAGCTTTATTCAATTTTCATGCCGCCAAACTGGCAGGCTCCTTTTTCTCCTGAACAGAGGGGGTTCCTTCCCCAGGCCAAGCTCTGGGAGTCTCTGTGAAGTCTGATTGTTGTTTGGCTTGGAAGTGCATTGTTTGCAGCTTGAATTTTTCTTGATCTTTTGCCTAGATAGCTTTAAACTGGTTCCTTTTTTTGTTACTGAAAATTACATGCACAATGTGATATGGGTTCCTTTTTTTTAATCCCACTGCCATTCCATTTATTCTTTCCTCCATGAGAAGGAGACTCTTGAAAGAATAGTCTTATGATTTAACAGGCTTGTCACAAGCCTCCTTTATAATGTTGTTGCATTTTGATTTAGGTCAGAAGGTGGAAGTTCAGACTTAACCCTTTCCATCATGGTGCAGAATTGCATATGCTCATCATGACTTTATGCTAAGGAGTGAATTTCTCAAAGATTCTTTTCAAGCTTTATCAGAATAGATGCGGTCATTGTTACTTCTTGGGAACGAGCGGCATGACCTTGTTTTCCGGTTCTTTCCCTTGAAAAGGCACAAGTTTCTAGACACTGCCAAAAATGTTCTGAATTTCCCAGAACAATCAAAATTTTAAAAAAAGTTATTGAATGTTTTGCAAAATATAATGCTAGTTCAAATCCAAAGAAGATTGGCTGAAGAATTAAATAGCCCTTCCCTTCCCTTTTCTCCCATACCCTCCCATCCTCACCTTTCCCTGCCAAAACAGAGCATGTTCTTTCTCCGCCTCTTTTTTTTTTGATAAAAAAGTATAATATAAATATAAATGTAAATATAAATATAAAAAACGTATTTCTGGAGGAGGGAATTGTAATGGCTTCCAGCATATAGGATTGGATCAGATCCATGCACAACTTTTTTTTCTCACTGGTGTCTATCAAATTTTAGTGGACCAGTTTATTTTTAAAATCTGATTTCAGATCAGATTTTAGTTCAAGTTACAGCGACAGTGAAAAAGTTGACTTATGACCATTTTTACACCAATGACCTTTGCAGCAACCCCATGGTTGTATGATCAAAATTCAGACACTTGACAACTGACTCATTTATGACATTTGATGTGTCTCGGGGTTATATGATCCCCTTTTGTGACCTTCTGACAAGCAGAATCAATGGGGAAGCCAGATTCACTTAGCAACCATGTCACCAATTTTATAGCCACAATGATTCACTGAACAACTGTGGCAAGAAAGTCATGTGGTTATTAGTTGCAAATTCGTGTCCGACCCATCATGACACCATGGACAAGGTTCCTCCAAGCCTTCCTGTCCTCTACCATCCTCCGGAGTCCATTTAAGCTCACGCCTACTGTTTTAATGACTCCATCCAGCCACCTCATTCTCCGTTGTCCCTTTCTTCTTCTGCCCTCTATCTTTCCCAGCATTAGGCTCTTCTCCAGTGAGTTCTTCCTTCTCATTAGGTGGCCAAAGTGTTTGAGTTTCATCTTTAGGATCTGGCCTTCTAAAGAGCAGTCAGGGTTGATCTCCTCTAGGACTGACTGGTTTGATCGCTTTGTAGTCCAACGGACTCACAGGAGTCTTCTCCATCACCATAGTTCAAAGGCCTCAATTCTTTGGCACTCAGCCTTTCTTATGGTCCAACTTTCACAGCCATACATTGCAACTGGGAAAAGCATAGCCTTGATTATACACACTTTTGTTGTCAGGGTGATGTCTCTGCTTTTTAGTATGCTGTCTAGATTTGCCATAGCTTTCCTCCCCAGGAGCAAGCGTCTTTTAATTTCTTGGCTGCAGTCCCCATCTGCGGTGATCTTGGAGCCCAGGAAAATGAAATCTGTCACTACCTCCATTTCTTCCCCATCTATTTGCCAGGAATTGAGAGCGCCGAATGCCATGATCTTCGTGTCAGAGTTCCAAATAGCCATCTTTTCTTTTGTAACTGAGGATTGCCACTTAGTTTTCTTAATGTTGAGTTTCAAGCCAACTTTTGCACTCTCAGAAAGGTCATACAGTGGGGGGAAATTCATTTAACAATTATCTCACTTAGAAACAAATTTTGAACACAATTGTGTTTGAAAATTGAGGACTACCTTTATCCAATCTTTTAAGAATCAATAGACTCTGTACTTTCAGCTTCAATGGGGACTGAAAACCCCTACTTATTGGCTAAAACCAAATCCCAGAGAAATGGTTTTAATGTTTAATCACTATACCATATCTTCCTTGGTTTCTGTAAACTTTGGAGACAATACTTTAGTCATGGTTCCAGAACAGAGCTACAGAAAGTTCTGTTCTTTTATATTTTTAGTGGGATCAGGAAGAAAGGATTACATAGATTGCTGTAAATTCTTCCCCAGCCAGTTTACTTGTGCAGAGGAAATGCTTTGCTGCCTATTAACAGTTGCCTGAGAGTTATCTGCCGAATGTGTCTGGCTGTAACTTACTTATGATGAAGTAAGAGCCTATGAACTGCAGTTAATTTTTTTAAAATCTAGTTTCCATCATGAAAGCAAACATGCCAGATGGTTACTCAATTGTATTAAAGATGTAAGTCTTTTGTTCTCCTTGTGTAAAAGATACTAGAATGTAAAGCAAACGAATCTTTTCGGAGTGCACCATCATGAGATTATGTACCCCTGCAATTAGACACAGTTATAATTTTCTCATTAGTCACTGAGTTCTTACGGAGCAACTTGGAAAGTGAATGAATACATTTTTCAGAAAAGAATAGCTCAGTGGTTAAACACGTTCTTTAAAGGTAGAAGATCTCATACTCAATTTAGGCATATCTAGTTTAAAAAAACTGAGTTGCTGCTCCTTATACCACCTGTGTGCTACCACCTGTCTCATTCAGAATCAGTATCAGGTAGCAAACAATGAGCAGAATCTGGTTTGGGCTTTGGGAAATCTCTGCCAGTCAAAGTAGATTTTAGATTTAGATTTATTAGATTTGTTAGCCGCTCCCTCTCCACGAAGGGACTCGGGGCGGCGTACAATAAATAAAAAAGCACATATTATACAATTAAACATTACACGGAGGAGGTATAAAAATCACACAACAATCATTACAGTACATAGAAATAGTAATAATAAGATTAAGAATTAAAATACCCCAATATAAAATTACAAGTTTAAAAGATTGCCAGGAGGATTAAAATGGAACTATGGTTGAGCCAGGCCGGCTAGTTGAAAAAGGTGGGTCTTGAGTTTTGAACGGAAGGAGCGGAGGTCGGTAGTAATCCTAATGTCGGGGGGGAGGAGGTCATTCCAGAGGGCTGGGCCCATCACAGAGAAGGCCCTGCTCCTGGGCGCCGCCCTTTGGCACTGCTTAGTGGACGGCACCCGGAGAAGTCCCCCTCTGTGAGAGCGAATTGGTCGTAGGGATGTATGGGGCAGGATGCGATCCCGCAGGTAACTAGGTCCTGTGCCATGGAGCACTTTGAAGATGGTGATCAACACCTTGAAACGCACCTGATAGACCACAGGGAGCCAGTGCAGCTCGCGCAGGAGAGGTGTTATATGGGAGTATCTGGTACTCCCCATAATCACCCGCGCGGCCGCGTTCTGGACCAGCTGTAGTCTTCGGGTGCATCTCAAGGGAAGCCCCATGTAGAGAAGTAAAAAAAGTTTAAAAATGAATTAGATGAACAAACAGCACTGTGAATGTTTGGATAGCAGCTAACAATGGTTAGGGCATACTGAGTTCACAAATCACTTTAACTCAGGGGTGGGATTCAGCCAGTTCGAATGAACTGGTAGTTATGGCCAGCGGCTGGGCTCACCCACCCACCCCAGCGCTATCCCGTCTTACACAATCACCATGTTTTTGATGCAGCACGCATGTGTGTAAGGTTCAAGCGTGAGTGAAGCTATCCTGTTCTATACAATCACCGTGTTTTTGATACAGTGTGCATGCACGCAAGGTTCATACACCCTCACATTTTTTATTTGTGGGCGAACCAGTTGTTAAATTATGTGAAGCCCATCGCTGCGTTAACTCATAGTTTAAGCATGATGTACTGAGTAAGTCACAAGTTACTAGGCGTACACAATTCATTGAGTCATTGTTTCCAAACCATAGTTGCTCAGAATACATGACGTTAAGGCAAAGGGTTCAACCTACAAGTAGTTCTTAAAGCCCCAATAGAGGGAGGCTGGAAAATTTATTGTTAAACAGTGTGGTCAGTAAATAAGGCTGCAACTGATTTTATTGACTTTTCTGCCATGGTCATTAAGTGAATCATGCTTCTTAAGCAAATCACAAAGTTCTTCCATTGACTTTTCTTGTCAGAAGATGACTGGGAAGATAGCAAATGGCAGTCAAATGACCCTAGGGTGTTGCAACCATCATAAATACGTGACTGTTGCCAAAATCCCAAATTGTAATCCCTAGACCATGGGGATGCTGCAAGAGTTGTAAGTGCAAGGGCTGGTCATAATTTCAAATGGTTGCTTAAAAATTGGCTGTACTGTAAGTGAAGGACTTGCCTGTATTAGGGTAATGGCCCTTCAGACTTTTTAAGACTGATATGGCTAGGTAAAACAGGGGCTGCCTTGCCAGCAGACCAGCCTCTTCATCTTGATGTCAGATGTGGTTTAGCAGTTGAGTTCCTGACTGGCACTGCAAAGGACCAGCTTGTAATGCTCTATCAGCCACAAAACCTTAGCCTTCCTGTCAGAGTTGTCTGTTATTGCGAGGAAATGTAGGAGGAGGGAATGGTCCTGAACAAAAGGTGCGCTAGAAATCAACTAAAAATTAGTTCCTCTGAGTATTTTCTTCTACATCACTAATCTCTAAGCAAGAGTTTTTACAGTAATAACACTGAGACTTATATACTGCTTTACAGCATTCTCTGGGTGGTTTATCATAATAGTATCAGAGGTGGTATTCAGCAGGTACTAACCAGTTCTGGACAACCGGTAGCAGAAATTTTGAGTAGTTTGGAGAAGCGGTAAATACCACCTCTGACTGGCCTCGCCCCCATCTATTCTCTGCCTCCTGAGTCCCAGCTGATCGAGAACAAATGGGGATTTTGCAGTAACCTTCCCCTGGAGTGGGGTAGGAATGGAGCTTTTACAGTATCCTTTCCCTGCCACGCCCACCAAGCCATGCCATGCCCACCAAACCACGCCCACAGAACCAGTAGTAAAAATTTTTTGAATCCCACCACTGATTAGCATATTTTCCCAACAATCTGGGACCTCAGATTGTTTGCTGAGCTTGGGAGGATGGAAGATTGAGTCAACCTCAAGCCAGCCAAGATCTAAATTCAGGCTGTGGTCAGAGTTTGCCTGCAGTGTTGTATTTACCTTCTGAACCATCAAGCATTGCATTTGTATTTTTTTAAAATTCAAGGAAGGAGATAATAGAGGAGTGAGAAGTGTACGAATACTTACCTGTTCAAAAAAAGATTTTGGAAATTTCCAGTCCTCGTCCATCTGTGTGTTTCAGAGCTGCTCTATTTTTATATTGCTTGTGGAATTCCAAAAAATATGTAGACAAGCACTTTCAAACAGTGTCATGTAGTAGGATAATGGGATGTGGTGCTCAAAATGTCTGGTTTCTAGCAAAAGAGTTATATGACCAACCAAAAATAACAGATGACATGGCTTAAACATATTGTAGCAATTATCCTCAATGCTCAATGTAAACTACAAATGTTTAGGTTAGCAGTATGGCAAACAAATGGAAGGAAAAGAGATAACCCCTAAAAAGCCTAATGATTTTTATTCTATAGATGCTTTCTCTTACTCAATGTTTTGCATCTTTAACTTTCTACCCTGTTTTCCCGAAAATAAGACCTCCCTGGATAATAAGCCCAATCGGGCTTTTAAGCGCATGTGCCCTCCCCTGAAAATAAGCCATCCCCCAAAATATTGCAAAACAGCAGCAGCCATGAGGTGACCATAGTTGCCGCCTCCTGCACGTCAAAAATAATAAGACCTCCCCGAAAATAAGGCCAAGTGCTTATTTCAGAGGTTCAAAGAAAATAAGACTCTGTCTTATTTTCGGGGAAACACTGTAAAAATCTGTTAAAAGCTTAAATGAAAATATACTTAGAAACCTTTTGTTTTATATGGTGATACCAGTTATAAAGGTATTGGAAGTTATTTTATATGGTGATGCAAGTTATAAAGGTATTGGAAGCTTCCCTGAGGTTACTGAAATCTAAGAAATTCTTCCTGGCAAGGACAATCTCGTATCTTTCCTAAGTTCACAACTTCAACAATGCACACATAAATAAATGAAATCCTATTTAAAAAACCATAGCTGGATGGTTCCAATCTCCACGCTACCAAATCCATATGAGAATAATCTATACTGAACTTGAGTTAGTTAGCGGCTTTTCAAAGCTTTGAAACAGACTCCCGCTGCCTCCATAATCTGGTTAGCTGTGTAGATCATGACTGAGAGGAATCAAGGATGAAACAGATTTCTCATGCCTAAACTCAAGAGCTGGAGAATCATTCTACAAAGATAACTTAATCTTCCTTTGGAAACAGTCTACACTCCAGTGTGGTGCTTTCCAGATGTGTTGGCCTCCTCTTCCTATAATCCCCAGCTGGCGTAGCCCATGACTGCACTGGCTAAGGGGATAGCAGAAATGGTAATCAAAGACATCTGGAGGGAACCAGGTTATGAAAAGCGATTCCAAAGAGTCAAATTACATGTGATTTAAAGTGCATCTTTGAACTCCTCTGTGATAAGGATTCACATGTTCTTTTTTTAAACTAATAGCAATGTGGGAGCTTCATCTGGGTTGGGTTGATGAGGTGGCAGAAAGGAAATAAGGGATATTCCTTCTCCTGTATGTTTCTTCAGAAAACCAGTCCTCTCCCGACTTTTTCTTGCCGTTGGCATATTGTACTT
The DNA here is from genome assembly GCF_964273705.1 of Natrix helvetica. Taxonomy (NCBI): domain Eukaryota; kingdom Metazoa; phylum Chordata; class Lepidosauria; order Squamata; family Natricidae; genus Natrix; species Natrix helvetica. The sequence goes on along the minus strand of NC_138549.1, from coordinate 153,756,114 downwards.
GTGCATTAATTCTTACAAAATTTCTTAAATCAAGGCCATGTATATCCCTGGGTGTGTCTGTACAGATGTCTAATTTGTGGTGTTCCAGGGGTAAACTTGACCTGCTTGTATCTTGAAAGGGGGACGTGGCCATGCAGCCTGAGCAAATCTGATATTGTTTTACTCTCTGTGGTGGTGTCCTCTTTCAACAATAGATCACATCTCATCCTTTGTATGTCTGATACATGAATGTCTTAGGCTTATTGGGAGATTTTGTTCAATTAGGAAAACTCTCATTATGCAGCCCTCATCATTGGAAAGGATTTCATAGATTGCAGATTTTCATAGTCTTTGAATAGGCAGAGCTGCTGTCACCTGAGGCTGTGCTGGTATCAGTGTTACCTCCGTTGTGAAGCAAAGTGCCAATTATTTTGTACATCTTTGACAAATGACTTGAGAAATTGCTATCCCACCCACTGTCTTCTAATTAGTGACTGTATGCAAAAGTTATAGCTCTGAAGATAATAAAAGTAAGTCCCAAATCATATACCAATACGGAGTACATGCTGTGAAAAAAATAAATCCATGAAATAAATCTTCCAAGAGCCAGTTGAGCTGGGTGGGTATAGAAATTCTTAAAAGTAAACAAATGCTGGAAATAAAATACATATGTGTTATTTTGAATTGGTTCTGTAATAGTAATAGAACTTAAAGTCAAGAGCACACTAAGAAGGAGCAAAAGAAGAAATAGACATCAACATAAAGAAAGATCCTGAATTATTTAATGATAGTTTGGCTTAAGTAGGAGAGATTTTGCCTATCATACTTTATGCAAGTCTTGAACTATGAATACTATCATTGCCAGACAACATGCTTTAAGCAGTGTTTCTAAATGGTGTTTCTCAACCTTGATAACTTGAAGATGTGTAGACTTCAACTTCTGTTCCCCAACCAGTGTGAAGTCCATATATCTTCCTGTTGCCAAAGTTGAGAAACACTACTGTAAAATAACTGGGTGGGTTTTATTTTGTTATTTTGTGCATAGATATTTTGTGTTTATAATCTACAGCAAACCCCAAATATTTATCATAAGGATGACTAAGCACTATTGATCTTGGTATGATACAAGTATTCCTGAGAAAAGATGAAATCTGCTGCAGATATTATTAAATAGGTATCAATAACGTAAAGGTAAAGGTTCTCCTCGCACATATGTGCTAGTCGTTCCCGACTCTAGGGTGCGGTGCTCATCTCTGTTTCAAAGCGGAAGAGCCAGCGCTGTCCAAAGACATCTCCGTGGTCATGTGGCCAGCATGACTAAATGCCAAAGGCGCATGGTATGCTGTTACCATCCCACCAAAGGTGGACCCTATTTTTCTACTTGCATTTTTACATGCTTTTGAACTGCTAGTTTGGTAGAAGCTGGGACAAGTAACGGGAGCTCACTCTGTTACGCGGTGCTAGTGATTCGAGCCGCTGATCTGCCGACCTTCTGATCAGCAAGCTCAGCATCTTAGCCACTAAGCCACCGGGTCCCTTAGTATCAAAAGAAGAGAATATATTGAACTGTGGGATCTTTTGTGTGCTCTGAGCTTAGTTGTTTGCTTGCAAATGTTTCATTAGCCAAGTACCCAACCTATTAAATAGGTTATCATTAATGCAGAAGAAGATCTACCTACCTTCAAAATAATTTGTTCTTCCCATCTCTGTAATATCAACATTGATATGATAGCATTGGATTAACTTGTCTAGGCTTGAAAACTAAGGGTTGAGTCTGGTTAGTCCTTGGATGGCAGTCCATAGACTATGGGAAATAAAACAAACAGAAACCACTTTTCTCTGTTGCCAAGATAATTATAAAGATGTATCTATGAGTTCATCAGGAATAAATTTTGTCTGAGGGACACTTGACTTTATAAACTCGTATTGCTTTTAGTTTAGTTTGGTTTAGTTTAACTCTCATTTACTATCCATTAGGAAGAAAAACTAAAATAACCAATTTGATAAAAGAATATAATGTCATGTCTTGATAAAAGCACCCTCATTTTAAGCACAATATGAAATTAACAAAAAGCCAAACAATTAGAAACATACAACTTAAAATAGTTTCTGTCAACCCTTTGAGGCAGACCAGACTGGGGCACAAAAGTTATGAATACAAAACTACTTTTATTAAAGGGTTAAAGTAACAGAATTGCAAATTCGAAAATACTTACCTCATCCCTGCCATTATCCTAAATAGAGTTAGGAAGAATTGTCAGACATTTTCCTCAAATTACATTCCTGCTTTGGATTTCTCTTTCCTAACAACTGTCTTGGCTGCAGCTTTTCTTCCTGTTGAAGATTATTCTCAGCACAGTTTTAGATCTGCAATACTGTACAATAATAATAATAATAATAATAATAATAATAATAATAATAATAATAATAATAATAAAAAATATTTATTTCTTAGCCGCACCTTCTCCCGAAGGACTCGGGGCGGCATACAATAAAACATATGAAATAAATATATAGACAAGACATACATATTACAAAAACATATATCAAGACATGTACAAGGAGGAGGTCGGCTAATGAATAAAAACAATAAAATACAATGTTTAGAAACCCCTAAGTAATTGAATGCAATTAAAATACCCCAAATAAAAACCCGTCAGGAGCGATATAGTTAGATCAAAGTTGAGCCAGGCCAGCTACTTGGAATAGGTGGGTCTTGAGCTTTATACGAAAGGAGCGGAGGTCAGAGGTATTCCTAATATCCGGAGGGAGGTCATTCCAACAGGGCTGGGCCCGCCACAGAGAAGGCTCTACTCCTAGGCGCCGCCCCTCGACACTGTCTGGTGGACGGCACCTGGAGGAGGCCCTCTCTGTGCGAGCGGATTGGTCGCAGGGATGTATGGGGCAGAATACGATCCCGCAAGTAATTAGGTCCTGAGCCATGGAGCGCTTTAAAGATTGTTATCAAAACCTTGAAACGCACCCGATAGACCACAGGAAGCCAGTGCAGCTCGTGCAGGAACGGTGTCACATGGGAGTACCTAGTACTCCCCATAATTACCCGCGCGGCTGCGTTCTGGACCAACTGTGACAACTAACCTGTGAGAGGAAACAAGCCAAATAAACTTTCTGAGGAGACAAAATAGATGTTACTTAGAAAGATATTTCCTAATTGGAGGGCCACCACTAAGAAGACATGCTATTCATATCTACCAGTGCACTTAGGTTTTCTTTGAGTATTGCACTTCCAAAAATAAATGGTACATGTTGACAAATTCACATAGAAGGGAATAGAATAACAGAGTTGGAAGGGACCTTGGAGGTGTTCTAGTCCAACTCCCTGCTTAGACAGGAAACCCTTTAGCATTTCAGAAAAATGGTTGTCCAATCTCTCCTATATAAGTGCAGACTAATTAAGAGGCAGGTCCAGAGGAGTGGTTTGTGGAGAGGATTAGTCAAGGTGAGTTTCTCAAGCACTGTAGCTAAGCTTATGTAATACTGTTAACCTGATTACAAAATTAATTGTTTTTGCTGGGTTTCTACAACAAATTAATGCCTAAAACCAAGGACGTAGCCTATATTTGTTTACCAAATGGGATATTAAGTTACAAAAAACTACCTAAATTGGTGTAAATAAGCTAGTTCACAAGGCAGTCAAAGGAGGATGTGAGCAATGAAGAACTTTGTTCGTCAGAAATTAGATTTTATGTCAACAGCTGGAATTGACATACATCAAAGCTGTCTCATGCCAAAAGTCATATGGTAGAATGAAAACGATCTAACATCTCAAATATATTTCAGCTGTCTTTTGTAGGAAAGTGAGGTTTTAGGCTTCCCGGAGCCTCTTATTATTTAATTGCTTCTACACTTTCCTCAGCTTTATGCTAAAAGGTAAAGGTAAAAGTTCCCCTCGCACATATGTGCTAGACGTTCCCAACTCTAGAGGGCGGTGCTCAGCTCCATTTCAAAGCTGAAGAGCCAGTGCTGTCCGAAGATGTCTCCGTGGCCATGTGGCTGGCATGACTAAATGCCAAAGGCTCACAGAACGCTGTTACCTTCCCACCAAAGGTGGTTCCTATTTTTCTACTTCCATTTGTACATGCTTTCAAACTACTTGGTTGGCAGAAACTGGTACAAGTAACAGGAGCTCACTCCATTACACAGTGTTAGAGATTTGAACCGCCAAACTGCTGGCCTTTCTGATTGACAAGCTCAGCATCTTAGTCACTGAGCCACTATGTCCCCTTTAGGATACACTTCTTAAAATTAAAAAAAAATGATGTAATTGCTTCTCAGATTTCAATCTATTTTAACCATTTCGGCTGATCATAGAACAGATTTGGTTTCATTATAAGATACTTTTTGTTGGGTTGTTTAAAGTCCACTCTTTTACTGAAAAGTGTTCCAGAAACATCTTACACAAGGAAGCTGTCTGGCATGAGGTTGACTGATTTTAAATTATAGTTCAGTTTCATTAAATGATTTTCTATATTGTCAGTCAATAGCCTTTCCCCCCCACCTTATTTTATCTGCAAATGGATCTGTTTCTATTCAAAATATTATTTAACTGGTTCATCTATCTCATCTCTTTATTCATCAAACCTCCATCCAGTTATCCCTAGTCCATCATGTCTTCTTTTATTGGCAGTACCTAACCTGGCTCTCAGACAAATGTTTTCTTCATGGTTTACTATGTGATCCTGTTTATGCTGTAGATACTAGACGTGGAACATGGAATCCTTCTGCATTTGAATCCTACAGTTTAGGCCTTTATTTTCTCTCTGTCATATTATACAATCTGGAGACTTATCATATGTGTGAAAATACTACTTAGTGATGAAGGTGATATGGACATGAATCCCCATTTCTTATCATGAAACAGATTTTTAGTCATGGTAGCTTTCCTTCATGGTGTTATTTGAAAGCCAAGAAAATCCAAATTGAATTCAATTGCATTCATAAAATGACAATAGCCAGACATCCTTGAGAAGTGCTTTAAACTGTTTGCTTTTTCTATTTAAACACAGATGGTCAGGCAAGGTAAGAAGACAGAAAGAAGACAGAAAAAGGCATAGACAGCTTGAGCTATTCAGGAGGCAGGAAATACAAAGTTCTGCATCTGGGTAAAAAAATATGAATGGTACGAGTATAGTGTGTGTGTGTTAGGGGTGGTATTCAGCCAGTTCTGACAGGTTCTGGAGAACCGGTAGCAGAAATTCTGAGTAGTTCGGAGAACCGGCAAATAGGCTGGCCCTGCCCCTGCTTCCTCCCAGCCTCCCAGCTGATCTTCTTTTGTTGCCCTGTACAGGAGAACGGAGCTGGAAAGCAGGTTAGTGGGGTTGAGAAAGAATGGGGATTTTGCAGTATCCTTCCCCTGTCACGCCCACAAAACCACACAATGCTGTACTCACAGAATTGGTAGTAAAAAAATTTGAACCCCACCACTGGTGTGTGTGTGTGTGTGTGTGTGTGTGTACCTAGTTTGAAAATGAGCTGGTGAAAAAGACCTTGTTATATTCTTGAGCCAGCAGTGTGATACACTTGCTAGAAGATGCATTAACAAAGAGCATAGAGACACCATGGAAAGTAATTATTCCACTCTACTTGGTTCAGTTCATCCTCCATTTGCAGCACTGTGTCCAGTTCTTAGAAATGTAGTTTTAAAAAATTGTGACAGACTGGAGCGAAGACTACTTCAAAGATAGACTAACAAGACAATAAGCAGTTTGAAAACCAAGTGCTGTGATAAACAATAGATTGCAGAAAAAATGCCCGAGGGGAAACAAGGTAATTGTTAAAATATTCATGACTGAGAGAGACATGGGAACAAGGTCAGCCAATGAATATGCATAGCAACTAAGTCAGCCAATGGGAGCTTGAACAGATCTGCGTCTGTGCAGAGAATTGAAACAGAAACTTAAGCAGTCTGTCTGGACTTGTCTACTGAAATGAAACTAACTGCTTGTGTTTGCCTGTAACTCTCCTGCCTTGTGTTTACTTGGAAAAACCACCTATTGGTATTGTACATTTATTTATCTATTCTTATGTATATAAAGAAGTTAATGAATCCTGCTGCATCAGTTATCTGTCTGTGCTTCTGGATTTGAATTTATGCCACAAACTCTGACAGTAATGAGCTTCAAATATCTGAAGTATTGTCACATAAAGGAGTGACCTTAGCTTTTGTCACCTCCCAAGGTAGGATCAGAACCAATAGTTTAAAACTAGAAGGAAGTAGGGTCAGGCCAGGTGTCAAAATGAGCCTTTGACTATAGGATCTGTCAGACATTGAAACAAGCTACCACATGAAGCCCCCACATGAATTTTCCTTCACTGGAAGTCTTCAGACAGAGGCTGCCTGGGCATCTATCAGAGATTTTATAGTAAGGTCCTGCACTGAGTCAATCTCCTTCCTGCTATAAAATTCTATGAAGCAGATAACAACAAAGCATTTTCTTACCTTTCTGAAGTGAAGGTTAGCATATTTCCAGAGCCTCCTGGATGTATTAAAGTTGTCACATGAATTGCAAAAATAAAATGGCTCATAGACGTCAAATCAGCACCTACCCCTAATTATCTATAGGAGGAGGAAATTGCTTCTTATGACAAAGAACAGGTGTCAGACAGAATGGCAGCACAGTAGGGTGCAATAACTACTTAATATGCAGCACGGTTATATAGTAACTCTCCTCCAATTCACAACAGTTGTATATTGTAGGTGCCTAATCGACATAATTAGGATGCCAGACTTCTGTTTGTAAATGTACAGGGCAGGATATGGTCTTTTAGCCTGTCATTACTGTGAATTTCCCATTACAGGGAACTGTTTTCTTCATCAAAGAAACAGAATATTCCTTAGTTGGTTCCTTCTCGTCTTAAACTCGGAAATGCAAAGCCTTTTAAAATCATAACAAGCTGCAACATAAAAAGTTTGGCAAGCAATGCATTCAATCCACTGTCATTCACTCCAGCTGTTTGAAAGTGTGCAAATGTGAATAGATAAATAGGCACTGTACCACTTTGTGGGGCACTTTAACAGGGGACCTGAAAGGAGCCCTAAGTGGGCATCCCCTGGTTAATGGTGATGTCACTGTTTAATCCTTCCAAACCAGAAGGAATTTGTGCTTCCAACACAAACACAACTAGATGAAATTGGCTGTCTTCTGAAAAAAAAAATACAGTAGATCAAATAATCCATTACAGAAAAATCAAAGGGACAATTCTCTAATTTAGCACAAAGACTGTGGCAGCAAGATCCTCAGTGTGTAAGCAGATAGTCTAAATAAATGATAAGAAGTTGTGCAAAGGTCATAAAATATGTGTGACCAAGGGCACACTCATTGCCCAATTCATAATTTTTTTATTGTACATCCAAACTTCCTATAACAAGAACCAAATGCAGTTAAAATTTTATAATCCCCTTTCATGCAAATCAGAAATCCAATTGGTAAAAGTGTGTGCCTTTGGGGAGCTTTGTAGGAATTCGGAAATTGGGGGTGAGGGAATAATAATCCCTAATGTTTATAGAATTCAAGAACTTGTATTTATGGTCTTTATGCAAGAGCCATCCTATATATAAAAAATAGAGCACTAATGGGGAAGTGGAAGGGCAGATAAAGCATTTTTATAAGTTGCCATCAATAACTCGTTTAGGTAAGTCATTTGTTCTGTGACATATGGAAATGGCATTTTCTGAGAAATCTGAGTTACAGAAATGAGATTGATAGTACGATCAAAATTCAGATTGGGGGCGAGTCTGTACTTTCCTTTTCCTTTTCCAAACACATCAGCAAAGTCTGCATATTTAAGGCAAGGCAGGGGTGGGGGGAGTTCCTGCAGTGGGATGGTGGGAGGGAGATATGAAGCTCAGCAGGCGATATGCTTTGTTTGCCAGAGAATCAAAGGTTAAGTCCTCCTGGTCCCAATGAATATATGGATGGTGAGTCTGAAGCCAAGACTATTGGGAAATGTAACTGAGAGGCCAGATAAAATTACAAGGGTTGCTGATGATGAGTAGAGGAAGTTCCTTGCACTCTGTAGTGGATTCAGACAAAAGAGCTGGCCATTAATCATCTCAACCCAGATAGGGAGATGAATAGGCTAAGTGGGCACATTCAGGTACAATTGGGGATTTGATGAAATGCTAGAGTCTACTAGAGGCTTAGCACTTAGACATATGCCACTTTGTAGTGCGTTAGCATATTGTCCCCAACAATCTGGGTACTCATTTTACCCACCTTGGAAAGATGGAAGGCTGAGTCAACCTGGAGCCAGTAAGAATCGAACTGCTGGCAGTCAGCAGAGTCAGCTTGCAGTGCTGCATTCTAATGACTGTGTCACCATGGTTCTTCAGCCATATTGATCAGTCTGTTTGTGCAAATAAGTGTTTCTCTACCTCAGCCACTTTAAGTGATGCCTAGAATTCCCCAGGCAGCTTTATACATATTAGAGACTTACAGCTATTCATTTAGTGACTGTTCAAAGTTACAACGGCACTAAAGAGTGGCATGACCAGCTTTCGCACTTATGAATGTTGCAGCATCTTCATGGACACGTGATCAAAATTTGGGTACTTTGCAACTGGCAGGTATTTGACAGACGCAGTGTCCTGGGGTCATTCCCATCTGGCTTCCAACAAGCAAAGTCAACGGGGGAAGACAGATTTGCTTAATGACTCCCTGAATCACTCAACAACCATGGCAAAAGAAGGTTGTAAAATGGGGCAAGCCTCACTTAACATCTCCCTTGCTTAGCAACAGAAATTTTGAGCTCCATTGGGATCGTAATTCAAGGACTATCTGTATGTTTGATGCTGTAAGTCAGGGCTCAAAAACTAAGTGTCCAACTTCTGACCTCCCAGAGATTCAGGCCACATCTGGAATGTTTAGGGTGCCTGTTTGCAAAAATCCCACTCTCCATAAATACAGCACTTCAATTGATGCTTCAAGGGGAGGATGCAATGGGGATATCTTTCAATACATATGCATACAATTTTGTGGCTTCCTCTGCTATGTGGGGAAGGGGGGGAGGGGCTCCTAAACTTCTTCCCATGGCTCTGCTTCCCCCTCCCTACATCTCCTGGGGACATCTGAAAGGAAAGTTGCCAAGAGCCACTTTACTCCATTAAAATATGCTGTGTTGGTGAATTAACTCTGGAGGAGGTAAATGGTAATCTTTCCCCCTTCCTTCTTTCCATGGTTGAAGGCTGGATTTGTTTTTCAGAATAAGCACCATTGATCCAGTAAGATATTTACATCTTTATCATATATAGTAAGGTCAGAGTTTTAGCAGAAAGTTGAAAAGAAGGAGAAAAGAAAAAGGAAGTAAATAATCACAAGCTGAAAAAGTTGATTTCAGCTGCTCCAAAGAGCTCTTCCTTTCAGACACACACCAATATAGTTTCACATGGCCTAGATTTTTCTCCATAAAAATAAAACAAAATCTATAATTTAACTAGCTTCACTGATTCTTACATCCAAGTTATTAACTCCAGCTATGTGTTTGCCTGCAATGGCTTCTTTTGCTCCCTGGCTTCCAGACAGTCTCGAAGAGGGTTACATTTCTTTAACTTTTTATATCTGATTTGAACCTTTTGAAATTGAATTTCTCCACATTCACTACATGGGGCCTTAGACGTAAGTCTTGCATGTGTTTTCTTGGACAAATAGTTTCATGCTACATTAGAAATCTCAGAGGAGGGGCTGGGGGCTGAAACTATGGAAGAGAATAATGATAAGCTTCCTCTGCCTCCATACTCTGCAGTAATGCCTAGAGACTTCTATTGATATCCAAACTGAAATTCCCTGGGGTGTCTTAATGAATGAATGAGTTCTGTGTTTTATCTGAATTTCACTTTCCAAATTGATCAGTTAACACCCTTTCTCTTCAGCCCATATCCTGAGCTAGCAATTGAAAAGAAAGCAATATAGTTGTGCGGAGAGTGCTTACATGATCAGGAAGAGTGAATTTTGTAATTTGTGGTTACTCATTTTACTGTATCATTGCAATTCACTCTTAGAAGTGGTATGAAATTAATCAAATTGTCCAAGCCTGACATACGTGTGTGTGTGTGTGTGTGTGTGTGTGTGTGTGTGTGTGTTGCCCATTGTAGAGCTCCCTCTGTCGGTTGACTGATTATTAATTCTGCTTAGGAAAATCCTTCAGCTGAGGGAGATACAATGAGTAAACTGCCCATTTGCCAAAGCTCCCATCCTATTTAACAGGTAAAGGTTTGGTGTTGGAGAGTTACAACAATAGCATCTAGATTTGGGCTGGGATAGGAATTGCTGATTGAGGCAAATTTTGTCTTACTTCCATGGCTAGTTGGTTCATCATTTAGCATAACTGGTCCATCTGGGTTACTGTTCGATTGTGATACTGAAACAAGACGTAAGTGACCTGATGCATGATTAGTGAAGATACAAGGGGGAGTTTAGCCATTGTTTACTGTCATAGTTAAAATGCATCTCCCCCCCCCCCCCCCTAATATTCAGAGCAGGAGTAGAGTGTTCTTGCTTTTCGTCTTCATATCAGATCTGGCAGTGAGCCTCCTCTTCAGAAAAGCTCTATTCTGTATTTCTTAACTGCACAACCTCAAGGACATGATATTGCTAGATGTAGCTTTTAATGTAGATATCAAAAGTCAGATATGTAGAGAGGATTGGTCTACTGTGGAATACAGGAAATCAAACTATGTAGATATGCATGCCATATCCAGGATTTACACTTCCCCCTAGCCTTTTCAAATCAGTTGGACTCTTAGTGATCCCTTTCCCAGCCTTGAAGAGTTATATGTCTTTTCTATTTATACAACAGTTCTGTTTGAACTTAATGTACCCCTTTCCAGCATAAGCTCTTATATAGCTAGGAAGTTTGATCTTACCATATGAAGTAAGTCTGCAACAGCGTAGCTTTGCAAGTATGGTAAAAGATTGCATGACTTGTACTTCCTCTCTCAGGAGCTCACTGGGTCTACATATTGTAGCCATCATCTCCTGGTTTGGTGTAGTGGCTTGGGATCTGCTGCTGCCATTGCCTGGTTTCCCAGAGTATCTTCCCCCTACCCCCTAGTGCAGTGATGGCTAACTTTTTTGTCATCGCGTGCTGAACGTGCGCGTGTGCATGACAGCTTATGCGTGCCCACACCCATAATACAATGCATGTGTTACAGTCCTCCGTGAGCCTCCCTCTGTACATACGCATACAACCCCCTTGCTCCCCCGCCCCATTTGGGCCTAGTAGGCCTCCCTGCAGCCTCCTGGGACCAAAAACAGGGCGCGGGAGGGGCACACTGTGCCTCCTGCATGCGCACATCTCCCGCAAGCGCTTCTGTCCCCTGGGGATGCATGGCAGAGACTTGAAAATCAGCTGGCCGGCAGGAGGCACGGGTGCCTGCATGGTGGAGTTGAGCTGGGGCGACGGCTCGCGTGCCCGGAGACCGGGCTCCGCATACCACAGATTTGCCATCACAGCCCTAGTGTAAAAGAGATAGGGCTCTCACAAGCTGAGCTGCTTTTGTGACAGTTTGATTGGGTGCTATCCAGTTGAAGTTGAGTCTTAGCAACCATGTAGATTTTCTCAGGAAGAAATTAAAGACGTAAAAATGGAAGACACACAAACATAATGTATAGTGTCACCTCCTGATCCTGTAGCACAGAGGCATGTGGCTAGGGATATAGAGAGAGTCATATGCAATCTCACAAGATATAAATAAAATGATTTTTCTTTAAAAAAAAGGAAAAACAAGAATACAGGCATACCTTAGAGATATTGCAGGTTTGGTTTCATAAAGCGTTACATAAATATTTTGGTTTCCAATGCATGTAAAAATTATCTTTACAGTATGCTACAGTCCATTAAGCATGCAGTAGCATTATGTCTTTACCAAACAATGTACATATCTTGATTAAAAATACTTTAGTTATATAAATGCTAATTGTCATCTGAGCCTTCAGAGAGTCATAATCTTTTTGCTGATGGATGATCTTGTAAAAAACCACAAATCTGCAAAACATAATAAAGCAAAGCACCATAAAACAAGATGTTCCTGTATTAAGTATCCAATTCACTTTATGCAAAATGCTAAATGAAAAAAATATAAAAAGCTAAACAAAAAACATTGATTAGCAACATAGATAAAACCTTTTGAATTGTTCAAATTACAAATCAGAACTTAAAAATATTAAAAAAAATAAAATTCTAAAGCATGCTGTAACATTATGTTGATCTGTGCCAAATTTAGAGGCAGTGCTGCTTTAAAGCGGTTTTAAATTGCATAAAACACAACTATAGAGCTTATTCAGAGAAAATAAATGCCACAGAAATACATTATTTTACCTACCATTCCAGAAATTATAGTTTCCTGCAACAGATTTCTCTTGGTTTCAATTATATCAGAATTTTTCCTCCGTATCTCTAGGGAACCATTTTTCTTCTCAATGCTGGTTCCCAGCCTCTGATCTCATTTGAAAAGAGATTTTTCCCCCTTCTCTAATCTCTCTAGCAGAAATGGATGGTTCTTTAGGTAATGGCCCAGCTTATATGAATCTAAGCCATGGCACTGCTGTCTTGAACTTTGCTAAAATATAACTGACTGACAGCGGGTGGAAGATTTCCCTACAGAATAATTTCCCAAGTAGATTTGCAGTCTATGGCAGCCTTAGGCCATGGAACATTATTATTGTAAATAGTTTTATATGTCTAGAATGCATATTCATCAAGGGGTCATAATCTTTTAAGCTACCGATAAATGCCTTGCTTGTTGCAGTCTTGATCTAAGCATACAAGATTGGAGTACCTGGAATAGCTGCTCTGCTGTATAGGAAGTCTAGCAGAAGTAAAAGGTCATGCAATAATTCACATTGTTTAATTAATTAAATGCTAGGTAGCTGAATCGCTAATTTGCACCCCCAGTTAGGGAAAATAGAGTACTCAAAATATAGTCAGGTTTATCTAGTAATTAAATTATCCCTTATCTATCCATATCTTCTTTTCTCAGTCATCAGTTCAGTCATCAGCTGTGAAATCTCTGTTATGACCAGCAGTAGGATTAAGGTGTCCTCTATTTATATATTGCTGAGAATTAAAGAAAATCTCTGCCCGTAGAATTAAAACTGATTGAGAAAACTACCACACAGATGGTGTGGGAGATATGGAAATGTGGAAAATGCAGTGCATTCATAGATGAAAAATATTGAAGGGCATTTAGCATTTAGCCATATGTCAAAAGTAGGTCATTTTTGATGGTAGCCTGGATTGTTGACATTCTCATATATACAAATAGTAGTTTAGAGAATAATTGTTAAGACTTGATGTGATCTGAAAGATGTAATTAGGAGCTAGGTAGCAGGTTATTTATATCCACACTGCCAGGCGGGCACAGATGTTATTTGCTCTCAAAGTAGAGAGCTTTCCTGCATTTTCATCAAAATTTCCAGCCAGGGTATTCCTGAGGGCTATCTCTTAAAATCAGTGCTCTTCCATCTCTCTGGCTTCTGGTTTTGACTGTGGAGTTTCCTTAAGCACAGCAAGAGATGCCTCTATTTCTTGATATTCACCTGTTTCCTCATATTTAGAATTTTTTGATGGGAAGGCATAATTGTCTTTGAGCTGGAAAAGCTATGACTGAGCCTGGCTACTATAAGTAACTGCTGTCCTGCCTTCAATCTCATTTGGCGGGAAGGTTGTTGAAAAGACCCTTCTGAGTTGGGATTCTGGCTTGGCTATGAGACAAAAATCTTGGTAGATGACCTGTGGTGGGACTGGAATAAGAGAATTCAATTCTCCTGGTCTTTCTGAATCTTTCAGTAGTCTTCGAGACCATTAATCATAACTTCCTAATCCCAGCTCCAGAAATTGGAGGTATCATTTCACAGTGGTTCTCCTCTGACCAGCCAGATTTAATCAATAGTAGAGGAGCTCCTATTGGTGCTGGAGAAGACTCCTGCGAGTCCCTTGGACTGCAAGGGGATCAAACCGGTCAGTCCTAGAGGAGATCAACCCTGACGGCTCTTTAGAAGGCCAGATCCTGAAGATGAAACTCAAATACTTTGACCACCTAATGAGAAGGAAGGACTCCCTGGAGAAGAGCTTAAAGCTGGGAAAGATTGAGGGCAAAAGAAGAAGGGGACAACAGAGAATGAGGTGGTTGGATGAACTGAAGCAGTAGGCATGAGCTTAAATGGACTCCAGAGGATGGTAGAAGACAGGGAAGGCCTGGAGGAACGTTGTCCATGGAGTCGCGAAGGGTCAGACACAACTTCGCAACTAACAACAACAACAAGAGGAGCTCCATTATGAAATGCCACAAAGGAGTCCCATTTCCATCTGTAATTAAATTTTACATGAAACCCTTAGGACCGTGATGGCGAACCTATGGCACGCGTGCCACAAGTGGCACGTGGAGCCATTTATCAGGGCACACGAGGTGCTGCCCTGTCAGCTGGCCAGCGCGCATGCACGTGCTGGCCAGCTGAGTTCACCTTTTTAAAAGCTATTTTTCGCCTTCCCCAGGCTCCAGAGGCTTTATAGGAGCCTGGGGAGAGCGAAAAGAGCCTCCCCCGCCCCCCCCGGAGGCTCCAGGGACCGTCCCTGAAGCCTTCGGAACGCTTAAAACCACCCTTCGAGCAAACCGGAAGTGACTTGGTTCGCCATCACTGCCTTAGGATATCAATGAGACTACCCTCTCTGACTAAATCTGCCTGCCATGTAAAATCTAGAAGAGAGAGAGTTTGCTGAGGTGTTTTCTCTGAGGGGATACTTTCTATAGAGACCCAGGGAGGAATGTTTTTATAGATAGGCTCCCTTTTGTGGAGCTTAATCCTGGATAGCCAGTCCTCCTATATTTTATTCGGTTTATGAAGGGCTGAAAAAAACCAGGATTTTCAGGGATGAAGCATGTTAGGAACATGGAAGTTTAGCCTATTCCCAGGAATAAGACTGTCATTGAGTGTTAATTGGAATGATTTAACCCTAGTTTTGGCATTGTATAAACTGGTAGAGCTCTGACAATTAGCAACCCATTTTAATTAATTAAATATCTCCAAATAACTGTGTTTGAGCTCCTGGACTTTCACACAAGGTGTGAGACTGATTTAATAGTAGAGCATTTATTTTGTTATTATTCTGGTCGCCACGATGTAAAAAAGATGTGGAGACTCTAGAAAGAGTGCAAAGAAGAGCAACAAAGATGATTAGGGGACTGGAGACTAAAACATATGAAGAACGGTTGCAGGAACTAGGTATGTCTAGCTTAAGAGAAAGAAGGACTAGGGGAGACATGATAGCAGTGTTCCAATATCTCAGGGGTTGCCACAAAGAAGAGGGAGTCAAGCTATTCTCCAAGGCACCTGAGGACAGAACAAGAAGCAATGGGTGGAAACTAATCAAGGAGAGAAGCAACTTAGAACTGAGGAGAAACTTCCTGACAGTTAGAACAATTAATCAGTGGAACAGCTTGCCTCCAGAAGTTGTGAATGCCCCAACACTGGAAGTCTTTAAGAAGATGTTGGATATCCATTTGTCTGGAACGGTATAGGGTTTCCTGCCTAGGCAGGGGGTTGGACTAGAAGACCTCCAAGGTCCCTTCCAACTCTACTATTGTATTGTATTGTATAGAGCTGATCTCAATCTTAATTAGAAGGACTGGGAAGGCTTCTTCCATGAACATGGACTAGTTGCCGTAAGTCATAGGATACATACTAGGGGACTGAAAATTCACTGTGGTGTAGTTTCACATGCACATGATCATTGATAAAAAGTAAACATCTTTTTTCATGCATTACTTTTAAAAAATGCCTCACCTCTAGCATTCCTTTTATTGTACTCCCATATATCTCTACATTTCTTGGCTGACTCAAAAGGGAGTAGTTCATTCATTCTTGTAGAGCCAGGAAGGAATTCTAAGGAATTTTGTGAATGCAGGACTGTGGATAGATAAAAGCAGGATAATTTCCACCTCCAACTTTGTGGAATAGCACATTGCCTTTTGTGGTTTTTCAAGCTTCCCTCTCAGAACAAATTCCCACACTGAGTCTGATGATGCTAGCTCACTTGCAGAAAAAGTACAAATGAGAAATTGCTATGAATGGGAGCAGTAAAGAAGCTTAAACAAAGCAAAATTTCCATAATACTGGAAAAGTATTTTTCAATATTTTTTCTTCTATTTAAATACTATAAGCCCTAATATCATTTACCGGGAAGCTTCTGAGGGAGCAAGATTATGTTCACTGTTCTCAATCATGCCTTCCCAGTTCCTGTGTGAAAGAATAAAAAATAGAACCACACAAAGCTGTTTTAGTTGAACAACTAGCCTTGTGATGTGACCGGAACAATTGTGAACTGAACACATTCAAAACTGTAGAAATGATAGCAGATTTTAGGAGAAGTTCTCCTATCATCTCTTACAATATTAGATAACACAGTATCAACCGTAGAAACCTTCAAGTTTCTAGGTTCTGTAATATCTCAAGACTTAAAATGGACACCTAACATCAAAACTGTCATCAGGAAAACACAACAAAGAACTCAGAAAACTCAGACTGCCCAAAGAGCTGTTGATACAGTTCTACAAAGGAATTAATAAGTCTCCACCTCCAAGACCTCCAAGGTCCCTTCCAGCTCTATCCTGATTCTGATTTGCACTTCTAGAACTGTAGTTTGGCACTGCAAGCAAACAAAACAAACACAGACTTTAATGGATAGTGAAAACTGAAGAAAAAATAATCACAACCAGCCTGGCTTCCACTCAGGACCTGTATACTGCACGAGCTAGAAAGAGGGCTGTGAAAATATCTACAGATACTTCACATCCTGGACAAAAACTGTTTCAACTTCTTCCCTCAAGAAGACGCTATAGAGCATTGCATGCCAAAACAACTAGAAATAAGGACAGTCCCCCGCCCCAATGCCATCACTCTGCTAAATAATGATGGTAATTCCCATAGCAGTGGCAAACTACCTAGTAGAGCTGTATTACTATTATCCTTTTCATCTTTCCTGTTACCTATTTCCTTATCTTCTTATGACTATAACTTTGTTGCTAGTGTCTTATGATTTATATTGTTTTATTTAGTGTCCTAGTATGATTTATGTTGATTGCTTATTCAGTATCCTATGACTATCACTAAGTGTTGTATCTTATGATTTATGATGCAGGTATTTTATGATGATTATGATTTATCACTTGTTGCTTTTATGTACACTGAGAGCTTATGCACTGGAGACAAATTCCTTGGATGTTCAGTCATACTTGGCCAATAAAAAAATCATTCTATTATTTAGACATTTATACCAGTGATGCTGTAGTTTTCCAAATTTTCCCATCTTCCTGCCCGCAAAGGGAGGAATTGGATTCAGGACCAAAATACTCCTTATCTACAACCTTAGTACTGAGGTTGTAGCCCTTCTTTGCTAACTGAGTACTCTTAACATTTTAGAATTTGTTTACAAAACAATTAATTCATTATAATTTGGGTTGGTTTAATAGATGAAATTTGCTCCTCTCTCCATCTGATCATCCTTGGTACTTCCCAGATGTGTTTAATGGAGATTTTTTTGCCTTCAACTAGGAGGTCTCTCTTGGTTATGGTTTTTTGGGTGATTCCACACGAAGAGCTCCTGGTACCCCCCCCCCCCCACCATAAAATGAAACTAGTTTTTTTTTATTTTTTCCTCCTGTTTGGAATTTTTGGTAAAAGAAAAAAGTGACAGTAATAGAGAAAGTTACAAATAGAACCTAACATTATTTGAATATTCATTGATGCTTGAAAATTAATGCAAGGATTTTTTTTCCTCCTGTTGATTTGTTGAATTGGATCTTGGAGACCGCTTAGGCAAATTCTTGTCAAGTTCTTGTTTTCAGAAGTGATTTGTCTGTCAAGGTTCCAAGTAACACCCCCAACGAAAGAAGACTCCGAGGCTTGAAATTCCTCAAAGTTCCATCTTATTAGAGATGTCATATTGGGCACATCGGGGAAAACCCGAATCTGAAAGCTTCCAGGTTTTTCCCACCCAAATGAAAGTCCAAGCCCCTGCCCAGCACCCACATATCCGTCACATGGCCCAATCAGGCACCTTCCCAATTGGAGATGCCTCCCAGCCATACCCCTCCAGGTTCAGGACAAGTTGTCCGTGACTCTCTGAGAAAGGAATGCTATTACGACTATATATCTCCCATACTCCATATAAACCCTCCTCCCATTTTCCCACAGCATTGAATGTGGCAGGCCTGAAGGCCCAATGGAAAAGATGGCTTCCAGGCCTGACATTGCCTTCGTCCTAAGGCTGAGAGAAAGTGACTGGCACAAGGTCACTCAGATGGTTTTGAGTCCGAAGTGGAACTCCTGGTTTGATTTTTAGCCTGATACCACACCAAACTGACTCTCAATGCAGGGACACCACACAATAAAAGTCCAATTTGGAAAAAACGGAATGTTTTCCTAAGTCTTATAAACATGGAATTCAAGCCGAATTCAATTATCTTGTGGTGTTCCTGCTTGTGTGTTTATTTTCCCTTTGGGGTAAGTAGGCTGCAATTACAAGCTTGGCGTAGTCTGTGCCATGAAATGGCTTGCCTTAAGAATCCATATTATATCTGCTTGCCTTGCCCCTTTCCAAAATTTCCTAATTGAAACTGTGTGTGAAATGCTCAGGATAGAATTTTCCTTGTCAGTGGGATTTTTTTTTTCACTTGTTGTGAGCAGCTAGCTTGGAGGGGAGTTTTGAGGAGATTATAAGGATTAATCTCCCCGCACTCACTCTATTGACCTGATGCTTCAAACCCACCCCCCCAACTATTTTACATTTTAATAACTCAACATAATTTACGCATCCCTCCCTCATTTATCACATTTTTTTAAAAAAATCTTGACTAGCCCAATTTTGTCGTGAAAGGAAATTCATGGTGGCTCGGTTGCAGCATCCCAACGCTGTGTGCACCTTTTAGGGGCAGCTTCCTGTTTTGGATAACATCATGATTAGCAAGAACAAGTCTCTTCTTTTGCGGAGAGGCATGCTCAAGAGACTGTGTTCTTTGTGTAATTCTGCTTCTTGCCAACTAAGACTTACGGGCCATTGTTAAGGGCAGCTGGGTTTGCTCATTACAAGAACTCAAGTCATTAGTGCAGTAGTAGAAAGCTCTTAATACAATCCCTTGTTCACAATTATAAATCAATCTAAATCTCTTTTTAGGGGAAACTGTGCTGCAGCTCACTCAAGTGTATTCACCCAAAGGGAATGCGCTAAATTCCAGTCAACAGATATTTCTGTAATAGAAGGATTATTTTTTACATTCTCTATCTCTTGTTAGAATGCATTATTGTTTTAT
Organism: Natrix helvetica; assembly: GCF_964273705.1. Taxonomy (NCBI): domain Eukaryota; kingdom Metazoa; phylum Chordata; class Lepidosauria; order Squamata; family Natricidae; genus Natrix; species Natrix helvetica. The sequence continues at coordinate 153,736,811 of NC_138549.1, read as the reverse complement.
TCTTAACTGTGGTAAGATTGTCAGTAACAGATTTTCCACACACCGAATAAAGGAAAGAGCAATTATATTTTTGAACTTATTGCTTGTTTTGAAATTGTTACTCAGGTTGATATGCAGAAATTTCATTTGAGATACAGCTGTCTCTGTATCTATTAAACTTCTGAAAGGAAAACATTCCCCTAGCAAAGGATATAATAACATTTGATGAAATGTTGGTTTCACATTCACACTACTTTAGCTCAGTTTTAGTGAAAAATAATATTAATTAGAAAGACAAAAATGCCAAAAGCCATGAATAAAACTTTAATGCATTTAATTGCTACATGTATATCTAGCTTTTCCGCCTAGAAGTTCATAGTGCTTTAGACGTCACTCCCTCTCAGATCAGTTATTGGGCTCTCAAAAGCTTAAAATAACAGCCTGTTTGTGTTAAGACCAAATTATGCTCATTTTACTATGCCATCCTATCAAATAATCAAATAATGCTTCTAGTCAAATATAGCAATTAAACTGTGCGACAGATTGTGTGTAGCCTAAGATTGAACTGAAAAGTATGTAGACATGAATGAATAAGAGGTGGTGGATGAATTGGTTGACTTATGGCAGGGGTGTCCAAACTTGGCAAGTTTAAGACTTGTGGACTTCAACTCCCAGAATTCCCTAGCCAGCTCTGCTGGCTGGGGAATTCTGGGAGTTGAAGTCCACAAGTCTTAAACTTGCCAAGTTTGGACACCCCTGACTTATGGAATATGGCTTAGCATACTTAGCCCAGATGCCAAGCAACCTAGGAAGAAGCATTTCAAATTAATAAAAGAGATTCCATCTTAACTAACTTATCGTATTTTTTGGACTATAAGACACACTGGTGTATAAGACGCACCAAGATTTTGAAGAAGTAAGTAAGAAAAAAAAGTTTTTGTCCTCCCCGGCCCTCAAGAGCACTCTGCAGGCTTTAGCAGGGCTGTGGTAAGGCAAAAACGCTGCTGTTTTTCACTGAAAGGGGCATTTTCCCCTTCCCTCAACCCTGCTGAAGCCTGCAGAGTGCTTCTGGGGGGTCGGGGAAGGCATAAACACCCCCTTTTGGTGAAAAATGGCCTGTTTTTCATCATTTTTTTCCCCACAAAAATGGGATGCAGGGGCAGGGCTTCGGGAGGCCAAAAATGGCTATATTCGGTGTATAAGACACACCAACATTTCCACCCTCTTTTAGGGGGGGAAAAGGTGTGTCTTATACTCCGAAAAATATGGTACTTACTCACTCACTCACTCATGAACCATCTTTATGGAACTGAAGAACTAAATCACTGTACAGATCTCATGTAAACCGTTGTACTTGCAAATCCTGAAACAATGAAAAGTAATGCAATAATAGAATGTTCAAAATCCAATTAGAATGAGTATTGAAAGCATTCAGAAATAAGTACCAGTTGCAAAATGGAGAATGCCAAATAAAATGTTTATTAAAAAGAAAAGCAGTCTCCCTCATACTTTTTAGCATTCAAGTGATGCTCTAGAATTTGCCTTATCGGTAATAAATGCTGACAGCATCCTTTTTGATTTTTTTAAAGGAAGGATCCAAGCTTATCATTTCTGGCAACAGATAATTTTAGAAATCACTTTGAGCTAACTGCTTTCCTGAAAACGAACTCTTCAGTTTGAAGTCTTTACCCCTTTGGTTTCTAATATTTCATATTGCTTTTCAAAGTTCTTGTCAGTATATCCAGCTATGGTGATGAAGCCTCTAACAAGCATCTTGTTATTTCAAGTGCAGAACTGCCTTTGGCATCTTGATTAAATAATAATAATAATAATATATTTATTTCTTAGCCGCACCCTCTCCCGAAGGACTCGGGGCGGCGTACAACAAAACATACGAAATAAATATGTACACAAAACAAACATAAAGCAAAAGCAAAAGCAAAATAAATGATGAAAAGCCTCAGTGAAGACCCTGGAAAGAAAGAAAAAAAGCATCATGCAAAATATTTATAGGACATGGTTTTTATTTTATATATATTTTAATTTCCCTCCTATTTCCCAAACACCCCCCCCTTCTTATTGCTTCTTTGATCGTCTTGCTGTGAGATGGGCGCCAAGTAAAATTAATTAATAAATACTGGGTGAGGCTTTTTTTTAAAAAAAAGTCATAAAGTAATATTTTTATACAGTGGTATCTTGGCGCTCAACTGCTTTGAAACTTATTGAATTGGGTGCTCAACATAGTTTAATACGAGTTAGACTGGAGAAGATGGATTGATTATATTCAAAACAAATATCAGACTAAAAAACTTCAATTAGCTTGTGAATGAAGGCATAAGGAATATTACAATTTATTCAAAGTTAGCTTGAGAAAGTGGGAGTTAAAGCACAAGAATGGCTGAATGTTAAAATTAGTTAGCTTATGTTAGCATATGTTTGTCAAATGATTATACCCTGAACTTTGCTCTGGGAGGTCGGCGGGGGGGAGGGAGGGAGGAGGGGTAGGATTGGGGGTAGAGGGAGGGAAGGGAGAAAACAATTGTGAAAGTTATTAAAACTTTAATTTAAAAAAAGCATAGTTTAATGTTAATTTTTTTTTGAACTGGTGCTCATCGTTTGTTACTCAACACATAAGCTAGAACATGCCCATATGCGCCCTCACACACATATCCTTCCATCTAACCGTCCATCCATTCATTTCACAAGATTGGTTTTCAAATAAAAGAAAGTGGAACTCTAATTATCAACTCATGCAATCAGATTTCAAGAAATTTATTTATTTTATCTATTTATATTTCACATTTCTTAACCTCCCAACTCCCTTGGGACATAATTTACATATGTAATCACTTGCCCCAAATAAATTTCTAGTGGGTGATACAGTTTCTTCTTTCAAGCATGTGTAAATCCTTCTTTTAAAAACAAAACAAAATAAAATCTTTTAACCACTGGTAAGGAACCCCAAAAAACCAGGGCAAAAGAGTGTGAAATAAAGGCAGAACAAACAAGTCTGGGTTACTTTTGAATAAGATGATGGGTTGAAGCACTGTACAAATGCCTCATTTTAAATATCTTTGTCCATTTGTTTCCCCTTGCTGTGCATATTTCTCTTTAGAGCAGTTTTTATTAGAGTTGGATTGTTCAAAACCATGGAGATCTTTGCATTGATCTCTTTGCATTTCATCCTTTGTTCTCTTCTCCTTCATTCTCATCCTCTTCTCTTCATTTTCCTCGCAGGCCATACAAGTAATAAAGTTTTGCAGTGTAATTACTTTAAAATGAAGCTGTTAAAAAAAGAGCCATTCACTAGCACTGTTGAGGAAAATACAACAAAGAGGATGAAAAGTGAGAAGTTAGGAGAAAAAAATCAGCTTTGAAAGCCTTGCACCATATATGCACCTAGGATATTAGCTAAGACTAAAATATTTGCATGTTCAGTTCCTTGTCCAAGCACTTAAATTAATTTCTACATGACTCAGCCTTCATCTTTAAAAAAAAATCAGGATTTCTTATGTTAAGCTAATTCTTTGATTTGAGAAATTGATTGTATCTGACGAACTGTTCTACATTAATATATATTTTACTGCCTCCCACTTTCTTGGAGGAGGAGGAGCTTCCGGCGATGGCAGCCGCCTCCTGAAGCTCCAGAATACCACGGAGCTCAGCGATGGGCGAAAAGGTTATTTCTGACCCTCATTTCCATCTGAGGGTCGGAAGTCAGTTAGCATGACCACCCTGGCCCATTTTCGACCCATTTGGGTCCGCTAGGGTGAATCAGAAGACTGGAGGGAAGGATAAAGAGCGAACAATCTGTGGAATGGGGGAGAGAGACCGGCATCGGAAATGGCGGCGTGTGTGGAAATGGCAACGTTCGGAGCGTTTTGGAGCGTTGTGGAGCGTTTTTGAGAGAGTGCTTAGAAAGAGGAATTGCGAGGAGAGGCTGGAAGGAAAGAGGCTGAGGCTGGAAAGAGGCTGGTGAGCTGGACGTTTGTGACTGCGTTTTGGAGTGTTTTGGAACGTGAGGCTCGAAGGGAAGAGGCTGAACGTGAGGCTGGAGGCTGGAGCGTTTTGGAACGTGAGGCTGGAGGCTGGAGCGCTTTGGAACGTGAGGCTGGAGGCTGGAGCGTTTTGGAACGTGAGGCTGGAAGGGAAGAGGCTGTCCCGCTGGTGAGGAAAGAGGTTGTGAGCTGGAAATGGCGATGTTTGTGACAGCCTTTTGGAGCGTTTTGGAACGTTTTGCAGAGAGCGACAGGAAGGAAGAAGGTGAGAACGGCTGGAATGAGGAATGTGAGGTTGGAAGGAAAGAGACTGGTGAATGGGTGAACCGAGAGGATTGGAAGGAGCGAGCTGGTGAGCTGAGAGGTTGGAAGGAGAGAAGGAGAGACTGGAAGGAAAGTGAGGAAAATGGAGAGAGAGGAAAAAGAAGGAGTTGGAAGGACACTGGAAGGTGAGAGGCTGGTTTCAACAGCAGCCGCTGAAAGAGCTGTCATGGATGCCAGTAACATCACTAGGACATTGGGACTATTTGGATTATACCCTAGACCATCTCTCCTCCACCCAGACCACCATTTGGTCATCTAAGAACTCTTCCCCCCCTTTTTTTTTCTATGACTGACCATTTACCATCTATAACATTTTGACCCCATCGTGTTTTTTAAGATTCTAAGATTAAGATTATTTATTCGAGGTTTGACCTGCTCCGCCTGCGGGAGACCCCCCTCTCGCAGGCATGGCCCTTGACGCTTGCAAGGGCCTGCCTTGATGACGGGCTTATAGACCCCGAGAGGTGGAAGAAACGGAGGCTCAGGGGGTTTTTAGTTAAATGTTTTTTAAAATCTTTTAGGGGTTTAGGGGTTGGGGGGTGGGTGGGTCAGATCAGGAGCGATGACAGAGCCAGGTCACCAGGTGGGGTCACGAGCAGAAGGAGCGGAGAGGAGGAGGGGGGAGAGGATATCATTCCTATACAGGGCTCTTTGATTCCAACAGTCGTAGGAAGGGGCAGATACGAGGACAGATTAACAACTCGCAGTCGGTTGGGAGACCGTGGGTGCTGGTTACACCCGGTCGCTTGTACCAACCCCCGCGTTCTAGGTGGTCAGGATCTGCAGGCCCAGGGCCTGAGGCTGTTGTTATGCAATGCGAGGTCCGTTGTCAATAAGGCCCCCCTCATTCATGATCTAATTTTGGAGGGGGAGCCGGACCTCGCGGGAATAACGGAAACCTGGTTGGGCCACGAGGGAGGTTTACCCCTCGTGGAAATGTGCCCACCAGGTTACCAAGCATTTCACCAGCCCCGGGCCCGGGGAAGGGGCGGTGGGGTAGCAGTGATTATCCGGGAGGACTTAGAGCCGAGGGAGTCCACTGTGCCACAGACGTCCGGATGTGAATCCCTTGTTGTGAAATGGGGCCCTGGGAGGCAGTTGGGCCTGCTGATAGTATACCTGGCTCCCCGCCATACATCAGCGACCCTGCCTGAGCTCCTCGAGCTGATCGCATCGGTGGCGGTTGAGACCCCCAAACTTCTAGTGATGGGGGATTTTAACCTGCCATCGGTGGAGAAGCATCAGAGGGGGTTCGGGAGTTCATGGCTTCCATGATAGCCATGGACCTGACTCAAATGATTCAGGGCCCGACACACGAGGGAGGTCACACCTTGGACCTTGTTTTTGTCTCTGGCCAGTGGTTGAGTGATCTGGGAGGAGTGAATTTAACCATCACTCCTCTGTCATGGTCAGATCACTCACTCCTCCGACTTGACTTCCCTGGTGCTACCCCTCGCTGCGGGGAGGCGGAACCGGAAAACACTAGATGGTTCCGCCCCAGGCGCCTGATGGAACCAGATAGGTTCCAGACGGAGCTTGGGCCACCTCCTGCAGCCCTGACCCGCCCTCGGGTAGAGGACCTGGTGGCCGCGTGGAATAATGCGACTACCGGGGCCTTGAACCGGGTGGCGCCTTTGCGGCCTCTCCGGTGGCAACGATCCACCCTGGCTCCTTGGTTTACCGAGGAGCTAAGGGTGATGAAGCGCCGCAAGAGATGCCTAGAGAGTCGTTGGAGATCCTCCCGATCCAAATTTGACCGAGCACAGGTACGAGCCCATTTAAGGACGTACCTAGTGGCATTGAGAACGGCCAAACGTCAATATTGTGCCGCTCTCATTGCATCCGCAGAGAACCGCCCTGCCGCCCTGTTTCGGGTGTCCCGCTCCCTTCTGTTTCAGAGGCCGCAGGAGGCCCCTTTACAGGGTAGGGCAGAGGAATTTGGGAAATATCTGCAGGATAAAGTCGCTCAAATCCGGAAGGATTAGGTCCCCTTCAGTGGCCCAGTCGAGACGCCAGTGGCGAGTCTTGAGAAACCTTTTTGGGAGGAGTTTGACTTGGTTGTCATCGAGGATTTGGACAGATTGCGTGGACGACTGCGACCTACCACATGTTTACTGGACCCGTGTCCCTCCTGGCTTGTACTGGCATCCTGGGAGGTTACACGCGACTGGCTCCTGGGCCTAGTGAACGCTTCGTTGGGTGAGGGGTCTCTTCCGGCCGCCTTGAAAGAGGCGGTGGTGAGACCCTTGCTCAAGAAGCCTTCCCTGGACCCTACGGAGCTGGCCAATTATCGTCCTGTCTCCAACCTTCCCTTTTTGGTGAAGGTTGTAGAGAGTGTGGTGGCTTCTCAGTTCCCACGACATCTGGAGGAGAATGATTATCTAGACCCACGCCAGTCCGGCTTTCGCCCCGGGCACAGTACAGAGATGGCCTTGGTCGCGTTGGTGGATGATCTCTGGAGGGCCAGAGATAGGGGTTGTTCCTCTATCCTGGTCCTATTAGACCTCTCGGCGGCTTTTGATACCATCGACCATGGTATCCTGTTGCACCGACTGGAGGGGTTGGGGGTCAGGGGCACCGTTTTGCGGTGGTTCGGCTCCTACCTCTCGGGCCGGACGCAACGTGTGTTGGCAGGGGAGCAGAGGTCGACCCTAAGCCCCCTTACTTGTGGGGTGCCACAGGGGTCGGTCCTCTCGCCACTCCTGTTCAACACATACATGAAGCCGCTGGGTGAGATCATCCGTGGTTTCGGGGTGGGATATCATCTGTACGCTGATGATACTCAGCTGTACATTTCCACCCCGAACCACCCCAACGAGGCCGTCGAAGTGATGTCCCGGTGTGTGGAAGCCGTACGGGTCTGGATGGATGACAACCGACTTAAGCTCAACCCTTCCAAAACGGAGTGGCTGTGGGTTCCGGCCCCCCGGTTCAACCAGTTAATCCCATCTCTGGCCATTGGGGGCATTCAACTCGCCCCCGTGGAGCGGGCGCGCAATTTGGGCGTCCTCCTGGATGCCAGGCTGTCCATGGATGACCATGTGACAGCCGTGGCCAGGGGGGCGTTCCACCAGGTTCGCCTGGTGCGCCAATTGCGCCCCCTATTGGACCGGGACGCCCTACGCACAGTCACCCATGCGCTGGTGACGTCTCGCCTGGACTACTGTAACGCTCTCTACATGGGGCTTCCCTTGAAATGCACTCGGAGACTGCAGTTGGTCCAGAATGCGGCCGCGCGGGTGATTATGGGGAGTACTAAGTACTCCCATGTGACACCTCTCATGCGCGAGCTGCACTGGCTTCCTGTGGTCTATCGGGTGCGTTTCAAGGTCTTGATTACGATCTTTAAAGCGCTCCATGGCTCAGGACCTAGTTACCTGCGGGATCGTATTCTGTCCCATACATCCCTACGACCCATCCGCTCGCACAGAGAGGGACTTCTCCAGGTGCCGTCCACCAGACAGTGCCATGGGGTGGCGCCTAGGAGCAGAGCCTTCTCTGTGGCGGGCCCAGCCCTGTGGAATGACCTCCCCCCGGATATTAGGACCACTACTGACCTCCGCTCCTTCCGTGTAAAGCTCAAGACCCACCTATTCCAAATAGCCGGCCTGGCTCAATCATAACTTCATAACGCTCCTGATGGGTTTTTTTTAAATAATTTTATTTAATGGGATTTTAAATTGTGTTTTTTAATTGTCTTTCACTTATGAGTCTATCTCCTCCATGCACATGTATATGTCTTTGTTCTTTATGTATGTATGTGTGTCTTTATCTGTATTTTATCTGTTTTGATTGTACGCCGCCCCGAGTCCTTCGGGAGAGGGTTGCGGCTAATCAAATAAAATTATTATTATTATTATTATTATTATTATTATTATTATTATTATTAAATTATTATTATTATTATTATTATTTCTGAGCCTCTATTTCTCTTGTTTTCTGTGCCGGGGTCCCCACAATGTGCTTAGCTTTAATTGTGTATGTTTGTATATGTTTGACATTTTAGGCTAGAACGTTACAGAATTGTTGTGAGTATATCTACAAGTTTTGTTGGTTAAGATCATCTCAGGAAGTTATCGTTTCTTCTACAGTTTCAAGTTTATATTTTGTCTTAATATTTAAGCAGCAGTTCTTGCGTAGGTTTCATAAATAATGAAAATTGCAGTTACCTGTAATAGTTATGTGTTATGTAACTGTTATGTAACAGTTTTGGGCAATTTTGGAGAAGATTTTTTTCCTCCACAGTTTTGAAAGAATCAGTAACTTTAAGATGTGTGAACTTCCACTCCCAGGATTCCCTAGCCAGCAACAGTTGCAACAGAACTAAATATGCAACAGAGTGGTACTTTCCCAGCAATAAAATACTTTCATTTGATTTTTAGAAAATGTGATTTTGCAGCAGAAGGGAAATCATAGGGAAAGCTAAGCTGCAGTTTCCATCTACGGTCAGTAACATTGTCTGTACAGTTGGAAATAATTGACTTCAGTACTCGTTGCACAAGCCCAGACCAAAAGCAAAATTAATATGAATCATGTGAAAGGGCATCCTGTGTCTCTGTGTGTGTACATGTGTATGTATGTATGTATGTATGTATGTATGTATGTATGTATGTACAGTGGGGCAAAAAAGTATTTAGTCAGCGACCAATTGTGCATGTTCTCCCACTTAAAAAGATGAGAGAGACCTGTAATTGGCATCATAGGTAGACCTCAACTGTGAGAGACAAAATGTAAACAAAAAGACCAAACAATCACATTGGCTGATTTGGAAAGAATTTATTTGCAAATTATGGTGGAAAATAAGTATTTGGTCACCTACAAACAAGCAAGATTTCTGGCTCTCACAGACCTGTACCTTCTTCTTTAGGAGGCTCCTCTGTCCTGCACTCATTACCTGTATCAATGGCACCTGTTTGAACTTGTCATCAGTATAAAAGACACCTGTCCACAACCTCAAACAGTCACACTCCAAACTCCACTATGGTGAAGACCAAAGAGCTGTCAAAGGACACCAGAAACAAAATTGTAGACCTGCACCCGGCTGGGAAGACTGAATCTGCAATAGGCAAGCAGCTTGGTGTGAACAAATCAACTGTGGGAGCAATAATTAGAAAATGGAAGACATACAAGACCACTGAAAATCTCCCTCGATCTGGGGCTCCACGCAAGATCTCACCCCATAGGGTCAAAATGATCCCAAGAACAGTGAGCAAAAATCCCAGGATCACATGGGGGGATCTAGTGAATGACCTGCAGAGAGCTGGGACCAACGTAACAAAGGCTACCATCAGTAACACACTACGCCGCCAGGGACTCAGATCCTGCAGTGCCAGACGTGTCCCCCTGCTTAAGCCAGTCCATGTCCGGGCCCATCTGAAGTTTGCTAGAGAGCATTTGGATGATCCAGAAGAGGATTGGGAGAATGTCATATGTTCAGATGAAACCAAAATAGAACTGTTTGGTAGAAACACAACTCGTCGTGTTTGGAGGAGAGAGAATGCTGAGTTGCATCCAAAGAACACCATACCTACTGTGAAGCACGGGGGTGGCAACATCATCCTTTGAGGTTGTTTCTCTGCAAAGGGACTAGGACGACTGATCCGTGTACAGGACAGAATGAATGGAGCCATGTATCTTGAAATTTTGAGTGCAAACCTCCTTCCATCAGCAAGGGCATTGAAGATGAAACGTGGCTGGGTCTTTCAACATGACAATGATTCCAAACATACCGCCCGGGCAATGAAGGAGTGGCTTCGTAAGAAGCATTTCAAGGTCCTGGAGTGGCCTAGCCAGTCTCCAGATCTCAACCCCATAGAAAACCTTTGGAGGGAGTTGAAAGTCCGTGTTGCCCAGCGACAGTCCCAAAACATCACTGCTCTAGAGGAGATCTGCATGGAAGAATGGGCCAACATACCAGCAACAGTGTGTGCCAACCTTGTAAAGACTTACAGAAAACGTTTGACCTCTGTCATTGCCAACAAAGGATATATAACAAAATATTGAGATGAACTTTTGATACTGACCAAATACTTATTTTCCAGCATAATTTGCAAATAAATTATTTCCAAATCAGCCAATGTGATTGTTTGGGTTTTTTTTTTTACATTTTGTCTCTCATAGTTGAGGTCTACCTATGATGCCAATTACAGGCCTCTCTCATCTTTTTAAGTGGGAGAACTTGCACAATTGGTCGCTGACTAAATACTTTTTTGCCCCACTGTATGTATGTATGTGTATGTATATGTATATAAAGATTTGCAAGGTTGTATTTCTGGGCTTGCCCCCCAAATCACACAACATCTTTTATGGCTTTCTGTGTTAGGTCTTCCTGTCACAAGTACATAGCAGATATATTGTCACTGCTGCAGGAACCTTTGTGTTGCAGCTAGAAACAGCCAGCCATTGGAAAGCTTCCCTCTTGCCAAATCCTATGCTTTCCCCTCTACAGAATTGGATGGTAAATATATATTAAAAAGCTCTACCCCTGTGATTCCAGAGAAGTGGAAACTGCAGAACATGTTCTGTGTTGGGCTGGATGACAAACATACAACCTGTGTCCTAAAGATCATGAAAGGTCTATGATTTTAGAGTTCTACCTTTTTCTCTATAAATGTGACTATCCTATAGAGCAGTGATGGCTAACCTTTTCGTTGCTGTGTGCTGAAAGCGTATGCGCACACCCCCATAATACAATGCAGATGTGTACCCTGCCGCTCCATCTACCCACATGCATGCGCCCCCACATGCCGCCATGCATGTGTGTGCGTCCCTCTGCGCTCCCCCCACATGCACCCCACCCACCGCACATGCATACATGCCCCCCTGCACTCCCCCATGCCTGCGTATGCATCTCCTGCATGCGCCCCACCCCCCACGCATGTAGGCAGAGAATAACAGAAATGCAATTCCTTCCCATCAAGTTGTGTTGCTTTTTCTAGATCAATATTTTTCAACCTTAGCAACTTTAAGATGTGTGGACTTCAACTCCCAGTATTCCCCAGCTAACAAGATTGTCCTGTATCCAGAACTGATTCTGAAATGAAGGGAAAACTGGGAATTCTGTGTGTGTGTGTGTGTGTGTGTGTGTGTGTGAGAGAGAGAGAGAGAGAGAGAGAGAGATGCATAACAATTCTGGAAAAGCATAGGGCCATTGTTTTCTTTCCATTTCTATTTATGGAAAATTATACAATTGGCAAAAAGATGAATTTGTGGTACACTTGTAGTTGGGTAAACTGTCAGTCAAAGGATGGAAAGTTTTGAAACAGATGTGGACTAATTTTTAAGAGAAGTATTAAGGTGTTCTGTTTTGCTGATTCCTTTTGAAATTTTCCTCAATTTGTAAACTTTATAAAGGGGTCAAGAAGTGTGAGCTTTTAAAAAAATGGTTCTCTACTTTGACTCTCTATTTATAGCTTTTAGAAGTTGGCAGAGTAGAACAAGTTATCTCTTCCAGGAGGTTTGCTGCAGAACTGTAATGAGAACTAGTCAGGTCTTTAGTGACCTTTAAGGTGGGGTGGCATTGCATTGCCTAACAACACCACTCTCTTTAATAAATAAAAAAGTAGAAGACCTACTTGTGCATCAGGCAAACAGGAACAGTTTAAAGTGCACTTTAATGTCCACTTTCTGCCCCATTTACTGAAATTCACAAAGACATAAGTGGCCATGTTCTATAGGCAATCATTGTTTGGTCCAAGTTTACTTTCAAATACTAGTTACATACTAGAAAATATAGTGAGGATTTTTGGGAAGAGTTAACGGGAATAAAAGTTATATTTTCTGATACTTATTGTCATGCATATGGAAGATTTTTTAAAAGTAAATTTGTATGTAGTAAGAATTGATTTAATTCCAAATCTGTAGTTTATGTTTTCTCTTTCATTATTGCCCTAAGCAAAGGGTTATGTATAGTGGCCTATATATGCCTAAATCACTATTCATATGACCTGCTTAACCAGATCATGGGATGTGGAAGAATTAGTATGTCATGCAAACTTTAAACCATAGTCCAGCTATTTTGCTAAAAGGAAGTTTAGCCCAACAGAACTGGCTTTGTTTGGCATTGAATTATGCCAAACGTAATCGACATATGATAATTACTTATGAAAAAGTGAACAGTTCCTTCTAACGTTTGGGATCAAGATGAAGTCTGGAAGAGATGATTGTTTCACATTTCACTCCCATACCCCCTCCAAATGTTGGAAGAATAAAAGACCCCCCCCCCCCCAAAAATATCTCTCTCTCTCCTTCCCTCCCTCTGTTCTGACCTAGGTTTCCCAAGAGAATGAAGCAAACTCCTTGTCCCGACAAACCCCCTTTTATTAATTTACTGTGAATTCTGCTCATTTACATCCAGCAAAGTCTTTCAAGGGAGAATTTACAGTCACAGACCTTATCTGGCTTGGAGAGCTGCCAGGCTGATATCTGCAAAACTTGGCAAGGACTCTTGGAGAGTCACGAACCAATTAAGCAAACTAATTGTCTCCTGCAAACCCCACTCCCCTTTCACTCCTCTTTTATTCTTCTGGGAGGGGCCATTCATTGTCCACCTGTAGCCTTTCTCCCAAGTCGACCCCTGTTCTTTAGCTGTTCGCATTGTCTGGCAACTCTGCGCATGTGCACACTGGGAACAGGCTCCAGCTGTTCGTCTGCCTCACTGATGTCTGATTCTGAAGGCAGCTGATAACTGGCATAAGGCTCTGGCCCCCTCTCTGCCTCCAACATAGAGCCCTCATCAGAGCCTTCCCCAGACTCTAGGACTGGCCCATGTTCCTCCCCAACCTCCTCAATGTCTGAATCTGCTGCCAGCTCCACAGGCCACTGGGCGGCCACAACACCCCCCCCCCAATTGAATTTCTATTTCTGAAAAGGTACAAGCAGTCCTCAACTTATAATCATTTGTTTAGTGACTGTTCAAAGTTACAACAGTACTGAAAAAAGTGATCATTGTTTTACACTTACAACCATTGCAGTATCGGCGTGGCCATGTGATCAAAATCTGGATGCTTGGCAACTGGCTCATAATTATGACTGTTGCATTGTCCTGGGGTCATGTGGACAGCTTTTGCAACCTTCTGACAAGCAAAGTCAATGGGGAAGCCAGATTTGCTTAACAGTCTTGTTACTAACTTAACAACTGCAATGATTCACTTAACAACTGTGACCAGAAAGGTTGCAAAATGTGGCAAAAGTTACTTAACAAGTGTTTCAGTTAGCAACAGAAATGTTGGGCTCAATTGTTATAAGTTGAGAACTCCCTGTACTTGAAACCATTTCTTCCAGGTCCTAGCCCAATTAACCACTACACCACACTGGCTCATATGGCTCCATCTAGTTGATGATGATGCAGAGTCTGATTGTGTTGATTTGCTTTGTTTTCCTACCAGAGAAAGGACGTGGTGGCTCAGTGGCTAAGACGCTGAGCTTGTTGATCAGAAAGGTCAGTAGTTCAGCGGTTCGAATCCCTAGCCCCGGTAACGGAGTGAGCTCCCGTTACTTGTCCCAGCTTCTGCCATCTTAGCAGTTCAAAACCAGGTAAAAATGCAAGTAGAAAAATAAGGACCATCTTTGGTGGGAAGGTAACAGCGTTCAGTGGGCCTTTGGCATTTAGTCATGCCGGCCACATGACCATGGAGACGTCTTCGGACAGCGCTGGCTCTTCGGCTTTGAAATGGAGATGAGCAACGCCCTCTAAATCAGGAACAACTAGCACATATGTGTGAGGGGAACCTTTACCTTTACCTACCAGAGAGAAGGAAAATGGAAATCAGAGATACCCGGTTTCCTTTGCATAGGCTAGGAGAATCAAAAACAAAAATTCTGCTGAATGGATTTACTGCAGGATGGGCTCCAGCACGAGTCTGAAAGTTCAGCAGACTAAACCTCTGGTCCCCGTGGCTTCCCAGCCTGGATCCAGCAACATCATTCCGAGACGCGTATATTTTGCCTTCATTTGTAAAACATCTACTGCTGGCATGAAGTGTTGAATGGCCGATGAGTGGCTGGATTGTTTGTATAGTATGAGCAGAGTTTGTGGTTTAATTCACATACATCATGGGTAAAGTAGCACTTAAAGATACTTACTTTTAAGGATTGTAAGGTATATTGTGAAATTATAGGATGAATGGTAGCCCAATTATTCTTCTCTTTTTTCTTCCGTTTTAGAGAATTGGGTTGTCAAAACAACTAAAGTATGTGTGCTAAATCTGAAATAGCTTCTAATTTAAACATGTGTACTGAAATTTGCCAAAATTGTTGCCAGGGTGCAAAACACACTTCAGCCACAAAAAGTGATTGGAAAGCCAGTTCTGATCTGCAATTTTGAGTTCTTTAATCAGTAGAAAAAAGCAGATATGTAGTAAACTCCCTGCATTATAACCTATTGTGCTTTTGACACCCAATGGAACAAACATTTGGTAGCTAGAACGTTATTTTGTAGCAGTTGTGCAAATAGCCATAAAAGTTTCCAGTTCGGTTGTGGAATCCATACAGAACGAATCTACATTGCACACCAGTCTTTGACTTCACACATTCGTGTGGGCTTTTTCTAAACTACTAAATTTGAATGTAATTCAGCATGTAAATTGAGTGAATAAATAAGTACATATTCCTTCTCTGCGTGTCTTAAGAATGCCTAATAGGGAGCATTTAGTATCTGAGAAATAATTAGAACTTCAGTACTCTAATTAGAATTAAAGCATCTTAATTTCCCAGTAATTACTTTGTTTTTTTAGAAATAAATTTGTGCAATGGAGATTTAAAGGAGCAGATCAGACTTAAGCATAGACATTGGTGATGTTTGAAATCAGGTTTTGATGGATTAAAAAAATAGAAAACCATAAAGCACTACATCTTTTGCTCAATATTTTATATGTACTGCATTTTATAAGTATAAAATACTGTATAAGGCAGAGTTGGTGAACCTTTCCGGCACCGAGTGGCCAAACCGGAACATGCGTGCATGTGCTTGCACTAGAAACCCAAAGACCAGCTTGCTGGTGTGTGCATGCCTGTTTTTTTTTTGGGCCATTTGGGCTTTTTTCAGGCCCTTTTCTGGGCCGCTTTCAGGCCATTTTTCAGGATAAAAACAGCCCCAAAAATAGCCTAAAAAAGGCCCAGAAAACTGCCTGGGTTTTGGCTGTTTTTAGGCCGTTTTCCAGCGCCCTGGCACCTCTGAAGACCAGCTGGTACCATAAACCAGAAGAGCAGCTGGCGATGGTGTGCATTCCCACAAAGAGAGCTCTGTGTGCCACCTATGGCACGTGTGCCGTAGGTTCCACATCATGGGTATAAGGTATTAATCCTGCTCACTTACAGGTAGCCCTTGACTTATACCCGGTCGCTTAGCAGCCATTCGAAGTCACGACAGACCCTCCTCCCCCAAATGTGCTTATGACCTGTATTGAAAGTTACAATGGCTGGACCCACTCTGCAGTCACTTGAATGCATTTTGGATGCTCAGCACTTGTCATCATTTATGGCTGTTTACACTATCCCACAGTCACATAACTACAATTTATGGCATTTCTACTGGAAACTGGTGTTTACTTCTGATTTCTTGCAAAAAGAATCTATTGCAGATAATGAGTTCCCTTAATGGCCGTCACGTTTGCTTAATTAATACCACATTCGCTTTATGACTGCTGTGTTCACTTAACAACTGGTCTAAAAAGTGTAAAATTGGGTTGGTTACGTGGGTGCCTCAACATACTACTGCAGGAAGTAAAATCCATCTGGTTCAGTTCCAATCCAGGAGCGAGGGGCACTGGAAATAAAATGGAGGCTGATTGGAAAGAAGGAACCTGTTTATTGATGAGCAGAATCAGCATGTGGTTCTGGGACAGCTGACAAATTAGCTTGATGAGTGCAAGGATTTTTATACAGTTTCTGAAATGCTGCAGGGGCTGGGCAATGTAGTGAGTCTGGTGTCTTGTGCTGTTCTAATGGTGGTGTCTTAATCTTATTATGTCCTAAAGGTCATGCCCTGTTCTTAGAATTTGGGTGGAGGGGAATGTAAATTTTAATCCCATAGCTGGAGGTGAAGGTGTTTTGTTTGTCTTTCTTAATGAGCTCAAATATCCACCATCTGCTGGAGGCTATTAAGAAAGACTGGAGCTGCTTTCTGCCTTTAAGAACATGGTTCTCCATTTTTCCTTTGGGGAAATGCAATATTGTGCCTCTTTTAGTATTTCCCAACATTCTCATTCTCTAGGGTGGGGCTGGGGAGGTGTTGCGTGATTACTTCTTACAATACCGTCATGACATGATCAAAATCCCAGGCTCCCATACAGTCATAATTCAAGGACTATGCATACTCCTTGTCTGTGTCTCCTTCATTTTTCATTAACATTTTCTTTTCTTACAGATTAGCCAATGCACCATGTAGTAAATATATTAATTATCTGCTTCACAGTTTGGCAGCATTCTTAGAATAAGGATTGAAAAGTAATGGTTAAAAAAATGTACTACTCAAAATTAACAAATGTAGTCCTGTCTTTACCAGCAACTGAACAAATAATGAAACAAGCCATGCAACTAAATTAGCATAATCTATTTGGCAAATTAGCAGAGATAATGCTTCACCCTACTGTCCTCTATTAAAAGAGTTTCTGACTTGACATCTAGAAATATTGAACTACAATCACTGCTGTTTCCCTTCATGTCAGGCACCCGAAGTCATTTTAGCCAGGAATTATGAAAATTGCAACGCAGATGCAACCCCTCTAGAGCATGCAAAGTAAGGAAATACTAGGCAAAATATACGTGATGGTATGTATGCTACTGTTACTGTCCAGGCCTGTTATGAGATGGCAGGCTTCACCTGGCCATTTATAGAAAGACAGGTACTTAAAGAACTCTCAGCTGCATTATATGACATAAGTAAGTTTCAAGAATTCACACATTCTACACCACGGGTGTCAAACTCGCTACATCATGTTGCAGTCACATGATATATTGTGACTTTTCCCCCCCTTCGCAGAAGTGGGGTGGGTGTGGCCTGTAAATGACGCATCTGGCCTGAGGGCCGCCAGTTTGACATTTCTGTTCTACACCTAAAGAGGATTGATGACTTCTGCCATTAGTCGTTTCTGGTCCTCCAGAAACGACTCTGGTACCATTCGTTGCTCACTGACAGAATATATATTGCATTTGTATGACATCCATTCTAATACCAATCCAACATAGCTTCTTTAGCATTGCATTAAAGACATTTGCACCCAGCTTGATAGTAAGGGGGAAAAGAGCAATCTTTTGTTTGTTTTTGTTTACTTTTATTTATTTGCCAGTTTAGTTTAAAAATTAAATGGGCTTCTTCCCCCTTCCCAGCAACCATTTTTTAAAAAATAGTTGCTCCCTGCTCTGTAGCTTTCCTCTTGCACATTTTCTTAACTGACAAATATCTCTTTATTGTAACAGGAACCCAAGAAAAAAGATAAAGATCTTGGCTAGTCTTAACGAAGTACCTATTACAATATAGATTATTTTTTTTTACTAAGGATTTTAGGGAAGGCTCTGCTCCTATTCCTTCCAGCTGCCACTTCCTGGTAAAAAAGCATGCTAAAACTAATCCAGTAGAAAATCAAAGTTATTTAAGAGTACAGAGGAAACAGGAAATGAGCTGATAAGCATACAAGGATGGTCTTGCAGTTATGACTTATGTCTGCAAAATAAAAAAAATGAGAAGGATAACACCTAGACTATTTCTGGCTCCAAGTCTTATCTATAATGATCTTCCAGGCTTTCCTTCAATAGCATAGGTTAAAACGGTTCCAGCAATTTTTATCGTTAGATCAAAGTGTTAGAGATTGGAGCACAATTTGCAGAACTTGATAGACTTGAAGCCAGGGTCAGTTCTAGATGGCTTATTTAATAGCCTATTTTGAAGTTTCCAAATAGTCTTCTCATAGGGAATTTTACATGATTGTAACCTATTATAACAACATAAAATATTGTTACGGTATGTGATTTATAGTACTGTAGTATGTTCTATATCTCTTATACTTTTTAAAAAAATAGTGAAACAGATGTTTATTATGTGCAAGGAATCTTCTAAAATATTTACAGCAGGGTGTCCAACCTTGGCAATTTTAAGTCTTGTGGACTTCAACTCCCAGAATTCCCCAGTCAGCTATTCTGGGAATTGGAAGTCCATAAATCTTAAAGTTGCCAAGATTGAACACCCGTGATTTAGAGCATTGAGGATTTTGGAGGTCATTCTTTGCCTCACATGCATATATGATCACATGACCTGAAGACACTGCAACTATCAGAAGTGTGAGTCAGTTGCCAAGCATTTGAATTTTGATCACATGACTATGAGGATGCCACAGTCGTAAGGAGCCTTGAAAGAATTCTAGAAGCTCTGTGTGTTAACCCTGTGTTGTTTAAAGAGGTTTAAAGAGGAAATAACAGTCATACAAGGGAGAAATCATTGCGCCTGTACAGTGGGACCTTGGGTCCTGAACAGCCCAGACCACGAACAATTCAAGTGCCGTCACAAAAATCTGCTAAATGTTTCACTCAATGCTACTTTCTCTTCTATTTCAAGATTATAATAACTCAGTACATGGAGACATCCATGCAGCTTTTTTGGCCGCTATATGAATGTGGTTTGCTATTGCTATTGTCTTCCTTCAGGATGTTTATCGACTTTCCTGTCTAGTCTACATCTTTAGTATTCCCTAGGGTTTTCCATCCAAATGCTGACCAGGCATGACCCTTCTTAGCTTCCAAGCTCAGAAAAAGCTGGCCAGCTCAAATACTTGGGAGAAAAAAGTGCTAGTTAGTCAATCAGCAATAATTTTTTTATTAGATTGAATGATTCATCAATTGATGAATTTATTATTATTGATGAATACTCCACTGACACAGACTCAGAACATGGTAGATGGCTTGAATCCAAAGTTGTCCATTAAGAATCTGTTCCAGTTAGTATCTCAAAGCTGACTTTCAAGGATTTCCAAGAAGGGCAATGGATGTACCACAAATTTTTGGCAATTTCAGAGTGTTGCTTTCATTCCATTCAGGAATATTTTCCCTCTTTCCATTTCAAATAAAAGCCCTGTTTTATGTGAACTCTCTGGCACTCAGTTGAGCTTGCAGCTGCGATGAAGGTGCTCGCAAAGGCTAAATTCAATCCAGCATGCAAATTAGGAATTGAAGTGTTAAATCAGATATTTGCCTTGGCCTGGGTGTTCTGATGGGAACTCTGAGGTTGGTCGGAGGTTCTGGAGTTTATCTGAGGTTGAGAGGCGGCGAGAATGTCCTTTGAGTAGCATCTGAAGGAAGTAGTGAAGTCCCACATTGAGCAATAATTATATTGCTTGGGTCATCAACGTCAAAGGATAACCTTTGTGCTTTACCTGGGATATACATTTTAGTTTTCAAAAATGGATGAGAAAGTGGAACGAGAAAATGGAAACTCAAACTAAATGGTTTGAGTAAACAACTCAGTACATTAACATCTGGGTCTCTGTGTAGTTACAAGGCATTTTGCATTCTTTTTGCTGAATTTGGAAACTCATATTTTTTTCCTAAAATTCATCTGGCACAAAGTTCAGTTTACAGAGACCTAAAAGTGATGCTCATATAGCTCAGAAACAAGGAGGTCTGTTTGGAAAAGTAGAACATATTCATATACCTTTTGAAATGCTATGTTAAGTATACTTTTCATCTTTGGTGCTGATTAGAATTTTGGAAGAATTGCAAAAGCCTGTTTGAATCCCTGGTGTTCTTGAAACATTTCTGGAATTCAGGCAGTATAATCCTCAACTCAGTTGCCTGGGGAAGGAAACACAAATGTAGCTTCTTGAAGAGGATTATTGAGCAGGGTGTCTAACTTCGGCAACTTGTGGACTTCAGCTCCCAGAATCCCCAACTAGCTGGGGAATTATGGGAATTGATGTCTACAGGCCTTAAAGTTGCCAAGATTCGACACCACTAGTATAGAGCATGCATGATTTTATGAAATGGAAGGAGTTGATATTCTTTTAAGTAGATGTCACATATATATTTCTCTGCAGCAGAACACCTCTCTAAGAAATGTAGCTTTGTCAGCTCAGCTGTATGATCTTAAATTAGTTGATTAGTACCTTTCAGTCAGCTTGAGCTGCTACCCGAAATTGACAAGTCTTTAATCAGTAACATACTGAAGGTTCTTAAGCAACTCTAGTCCATTCCAGCCATTGCAAAACAGTATTTCTAATGCTGGGACAAATACATGTAGAACTGAGTACTTTTTTGGTTAAGTTAAACAGTTAGTGTATCCCATTTCCACCCCCACCCCCATGTCCTCCTCTGCCTGTTTAGATATCTGGTAAACCATATTTTCACCTCTATTTTTGATGTGTTTATATGCAAGATGGACCAAAAGTCAGCCCCCTGGGCAAGTCGCAATATGTTCTATTAATTTTTTTCCAGAGAAAATGTTCCATGCTCATTTATCATATGAGTAAGGAAGTGTTTAGGAGAAAAAGGCAACCCATTCAAACCTTTTATTTAATTTATAAAATAAATTGTCTGGGAGTTGTGACTATTGGTACACTCTGTATTCAGTTTCCTAATTATAGCTAAATGTGGCAACATTGTATTTTTAAAAAAAAATAGATTCTAGTCATTTTTTAATGTTATAAATGAAAAATTAATTTTAGAACACATTATTTCAGAAGAAACATAAGGTGCATATTGCTGAATATTTACCAATCTAATGGAAATGCTTTAGATTACAGATTAATAGAGTTGGAAAAAACCTTGTAGGTCAACTAGTCCAACTCCGCTGCCCAAACAGGACATTCTCCTAGGCGCTGCTTGGAGTGTCCAAGCATGGGTTAACTTCAGCTTGCTGCCCAAGGACTGAGTTTAAATCTTTAGCGTAGCCATGCCTCCAGCTCCCTTTGGAGGTCAGTTTGAAAAACTCAGTCGCCCTAAAGGATGCATTTGAGATTTCCAGTCCTTGGATAGCAAGCTGGATTTCTCCCAATTAGTTTAGTGTAGCCTTTTTTAATCTCTTCCACAGTTGTAGCCTTAGATAGACCTAGGTTTTTTGTTTTTTCCCATTGCAAGAAGTTTATTCGTCTAAATAGCCTTCCTCACGCGCTGATCAGGCTGCTGGAGCGTTTCCAGCCTCCCGCGGTTCCACACAGTTCTGGCAGCGCTGGGAGGTTGGTCAGCGGCTGCTGGCGAGCTTGGGGCCAGGTAGGGAAGTCAGGTGCCCCTGCGAGCCATCGCGAGGCCCCTCTTAGCTCCGGAGGCTCTACTGAGCACTCTGGATCATGGCCGGCAGCCCGGAGTTGCTCCAAACTTGCGGTGGCCATTTTGGAAGAGAAAAAAAACGTTTGCTTTAAATCTAAGCCGTATTTTTCTCCTTTCCTGTGCTGCAGCATGGTCACTTAGCAGATTGCCGTTGGGAGGGGTGTTGGTCAAGTGGCCTTGCTCTGGGTCTCCAGGCAAGCCGCCCTCTCCCCTGAAGACCTTGATTGGCGGCTACAGGGACTTTGGCTTTCCTGGCCATTCCCTGTCCTGATATTACCAGTGCAGATCTGTGAGCACCTTAAGAGCTTCCTCTTGGCGCCATTTTGTTGCTGCCTCACCTGCTGGAGCCGTTGCCTCAGGAGTTCATCACAACTTGGGACTCCATTTCTCCAAGCAACCTTCTCTGGATAATGAAGTTTGGGGGCTGGAAGTTCCACCATGACCAGCAAAAGTGTGGAGAAGGTTACAGAGCAGGCAGGGCATACCATCAGTAAGCGCAGCAGGCCCAATCCTGCAGCCAAGGGTGTTAGTGCAGCGTGCCCCACTAAAGGCAAACAGCCCAAAGCTAGCAAGGTGTCCAAGGCAGAAGAGAGTCTGGCTGAGAGGTGTCAGAGAGCTCTAGAAAACCAATTTCATTTATTTTTAAAACAATTTTTATTTGTTTTTGAACAAGGACAAACAAACATAAAAATTAAAAAAGCCATCTTCCATTACAAATTGGAGAAAGTATGTCAGCTGGTTACAATATTTCCATGCAACTCTTCCATAGTCGCCACCTGCTTTTCATATCAAATTGCATATTTTAAATTCACCTATATTCATGTATATCACAATTATTATATCTCAACCTTAATTTGACTATACTTGTTTTAACGTCCTTTTATATATAATATTCAAAATCTAGAATAGGATTATATGATAACATTGCATTAAATCATCCTAAAATCATCCAATCACAATACATCTTTATAACATGTTGTAGATCAGTGGGTCTCAACCTTCCTAATGCCGCGACCCTTTAATACAGTTCCTCATGTTGTGGTGACCCCCAACCATAATATTATTTTATGTTTTCCATATTTTTTCAAAAATATGTGTTTTCCGATGGTCTTAGGTGACCCCTGTGAAAGGGTTGTTTGACCCCCAAAGGGGTCCCGACCCACAGGTTGAGAACCACTGTTCTAGATAAAGCTTTTAAACCTCCTCTCATAATCTCCATTTGTTGTTTATATAAAATTTCATATTATCAAACTAGTATATCTATATGTATTGTTATCATTATTAATCAACTATAGCTATTGTTGCTTCATTTTATACATACTACTAGTAAACTAAATTTAGCTTAATTTTTATTATACATTTTCATTGCATCAACCTGTATCCCTCCAGCAATAGCACGGTCTTATATCTCTTGCCATTTGTAGCATTAATGTTCTGGTTAATTTCTTAATAAATCATGTATCTTTTATAGTGTGGTGACCAAAACTGGATGCAGTACTCTAGGTGTGGTCTTACTAAGGCTTTATAAAATGGTATTAGTACCTTACTTGATCTTGATTATATCCCTCTCTTAATGCAATTTAGGATTGCATTGGCTTTTTTGGCTGCCACTGCACATTTTACATACTGAAAAGCTATGTGTAAGGGAGATGGCTATGCATCTTTTTTCTCCTAGATTCCCCCCTCTCCCGCCACCAGTATGGAACAGAACAGTGGCTTCTGTGTTATTCATAACCCATCATCATATGAGTTGCAGCTATATCTACTGTACTCGTATGTAAATTGGCTGTTATGATTCAAGTATCACAAAAAAAAAAAAAAAATGTCACCCGAATCCTTATTTCTGCGCACACTGCATAAACCTTGCATAAAACCAATTCCAAGCTGGCACCAGTGAATCACAAAGGATGTGAAATGACAAAGGGACATCGGGTCAAGACCTCAAAGCTGGTGACCAAGAGAGGTTCCTAGAATGAAGCCAAATCTAAGGGGGGGGGGGGAATACTGAAGCGGGTAAATTCTTCATTAGCATTTGATTGTAATGTACACTAGCAGCTTTCTTTCCTCTCCAACTTCCCCTTTATGTTTTAAAAAAGAATGGCTTGATTCTTTTCTTTGACCCAGAGGAAGCTGGCATTTGAGGCTGCATGTGATAGGATTGCATTTTTGTAAAAACAGGCATTCTAAGAAGAAATGGAGGCTGGGACATGGCTTTCCTTTCCTTTCACAAAGGCAATGCAGGGTATAAAGAAGATGTCATACGAAAGAAGGATCGCAGTTCTACAGTTAACCACCTCTAGTTGGTCTTGGACAATTGGAAGCTACCTACATTTTATTCTAGAATAATACAAAGTTTGTTGCAGCAGTGCTCTTGACTTGCAAACACAAAGCGCATAAACATGTGATTGTGAGTACAAACATTTACATACATGTTCAGAACAGGAACTATTTCCATGTATAGAAGCCTATAATTTTTATTGCTTTTCCACTTAAAATAAATGGCTCATTTTTTTTAAGCATTCAGATACTTAATAGATCAAGTGGTTGCCAATGACTGCCAATTGAAGTAGAAGAATTCACAGCAGAAAGATCACTTGCATGCATTTGGATTTCCACTGAGTGAAGTATAATAATTGCACATTATCCTGTGACGGGAAAGACTTTTCTCCGCTTGAGCCTCTGCAGAGGCACTATCAGCAAAAACAGACAATGCTGGTGTAAATGAAACAGTGATCTGGCTCAATAGAAAGCAATTCTGTATTACTATAATCAGGGGTGAAATCAACTTACCTTTGCTACCGGTTTGGTAGCAATGTGAGTGTGCGGACCTTCTATGCATGCATAGAGTGTCAAAACTGAATGAGCCTGCTAGCAAGCGTGCCTGCAAAGGTAAGTATCATTGAAAATACCGGTTCGCCTGAACTGGTAGCATTTTTTTTTACTACCGGTTTGAGCGAACCGGTAGCATTTCACCCCTGACTATAATACATGCATATTGGAACTTCATCATTTCATTCCAGGATTTGCAAGTTAGTATTAGATGGAAGAGAGGCTGCAGATGGATTTATGTGCTGTTTGGACTGACCTTTATGGAATAACCCGGATGCCTTAAGTTTCTCATTAAAGTTAAGGATGTCAGTAATAGCTGGTAAATTTTAGCATGCTTTTCATGTGTGCAATATGTACACGTGCATTGATATTAGCTATATTTCATTATCCCATATATGGCATGCCTCCAAATCCCAACAAACAATACTGTCGTGGGAGAAGGTTCTTTCTTTCTTTCCTGACTGTGATGTTCTAGAGGCAATTTTTGACCTGTGTAAGAAGTAAAACACAGAACGATGTTGTCCTGGGTCTGATCCAGCAGGATAGTTTTTTTATACTCTTGGTTCTTATCGTTGTTTGGTTTTATTTGAAAGGAAAAAAATAATGAACAGTAGCAATAGCAATGGCGCTTAGAATTATATACTACTCTACAGTGTTTAACAGTCCTCTCTAAGCGGTTTACAGAGCCAGCATTTTGTCCCCAACCATCTGGGTCCTCATTTTACCCACCTCAGAAGGATGGAGGGCTGAGTCAACCTTCAGCCTGGTGAGATTCGAACTGCCAAATTGCAGTCAGCCAGCAGTCAGCAGAGGTAGCCTGCTGTACTGCACTCTAACCACTCTACCACCGTGGCTCACTAGGGGTAACATTTGACGTTTTTTCGGTGTGATATTTTAAACTGCGTGTGGCAGAACCTAGCCAAATTTTAACTAAATTTGAGAAGCTAAGTGAGTTCAGACCTGGTTATGATATAGGTGAGGGATCATCAAAAAACAAACAAACCTAGAGATATGAGGTAGACTGACAAGTTGGAAAAAAACTCCTCGAAAATGGCAGTGGCAAAATTCCCATATTATTTCCAAGAAAAATGACCTAGACATACCTACACAGAGAACTGGAATCAGCTTCAACTTGAGGTAGCCCTTATTTTTTTTAATTCCTATTGTGGCACACTTTTGAGACACTTTTTCCACAATTCGTTGCTCATTTCCTGTGCTGGTAGAAAGGCCTTCCAAAGGCCTTCCAAAGAGCCTTTCTTTCTTCTAAAAGCAAGAAAGAGCTAGCTTTTAGAGCAATATCGTAAACAGGAAAGAAGGAAAAGAAAACATTTGCGTTCCATTTCCTCTCATAAAATTCCTTAGGTTATTTAGGTGGGGGTTATCAGGTTATTTCCCTCCCCCCAAGAAGATTTATTCATAATTTATAGATCATTTAAGAGAGTTTATTTCCAAATCCTGAGGATTAGAGATAATCTTTCTAATCGATCTCTAGGGCAGCTAGGATGATTCAAAACCACACTGTACAAATTGAAATAGACCAAAGTCCTGGGAAGTCTAGCAGCATCATGTTTCCTTCAGTGAACAATTGGATGCTCTGGGAAGCCCAGGAGCAGGACACGAGGTCAGGACTATTCCCCTTCTTCTTGTATTCCCCATGAACTGCTACTGAGCAGCACATAGCATCCAGTTGTGAGTGTTCAACTATTATGATAAATAATGAGTTAAATATCTAGATATAATACACATGTAAGATGCTGTTTTTGAAAGATATTTGTTGTTACGTGCAAAGTCGTGTCCAACTCATCATGACACCATGGACAACGTTTCTCCAGGCATTCCTGTCCTCTACCATCTCCCGGAGTCCATTTAAGTTCATGCTGACTGCTTCAGTGGTTCCATCCACCACCTCATTCTCTGTTGCCCCCTTCTTCTTTTGCCCTCAATCTTTCCCAGCATTAGGCTCTTCTCCAGTGAGTCCTTCCTTCTCATTAGGTGGCCAACGTATTTGAGTTTCATCTTCAGGATCTGGCCTTCTAAAGAGCAGTCAGGGTTTATCTCCTCTAGGACTGACCGGTTTGATCACCTTGCAGTCCAAGAGACTCACAGGAGTCTTCTCCAGCACCATAGTTCAAAGGCCTCAATTCTTTGGCGCTCAGCCTTTCTTATAGTCCAACTTTCACAGCCATACATTGCAACTGGGAAAACCAGTGTGAAATCTGTAGTGCTCCCTTAAAAAGCCCAGGTGCTGGGAAAATATTTCTTCACTGAAGTCTTACGATCATTGGCTCTGTCAGGAATATGTTTGAAATTTAATTTGATTACTTTAATGTAATTTAATTTAATTTGTAAGCCACCCATCTTTCAATGATTATGGGCAAAGTCCATCTTCCAAATTTTATTCATTGTGCAGTGCTTGTCCTGGGAAGAGCTTGTGCAAGCCATTCTGGGCCAGTTGTTCCGATAGAAGTATCCATAAGAAGGTTTCAGAGCAGTTGTTATTAGCTTTTGAGTAGTGGCTTTGCAACTTTGTTGAAAGATCTGCCTCTCTAATTCCTCTTAGAGAGGAGCTTGACATGAGGACCAGACTAACAAGTGCGTTCAGGCTTAGCTTGGCCTATAGCAATAGCAATAGTGTTTAGACTTATACACCGCTTCACAGTACTTTACAGTCACCTCTAAGCAGATTATACTGCAACCTACCCCTTGGGCATTGTGGCTAAAACACAGTACACAAAGAACATTGTGACTTAACCTGATGGATTAAGTCATTGTTGGAAGTAGATGGGAACTCATGGGTGGCTGGGAATGGAAAGGAGGAATGACTGGAATATTGAATAGAGCAATCCATACTAATCCACGTGTTTTCTTGCACACCCTTCTTGAATCCACCTATTTAAACATCTTTGAGGATTAGTACACCCAGTTTTAATGAATGGATTTAGAAGGGGGTTTGGATATCTACTGCGGGTATCTGATAGGCCGATTCCTCCACAGGAAAGTCTAATGCAGTTTGGATCCAATGAAACTCCTCCAGGTTGCTTGACCACAGCATATAATTTCACTGTCATGAGGGATTTACTGATGTTATAAACAGTAAAGACTGGTCCAGTTGCTGGCAAGGGCTGGAGAACATGAACTCTTGGAAACAGCAGGAGCCATCTGCACTTGTCAGTCTCTGGCTTTAAATCTGCCCTTGCTAAGAACTCATTGTTTGATCTTAGCAACCTCTTTCGATTCCTTCTGTGGACGTTAAGAGCCATTACTGGTTTGAGTAGAGATCTGCCCTCAGTTAAGTGTCAGCAAATCCCGCTGGCTTCAGTGCCACTTTTGAACAGGGGTTTCTGGTTAGAGTATTTGAGCATTTTGTAAGAGCAAAGTGGAGAAAAATTCCTTTGTAGTTCATGTGAACTGGCAGTGTGCCGGAGGGAAGTTCCAAAACATAGCAGGGTTCTTTTGTATGTTTATATCTGATGAAGAGAAGGTGCTTTTTTTTTTTGTAGTGAGTATGTAAACACTGGATTTAAGAAGTGAGTAGATTATCAATATGACTGCACTGAAGTATTCCCATTACTGACAGCTTTTTCAAATGGAAGGACAATACAGGTAGTCCTCAACTCATATTTGGCTCATATTTATGATGGTTGCAGTGTCCCGGGGTTATGTGGATCACCATTTGTGACCTTCTGACAAGCAAAGCCAATGGGGAACCAGATTCGTTTAACAACTGTATTGCTAACTTAACACCTGCAGTGATTCACTTAACAACTGTGGCAAGAAAGGTCTTAAAAAGGGGCAAAACCCACTTTAGAAATGTCTCAGCAATAGAAATTTTGGACTCAATTGTGTCGATGACTCCCTGCACACCTTATTTGAGAGGGCAGTTATGTGCAGATTTAACATTGCATCAAAGCTGAATATCTGAAACAAACAGAAACATTTATTTTGCATCATTGAAACAAACTTATCTGACTGAGCGTGATAGCTAATTTGACATATGAAGGGTGCCATATAGATCTATAGAATGTCTCACTTTTAAAAAAATATTAAATTTATCTTATTCCATTTCTACAGTTACTCACTGTATGGAATTCCCCCCCCCCAAAAAAAAAAATCCATATAGTGCATGACATTTCACATAAAAGTTAAGGAAATGCCAATTATGAAAGTTCACATAAGAATGCACGTCCCATCTCTGGTGTGGAAAATTGTTTTCCAAATGCTTTGAATTTCTTCCAATTTCACAACCTATTTTTTTACACACGTACAAATGCTCCTTGCAATTTACAGAAAGGCCTGTGGAGCTATTTTATATTTTCTGTTAATAACTTGAACAGACAAGGATGTCTTCTATAGTTAATTATCAGGAGTGACAAGAAGATAGTTGTACAACAATTCATACCAGTTTTAAATAGAAAAGCAGTTTGCCTATTGTGCTAATAGATTATAGAAAACACTATTCAAAATGTTGCCTGCTGCCTGCTTATCTTGTAGCAATCTAGCATTGAAGCTCAAGAAGATAACCACATCATGGGAGGCAACTGGGTCATATTTCAACTCAGCTTTCACTATCTTTCATTCCTCGTCATCCATTTCGTCTTCAAAATGGGGGATAAATTGCCTTACCTTAAACATAAAGTTTAGAGATTTGGGTATCTAACTAAAACAACAAGCTCAAGTATTGGAAAGTTCTTTTTAAATTTTTCTTCCTGGTGACTTAAGAAGCTTCAATGTGAGATTGTTCAGTTGTAGCCATGGTTCATTCATAGAAATTTATAGAGGTCGAGAAATGTCATTTCTGTTTAGAACCCGTTTCTATTTCTCTAATTCTGCTTTTGACAGGAACTCAGTGAAGAAAGAAAAACTATATTATATCTGTGAAATGTCTTTGCTTGACAGGTCAGATTTATCTACCTAACTAGTTCCCTGTTTGATTTATATGCTGCCCTTTTTTGATCAAAGTGAACACCCAAAGCACTTTAAAACCACATCTAAATATAAATATAAAGTAGGAAAAACAAAAAAATTAATACTTTGTTCTTGGGATTTTTCTTTCGTTTTTTTTTTAAGTTAAAGATTAAATTTTAGTTGAATTATTTGAATTAAAAATATTTCTGCCTGACCCATACTTATTTTGTTGAAATAGGGAACAAGAACAGCTCTAGTTATTATTTTTTTGCTATTGCTGAATTTCATCTTTCCTTTTTTTATATCTTTAGAAAACCAGATGATTTCTGTGCTTTATAAGGCTTAAGCTCTGGTCTATGTTTCTTGGTCTTGAAAATTAGATATCATGCAAGTTATACTTGATTCGGGTTTTTAAAAGTTGTGCAACAGAGAATTGTGTATCTCTTCTTAAAGATTTGTCTAAATGATCTAAAACATTTTACACTTTATGAAGATGTGTGACAAAGCTACCTTCTATTATATTGGAAAGCTGGCAATTATGTCAAGCAAGTTGGAAAGAATAAGTAAATATTAGGTACATGTGGATTACAGTAGCCAGTAGAGTTTGAAAGAAAACAAGCACTCCATTGACTGCTATAAATCTTGTATATAAAACTTATACAATATTGTTGATTTTGCAACTGGACTGTGCATGCTCAAGAAGATAAAAATATTTAATTGGGTTAGGAACGGGCTTTCATTGAGAACATCAGAGAAAAAATAAATATATACTTTGATTGTCAACAGACCACCGATTTTAACATTTAAGTTCAATAAAAATCATTTGGCATCATGATTTCACTAGTGCTAGGGATGAAGATTTTAGATAAGCATCCATTATGCTGTAATATCTTTCTGCACTGAGTGTGTGCAGGGAAGAGGCATTAGGCAAGTTGAGGTGCAGCAGGTAGTGGTCAAAATCCTTATTAATATTTTGACAGAAAGTTAACATAAGGCAGTTTGCATTAAAAATAATTAAGCACAATTGAATGACACCTGCTTCTACTCCTTCAAAAACCTGACATTATTTTAGAGTAGGGTAGTTCTAAGGTAAAGGTTCCCCTTGTACATATGTGCTAATCGTTCCCAACTCTAGAGGGCAGTGCTCATCTCCGTTTCAAAGCCAAAGAGCCAGCACTGTCCGAAGAAGTCTCTGTGGTCATGTGGCCGGCATGATTAAATACTGAAGGCTCACGGAATACTGTTACCTTCCCACCAAAGGTGGTCCCTATTTTTCTACTTGCATTTTTACATGCTTTCAAACTGCTAGGTTGGCAGAAGCTGGGACAAATAATGGGAGCTCACTCCATTACGTGGTGGTAGGGATTCAAACCGCCGACCTGCCAAACTTTGTGAACGACCAGGTCAGTATCTTAGTCACTGAGCCACCACATCCCTTTAGGGTAGATCTACTTCACTCTAAATTCTCATTGAGGCACTGTGGTGGTTCTCATTTTTACTTGCATCCCATTGTAATTATCTGAAAGCCTGCTATTGAATGACTTACTGCTTCAATTGTTCTCCCAAAAACCTCAGCTTATCTTGCCTATAACCCTGGTATTTCCTGGTTGCCCTCCATCCAAGTATTAACCCAGTCCAGTCCTGCTTAGATTTCTGAGATCAGCTAGGTTTGGCCAGGTCCAGCTCATTGGTAGAAAAGTTTAAATGTTACAGTGGTAAATCTGCTATAACCAATTTGTATATTATAGGCAAAGTACTATTCACCCTCTCCTTAAAAGAAGTTTGTGCATTATAGGCAAGGAAATAGCTTTTGTTTTATTATAATACTTTTAATAAATTATACATCTCATAAATCACAGCAGAGAGACTATAGCTGTTGGGAGATTATTGGACTTTAAATCTTAATCAATAGGGCTGTGGGCTGATGATATATAATACACTAGCAGTAATTAATAATGCATAGGAGAACAAGAAGCAACACACATCCCTTACTGCAGAATATCACAGAGGACAATTCATGTAGTTGTGACAAATTCTGGTACTTTGTTAGCAATTGTGACTGTGAGTAATAAATGTTCAATTAGCTGGAATTATCCACAGCTTATCCTGAATTAAAAAGACCTCTGCTTAGTTTTCTAAATATAGTAGCAGCTAGTCTTTTGCTCTAAATAGCAGTTGTTTTCCGCATTCTATATTACTGAGAGTCTTGAAAATTGAATCCCATTTGCCATTAGTAAAAAAGGATTGATGAGAGTAAAATATATTTTTGGCATCAGTTGATACTTTCCCTGTGTCTCTTCCTCATTCCCTTGAATTTCTCCAATTGTATTTGAAAAAATGAACATTATTGGTATGCCAATTCACGTTCTCTCTCTCTCTCCTTCTCTCCCTCTTGCTCTTCCTGTCCCTCCCTCCCTCCCTCCCTCCCTCAAATCTGGGGCGCATGAAGAAAATTAGATGACCATTCAAATTTAGGATGGCACTGAAAAAAGTGACTTATGACTATTTTACACAGTTATAACTATTGCACCATCCCCATAGTTACAAACCTAACACCTGCAGGGATTCACTTAACAACTTTGGCAAGAAAGTTCGTAAAATGGAGCAGAGCAGACATTGTGTCATACAGGTAGTCCTCGACTTGTGACCACAATTGACTCCAAAATTTCTGTTGTTAAGTGAGACATTTGTTAAGTGAGTCTTGCATATTTTATGACCTTTCTTGCCATCGTTGTTAAGTGAATCACTGCAGTTGATTAGTTAGTAACCTGGTCGTTAAGTGAATCTGGGTTTCCCATTGACTGCTTGTCAGGAGCTTGTAAAAGGAGATCACATGACAAAGCAATAGTCATAAATATGAACCAATTGTCAAGCATCTGAATTTTGATCACATGATCATGGGGATGCTGGGAAAAACAGTCATAACTTACATTTTTCAGTGCCGTTGTTACTAAATGAACTGTTGTAAGTTGAGAACTAGCTTTAATTCTATGTTGTGGTACTTAAGGGTCTTTATCCCAAGATCAGTTGAGCAAACACAGATCCTGACAGTACAAGTATTTCCAGTTACTAATATATCCTACTAGGCGTTTGATCAACTAGATCACGGGTATCAAACTTGCGGTGTCACATTGCTGTCATGTGACGTATCGCAACGTTTCCCCCTTTGTGGAGCTGGGGAGGGCATGGCCTGCAGGCTGCCAGTTTGACACCCCTGAACTAGATCATAAGGGAAATGATGCAGGACTGGGATGGATCTGGAGCTAATTCAGCAATTCTTTTAATATCTCACACTGTATTGTGCACTGGGCAGACTCCACCTCAAATGAGACTCTATGTTTTAGGGAAACATGACTAGATAAACTGGAAGAGGTACAATGAAAGTTAGTGGTGATGGTCAGAGATACAAGAGTTTTTTTTTATTCCCCTTGCTTTTATGTAAGATAATATAAGTGGAGCATATGCACCTGGGTATTCTTAAGATAGTATTGTTTGGGACGTTACGTTTTATTTTCCAAGAGAGCAGGACAGTAATAATAATTTTAAGTTTCATGAAAACAAATTCCAGTTAAAATACCTCTTAAAAACTGTGGAGGTCAATTAATACTGTAAGAAACGATCATCTTTTCCTTGGATGTGCTCAAGTAGAGGCACAGCAGCCAGGGATGGTATAATTTGGATTCCTAAAAAGGATTGGACTAAAAAACCCTGTCAGCTTTCCCAGGTAGATCAGTTAGGAAACATGACCAGATAAGTTCATTCTACTTTATTATAAGGCTGTATCAACTGACTCTTGCAAGTCTCCCTCAATCTCCTTTAGAGCCTGAGAACTTGCTGTGTGGAGGTTGTCCCTTCTGAGTCTCTTTCTCTGCCTATTATGCAGCTGCGGGCTTTGCCCTCTCTTATCTGACCATTACCTAGGCAGCATTTCTTTGACTCCTCTCTCAAGGTCTTTCTCACATACTATTCCAGGCCTTTTCCAATTCTGTAATTCTATGTTGACGTGTGGTTGAAACAAAGATGCAACTGAAAATTGGGGATGGTGGTGGTTAGGGAGACTACATTATAGAACCATGATGGTGAACCTATGGCCATCTCTCCGGGCATGTGAGCCATCACCCATTGCTCTTCTGGGTTCCATCTGGTCTTCATGCTTGCTGGAGCTCCGGAAACCGGAGGAGCCGTTGCCCGTTGCCCTTGTGTGCGCTGGGAAGACGATCTTCTGGTTTCTGGTGAGTGCATGTGTACCAGCTGGTCTTCTTGTGCCAGAAACCAGAAGACCAGGTGACTGATGCGCATGCCCACACAGAAAACTGAAAAATCATCTTCCTGGGGCACACCAGCCGGCTTCTCTTCCGGTTTCCAGCATGTGCATGCGCCCCGGCCAGCTGGTCTTTGCGCACGCATGTTTGTCAGAAACTGAAAGACCAGATGGCTGGTGCACATGCGTGTGCCGGAAACGGGAAGATCATTTTTCCGGCGCACACGTGTGCACTGGGCGGCTGCTCTTCTGGTTTCCAGCACATGTGTGTGGGCGCACGTACGCTCCCGTTTTGGTGAAAAGGTTCACTTTTATAGGACTTCATAAACACATATGCTATATGTTGGTTTCAAAGTGTTCTTATTTTCTCCACTCTATTTGGTTGAGTTCTACCCTTTCCTATCTCCCCCTAACTCGATACAGATATTTTTTGCTTGATGAAATCCAGACATTGCACCTCCTTAATCAATGCAGAACAGCCACCTTTTTATAGGACTAAAGGGAACTTCTGAGGGGCTAAGCAAACAGTAGTTTCCTTTGGTGTGCCAGTGGTGCCAATTGTCTAAGCATAATTAAGTACCCCAAGTGCTTCTGAAGGAAGCTGCTTGTTGTCAGACAAGCTGCAAACAACTTGAAAGAGGTGCTTTTATCAAGATGCATGGAGTCCCAATACCAATATGTTACAACTGATGATTACAAGTATGTAAAATTAGCTCCCCTTTGTCCCAGATTTGTATCTCATGGCTCATGCTGTGAAATCCAGACGAAAGAATAAAATGAAATTAAAGAAGGATCAGCTTGAAAATAATTATCTTTTTTTATTTCCCTGCAGGCCTTTCTGCATCGAATTAGACAAAATGCGGTGGATAAAGCTGAGAAATATATAACAGAGGAAAATATCAAGGTAATGCTTCCAAAACATTTTTGAGTTAAGATTGAGATAATGTGAAGCTCAACTATAATTCTGTTAATGGCAATGCTTGGATTGCCACATTACTTTAAATGAACAGAAACTATATACAAGATTCGTTAGGTAGAAAACAGCAGGGAGTATCTTTTCTTTTCTTCTATATGTTTAATTGAAAACTCCAATAATATTGTGTCCTACAAAGAATGAAGACATGAATGTGGCGGCCACAGGCAGATAATAAAACTCAGGTCCAACTTCAGTCCCTAAATATTGTTTCTTTTAAAACCAACGGAAGGTCTAGTTGGATAAATACTATATGGTTTTTACTTACAATCTCCTTTCCTTTCAATTCCTTGTTCAATTCAAAGGCAAAGCACTGTATTTCTGACTTGGAAAATTAGATGCTTCTATTTTCCCTCCTTGCTAAATTCCTTCATTTCTTGTAGAAAGCAATCATGCATGTCATTGACTTTTCTTCCAAGGCCAGTTAGTCCTCAAGCTACTCTGTTGTCCTCAGCAAACAAACAAGCAAACAAACAATACAAAAATTGATAGCAAAGTTTTTGTGGCTTTTAAATGCTGCAGATAAAAAGTTGGTGGTGTCACTGTTGTTGTTACTGCAATTAATTTATTGCCTGTCAATGTTTTAAATATATCTGTCTTACAATCAAATTCTGCATTTAAATTAATTTGCTTTTCTCACCTGATTAAGTATGTTTATGCCTGAAGTTTCTTTGGGCTTTTCTTCAGATGCACAATCATATTTCTGTTTTATTTCTCTTTGCTGAATTTCCTAAGGAGATTTTAAAAAGACAATTTAGAAAGAAAGATCTACATACATACATACATACATACATACATACATACATACATACATACATACAGACAGACAGACAGACAGACAGACAGACAGACAGACAGACAGACAGACAGACAGACAGACAGACAGACAGACAGACAGACAGACAGACAGACAGACATACATACATACATACATACATACATACATACATACATACATTCAGGTAGTCCTCGCTTAACAACCATTCATCCAGTGTGTGTTTGAAGTTATTACAGTGTTGAACAAATGGCACTTACAACTGGTTTTTAAAGTTACTGCTGTTGCAGCAGCCCCATGATAAGGTGATCAAAATCCAGGTGTTTGGCAAACTCATCCACATTTATACCCAGGCGGGCTTAATTTATACCCAATGGGTCTATCTATCTCTGCTCTTTTTGTTGACCCCTCTAAGTGCAACCCTGCACTCTTGCCACCTGCACTTTGCCATCCCTCCTGCTCTGTCTCCCTGCCCTACATCCCCACTGCCCTACACTCTACTGCCCTGAAGCACCCGTATTGATCCTGCCACTTTGATCCCTGCCCTGTACTCCACTTCCCCTGCCATCCGGTGCTCTGGCCTTCACTACTCTTTCCCATCCCTGCTGCTCTACCGTTCTTCCTCTGCCGCCCTCACTGGCCTCATCACCATCTCTTCTTCCCTCCACGCTCACCTCCCCTTGAGCTCACCCCACTGATCTGTCTCCTTGTTATTTCTGCCCTTTGGGCTCTTCTGAACCCAGTAAGCTTCATTGATTTCAGTGGGATTTATTTCTAGTGAATAAATAAAACTTCAGGGCTAAGGCCTTCTGCAGTGGAGGTGCAGCCCTTTATCATATACGTAGCTGGCCTTTCTTCAGTTTTGAAATGGTTCCAGCAATATATTTTATTTGGCTTACTCTAATTAGCAATGCCTTATCAGATTATATTAGCTACTTTATTTTTGCTCCTTTTAAGCACTTCTGGCTATTATTATTTTTTTACTGATGAATAGTACGTCTTGCTATTTTATAACTGATATTTCGTATTTGCTCAGTTTTATGACTGTAAAATAATTTTTCTTATAATCACAACTAGTTTATTTTTTTATTCTTTAAGTGTATAATTGAAGTTTGAACTATTTGTACCAAATGAAATGACTGGTGGTAGTGGTAGTTTGATGACTTTTAAAGGAAACATATACTCTTTTCTATTTTGTAATTATATTTTTATCCAACCTATGTGCCAAGTAGAAGAGAGAGCATTTCAAATAACCACTAACCTTTTAGCTGGGGACAGATTAACAGAGTTGGAAGGACCTTGTAGATCATCTAGTCAACCCCTGCCCAAGCAGGGGACCATACACCATTTCTGACAAATGGCTGTCCAATGTATTCTTGAAAGCTTCCAGTGATGAAGCTCCTACAACCTCTGAAGGCAAGCTGTTCCATTGGTTGATTGTTCACTGTCAGAATTTCTGCCCTTAGTTCTAGGTTGAATCTCTCCTTGATCAGTTTCCATCCATTATTCCTTATTGGCCTTCAGGTGCCTTGGAAAATAGCTTGACCCCCTTCTCTCTGTGGCAGCCCCTCAAATATTGGAACACTGCTATCATGTCTCCCCTGGTCCTTCTCTTCACTAAACTAGTCATGCCCTTAAAAGGCTTCACAAGTTTTTATATTGAAGGCGTTCAAACGTAGAAAAATTTAATTGCCTAAAATCTTCTGGTTGGTTTTGTGTTTTAAATGCTTGAAACTGGATCTCCTATTCATAGTCCAACCATTATGCTAAAAGTTTTTAGATTTATGGAAGACAGTTCTGGAAATTACTATTATGATAGGTAAATGAAACTTTAGTGCATTAAATCTTTGAATACTTGCCATAGAAAAGATACGTGCCTTTTCAAAATGTTTTATAAATTGGATGTGACCTGTTACAAAATATAGCAACTAGGAGTTGGATGGACGAAGATCATGGGCATCTATTGAGAGGGAAGAACAAAGGAAGGAAATAACAATCAGTGCATGACAACATCACCAATGATGAAACTTACATACTTGATGTCATGTCGAAGTGTAAATACAATAATGCTGGGGTTTGCAGGTTGACATTATTGTTCATGTATTGCCATTTATCGTGTCATGGCATGTCAGGCAAAATGGTGATTCTTCCAAGCTGAATTCTTTATTGTTTCCCAACTATAGAGAAATCTTTCCAGAATGAGTACTCCGCTATCCGCATCCATAATATATGCTGGGAACTATTAGGGATAAACTGTCTTCATCTTCTTTCTTTCACACATGATATCTGAACTGCATTGCCTCTTACCTCTGTGGAATGAAGGCTTTTCCTCCTGGAAATCT
Source organism: Natrix helvetica (assembly GCF_964273705.1). Lineage (NCBI taxonomy): Eukaryota > Metazoa > Chordata > Lepidosauria > Squamata > Natricidae > Natrix > Natrix helvetica. The sequence goes on along the minus strand of NC_138549.1, from coordinate 153,699,175 downwards.
ACTTTCTCGCTTCTGTACATTCCCTCACATGGAGATTTGCTGCTGCTGCTTTTCTGAATTCTCGAATGCACTTTCAACAAAGCAAAAATTGTACCTCTCTCATTGTCTTTCTTTTCCAAGGCTGGATATACACAAAATGCTTAATCAAGACAGTTGCAATCCTAATAGCTGGATTTGGACAACATGCTTACAGTAAAACACTGGTTGATTCTTTTATGACTTAGTGAGATATTGAACACAGAACGTTTGTTATTTCCATGTATTGTACATTCTCAGCACACAGCAACAAAGAGTTCTTCCTCACTATTTTCCTTGTGATTACATTGATGCTTCCAGATTTCCCATTTGCGACGTTGACTTAAACACTTTAGGTGCCTTTCCAGAAACAGATAACTGTTTATCTTTTGACTCAGGATGCTAATCTAGATCAAGGGTGTCAAATTCACATTGACACCCCTGAGCTAGCGTCACGTGACATATCGGGACTTTCCCCCTTCTTCGCTAAACCGGGTGTGGCCAGCGAGTGATGCATCTGGCCCACGGGCTGGGAGTTTGACAGCCCTATCTAGATGAACCTTTAATTTGATACAGATAGGCCCTTCTATGGTAACTTGATTTCAGTACTGAAATGATGTAGAAGCCTATGGTGTATTCCTTGCCAGAAATTTTAAATTCAGATAACTACTGTGCTACCAGTTTTCTGTTTATAAGTTATAACCGAAAAGGAAACAGCAACAAGAAAAGTTAAGTTTAAGTCTTTGGAACTTTCTGTGTAACCTCTTCAGAATTACTTAGTTTTCTCAAGAAAGGTTTTATCATTTCATTAAAATCATCTTAGTAATAGTTAGCCATTCCTGTCTTTGCCTGCTGACTAATGGAGCACTTTCAGTATGAAGCAAGCAGCACGTACCGAAGGCAGCACATACAGTTGGATAACTGAAGTCTGTCAGATTCCATTAATATAGCTGCCTCTGCTCTGTGGATACTTCAGGCTGAGAAGAGTATTAGAGCTTTAATGTTGAAAGAGATGGTAACAATACCAGTTGGGCAAGATGCTATAAGAAATTCATGATGAAATCAGCTTCTAGTTTAGTATAACATCTGAACTGTGCGATATTGATTTGCATTCTTCTGCCAAATCAGAATTGAAACAGAGATGAAGTTGATTTACAACCAATAATTATGGTATGTATGGTTGTTTAGGATAGCTGGTCTGATAAAACGTAGTTATAATTACCATTCCATCTTAAAGTCTTATATTGAAAATTAGCAATAAATATTCATTGTGTTGCATTGTGGAAAAATGTATTTTGAAATGTTTGTCTAATTTTTTAAACTTCCTGTATGTTCTGTCATATATATACTTAAGACTAGTGGAATTTACAGGTGTGTACGTGTGTGTGTGTGTTTGTGTGTGTGTGTGTGTGTGTGAAATTCAGCAAGATGGTGGATATGTCAACACATGCTTATTCAGAATGGATGGGAATAGGATTCTGATCTACTGCTAACTTGTCTATTACACACACACACACACACACACACACACACACACACATGTCACCACTGCTTAATTTTTTTCTTTTTACTTTTCATTTCAAAACTCTGACAGGTATGTCTTCATTGCAGAGTTAGTGAAAATATTGAGTTATCAAGGACTTAACATTTTGCAATAGAATAATCTTTGTTCAGGCATATGCCAACCATAGTTAATTAAGTTTTATAGTTCTTGCATAGTCTTTACTCCATGTTGTTTTCTAATTTTTCAATTAAATTCTAAATTGTTTTATTATGAAATATTAAACAATGTAAAACGAACGCAATGAGGATTATTTCAAATGGATGGAAGGATAAGAACCTGCAAAGCTTTCACTGGCAATTATTACTGGATTTATTTTTTTATGTTACAGATTTTATTTTCCAATATGGAAGATATACTTGATGTTCATAATGACTTCCTGACTGCTTTAGAATATTGTTTACATCCGGAACCTCATTCTCAGCATGAATTGGGAGATGTTTTCTTAAAATTTGTGAGTATGATACATTAAAATACTTCCTCTGGGTTGTGACCAGTCTTGGAAATTGTGTATCTTGATGCAAATTAAAAATATTGGATATGGCAATCACATGGTTTCATGAGATATTTGTATTTATATAAGGTTCCTTTAAGTAGACTAAGCCTCATTTCTTCAACCTGTTTTGTTTGGAGAAACACAGAGACTCACAACTCTGGCTTCACATCTTATTCTAAGCGGAAATTAATAAATCACACTGGATCAGTATGTCTGCAAAAAAGGGTGCATTTTGTCTCAAGTATCTGGAGAAAGGACTGCCTCATATATGGGGGATTAACACCCGCACCCCCTTGAAAACTGGAAATTAAAGTGCCTGTAACATTGCCAGGATATAGGGGAGAGTTTCAGACCTGAACTGACTTGTGTAAAGTCCTCTTCATGTCCATTGCCCTTTCTATCCTAATGTATGTCTATAACTTTTTTTAGGAGGAAAAATCTAATTCTGTAGAGTTTTTTTTTTTTTTTGATAAGGTCAAAATAACTTGATATCGTGTCCATTCCTTCATTTGTTGAGAAAGTCAGCCAGTCAGTTTTTGGTTGCAAGAAATGCCTCTACAGCCATATATGTCAAAATGCAGACATACTGAAACTTGGATGCTGTGTTTGGTCAGGAATAACTGACATGTGGGAATAATTCTAGGAAAAAAGAGGAGGAGGAGGCACATCCATATGTTCCCCTAACTTTGGCTCACACATGTCTCACTAATTGTTCTTTATGAAGATGTTTCAATAGCTTTCTTCTCCTTCCCATCCCCATAGCCAAGGATATTTCTGAATACTCTACAGACTAATAACGTCTTGGCTCACTAGATATATCTATAGTTGAAAATAAGAAAGTATGGATTTTTCTTCTCCTCTTCCTCCTCTTCCTTCCTCCTCCTCCTCCTCCCTCCTCCTCCTTCCTCCTCCTCCTCCTCCTCCTCCTCCTCCTCCTCCTCCTCCTCCTCCTCCTCCTCCTCCCTTTTTCCTAGAGTTATTCCCACAGGTCAGTTATTCCTGACCAAACACAGCATCCAAGTTACCGTATGTCTGCATTTTGACATATATGGCTGTAGAGGCATTTCTTGCAACCAAAAACTGAGCAACTGGGTCAGTTGGACCTGACATTGGTTTGGCCTGTGTTTAGCTGAGCAGTATGCTGGTGGGGCAGATAGTAATCTAGCAGTATTGCTGAGAGGAGTAGATCTCACCACCGAAAGTATCAATGATTGCTGGGGCAATATCAGGGGATAGTTTAATAGAAGACAAAGACATCACCAAGTGTCAAGATCTGGAAATCAGAATTGAAAGTTCATGGCATAAATCAGCTGTGGTGGTTCCAGTGGTTATCAGCACACTGGATGCCATATCAAAAAATCTGGGATGATCCTTAGAAGATCTGTATCTTGGCAAAATTTCCATCTGTCAATTTCAAAATGCCATAGCTTGGATCTGCACATGTACTACATTGATACATTACGACATCCTAGGTTCTTAGGAAGAACTCAGTGTTATGAAGGCACCACTTAAAGTCTTTACATAGTTGTGAGCAGAGAATAATAGTAATCCAAAAATAATAATCAATAATAATGCTGAATATACAGTGCCTGCAGTGTATCTGTATCAGGAAATGGGCTAGCTGCATATTCCTGTTGCCTACAGATGCCTACAGAATTGCAGTTACACATGACTGTCACATGTATAATGCAAGACTTCACCCAGTGACTTTAGTAATGTGGTAATATGTGTGGCGGTCTTAAGTTACAGGGTAGCATGCTGAAAGAATTTGCTGAGCAAGGAAAGATCTATTTTTAAAGAGTTCTAATCAGTGATCGTGATATGCTTTGATTATGCAGGTTGAGTTTTCTGAGGGTAGCACCTCTAATTATGTAACTGATAGTTTCCTCATCCTATGAAGAAACCTCAGTGTCACCCAGAGAGAAAATTAAATACTTAAAGCACTAAGTAATTTTAAAGCGTGGGTTTCATTCTTGTGGTCTTGTGCATGAAGGACAGCTGGTAAGACATGATGAAAGCCCTCTGGCATCTTTATAATTATTGAATATATTGAACTGTGGTTTGCCAGGAGATGTCATGATCTAAATATAACCTCTAAAAATATGGCCAGTGTCACAGAGCTGCAATCAAAATCAACAAAACAACACTGGGTGCTATTCCCCAAGCATAAGGTCAGCTGCAAAGAACTGAGTGATATTAATGGCTACAATACTAAAGAACTAAGTCTTATATAATGTTTTTCCTTCTATAAATTCCCATCTGCGCTCCATCAGGCTCTGGGGCTTTATTTACCCATTATTGAACTATATCTTAAAGCAATCTTCAACCTGGTGTCCTCCCGACATCTTGGGATGCAATTTCTATCTTCCCACGCAGCACAGGTATTGAGATTATGCAGGATTATGGTACAAATGTAACTGTCTGCTCTCTTGTGAAATATACTTTTTAAAAACCTGTTTGTAATTTCTTCCTGTGATTCAGGTCCTTAGTTGTAATTCAAATTACAAACAGATATGGGAAAACGTGTTCCAGATTTATGGAAGTGTCTAGTTCTAGTCCTATGCTCTAAATTGGGTTGCGTGACGATTTAGAATCCTAGCGCAATGTGGATCGACCTACACGGACTGATTTTGTTAGCCCAGTTTATTTTATTGGAATGTGGGCAGGTTATTGTGATAGTTGAATTCTTAAGTTCAGACAGCTGTGGAGTTATGAAGGGGCAGTTCATTCCATACCCACTGCTGCCCAAGTGGACTATTGCAATATGCTTTATGTGGGGTTACTCGTCAAGAGTATCTGGAAGCTGCAGCTGGTGTAGAATGCAATGGGTGCAAGAGCTCTGGGCACCCCTAGGATTGGTCCTGTAACACCAGTTTGCTTCTGGATCTAATTCAATTAGTTACCAATAATAATAAGGTAAAGTTGCCCTTGCACATACATGCTAGCCGTTCCCGACTCTAGGAGGTGGTGCTCATCTCCATTTCAAAACGAAGAGCCAGCCCTGTCTGAAGGGGTCTCTGTGGTCATGTGGCCGGCATGACTAAATGCCGAAGGCATAGGGAACACTGTTACCTTCCCACCAAAGATGGTCCCTATTTTTTTACTTGCATTTTTATGTGCTTTTAAACTGCTAGGTTGGCAGAAGCTGGGACAAGTAACGGGAGCTCACTCCGTTACATGGTGCTAGGGATTCGAACTGCCGAACTGCCAACCTTTCTGATTGACAAGCACAGAGTCTTAGCCACTGAGCCACTGCATTCCTCCAATAATAATAGAAAGCTTTAATTAACATATATTCCTTTTTTCATTCCCACAGAAAGACAAGTTCATTGTATATGAGGAGTATTGCAGCAATCATGAAAAAGCACTCCGGCTTTTGATGGAACTTAACAAGATCCCTCCTGTGAGACAATTTCTATTGGTAAGGATCAATGGTACCATAAATCTTTTTGTATAGACAAGCCAACTCCAACACTCAAAACAAAGGTAGAGTCATAAATGCCCCAGACTGTGGTAAAACGCAATTGAAAAGATTTGCATTAAAAAAACTGTAAATAATACTAGTCCCTTGGCATCCAGTCCCAGCAGCACTAGCAATTAAAAGCACTAAAGATACATTCTGTTTTAATTATTTTCTTGAAAACCATCAGGGATTGCCCCATCCAGATCTCTGGGGGTAAATTGTTCCATGGGGATGGATTATGAAGAAATGTTGTTTCCTGCCCCCCTCTGGTACCGTCACGATTGAGTTATTAAGTTGATTATTGTGCTTCTATGCTGCTTCTGTCCATTGAAGTTAAATCACTTATTAAGGCATACTGAACATAAAATATTATTAAATCTTCAAGATTAGAACAAACTCAAAATAAACAAATACAAATATATATGAGATCATAACAACAACAACAATAATAATAAACCACCCTACTTGGGACAGCTTATATCCTCCGACATTACCTTAACACTTCCTAGGTCCTTGGTTAGTACTCAAGCTGTGGAGCTATCAACCAGCCCCAGAGCCCATGAATCTCACCAAAGATTACAACAACAACAACAACAACAACAACAACAACAACAATAATAATAGGGTGGGGCCGACTAGTAATCAATGCCAAATCCGGCGAAGCAACTGGCCGCTGTGATACAATTGTATAATAATTGGAAAAAATAATAAAAAGAGAAAAAATAATGAAATATCGCGACCTGTCCATTGAAACTACATGGCTATGGATGAAACATGTAACAGTGATACCCACTGTCATTGGGGCACTTGGCACCACTTCCAACAATTTTACACGATACATGTATACATCCAAACTAGACTGTGTTATTTCTCTGTGTCATATAATATATGTGGGTGTATGTATATTTATTTATTTATTTATTTATTTATTTATTTATTTATTTTGTCATGTTTATATAATGTATATTGGAGACGGTGACCCTTTGAGAACTATATGCAATGAAATTTCATTTTAATGCATGCCAATTAGTGTACTTTCAAAGAGACAATGTAATTATTCTAAGTCTTCTAAGTCTATGTTGATTGGAAATGCAAATATATGGATGCTTTTGTACGCAGATGCCATCATGTTGCCTAAGAACCAAATTTCACAATATTTCATTTCTAAAAATATGCATTCCAGCTTAGCTGTACACTTTATCTGTGAATGGAATGGCTATTTGGATAAAACACACATGGCTATCCAGATGTTTTTTTGTTGTACTATGTTGACTTTAGAATTTTGAGTGAAAACTGTGTTGAATTGCAATACCAAGGCTCATGAAGCCACAGCCGTGGGCAGTGCTTGATCGGGAGATTTTCTGGGAAACCTGTACCTCTGGGGTTCCCAACCTTTGGTCTTCAGTCCAGTACTGATCTGTGGACCATTGGGAGCTGGTCTGTACAAGTGGCATGTGAGCATGCGAAGATCCATTTATGCAAGGGGTGGATGCGTGCACAAAACCATCTCTTCTCTCTTCCCCTCTCCCCCCGCCAACCATTGCCAGTCCGCAAAGCCAGAAAGGCTGGGGAGTGTTGTTATATATGTAAACTTGAGTCCTAGTAAAGAAACACAGACTATACATTTTTAATAAACAAAATATTCCTCTTCTCTATGCATTGAAAGTAGATATTTTTATATATCTTCTTACTTCATCATCGTATAAGGCTCTACAGATAACCAGCTCTACAAAATGTTATTCATTACCATAATATCTTGAGACGTTCTGAGTGAAATGCAATATTCTTATTCTTTTCTGGTTGCAGAGTTGCATGCTTTTGGGAGGTAGAAAGACTACAGACATTCCACTTGAAGGTTATCTCCTAACTCCAATACAGAGGATTTGCAAATACCCACTTCTCCTCAAGGTAACACCAAATGAAGACTTTGTCCTGATAGTTATTTTCTTGGATTTTTATCCTGCAGTTTTTCAGTTGTCTTCATTGCATGAAAAATTCCACTTACCTGCTTATAGGCTGTTCATAAAACCCGAATACAATAAGAACGATTTTTATGGCTTACTACATATTGATTCATGCAGATGACATATCATTTAGCTGTTTCATTCCTGATTATGTGACAATGAATGACTTGAGGCCTTATGGAATTGTTGTTTTGAACTCATTTTGAATCATGCTTAGACTCCAGTACTCCACATTGTAAAAATATATCTTAGGAAGTTTAAATGGCAATGTTACATGTTTAATTAGAAAGCACCATTCTGAAGAAGAGAAACATTTTCATTTTTAAAAGCAGTATTATCAGAATAGATTCCTAGGAATAAAAAATTAAAGAAGTGGTTTTAGTTTATGCATTTGTTTTGTTACACTATTCTGTCCTTTCCCCATTCATTCATTTGAAACTGTATCATGAATTTGTGGAGGCAAGATTGTGTACTGCCTATTTATTTCATGTATCTATTTATGTACTGTATGTGCCATCTACTCTTCTGATACTACCTAGTTTATAACAGATGATACAAAACAGTAATAAAATCATAAAATAAATCCATAGAATCAATATATAAACTATTAAAAAATATAACTTATTGTTATTTCCAAGCAATATCAAATATTATCTTACAGACAAAGAACATATAAATAAATGCACATATGCCAACAGAGTAAAGGAAGAAGGTCATTATGATATATGAGGAGGAAGAGTTCTCTGATACAAAACTTAATTATGAAAGTTTGCATATGTCCTATAAAGAGCTACAAATGTGTAATCCAGCAATATTGTGCGAATTTGAATTGGTGGACAAGGTCAGAATGGGGATAAGTATACAAAAGAGATGTGCAAACAACATGCCTTTGCAAATAGAGAACAGGACTGACCTCTTTGTGGAAATATATGTCTTAGTGCTAATAACTTGAGATACTTGAGATAGGGCAATGCTTCAAAAGTCCAAAAATCTTAATCCTTTTTTGCATACCTAAGTCTATGAGTCAGACTGTTAAAAATTAGTTTGTTTTAAATTGCTTCTTGAATTTTTGCAAGAGGCCCAAAATAATCATTGGGTCAAGGCTAAGCAGGAAGGGGGGGGGGCATGTTTATTCCATAGATTTGCTCTGGGATTATGGGTGACACTTGGGAGCATTCTCAAAGCCTCTAGAATAGGATAAAGAAGCCAAGGAAGTTTGGATTTGATAAAAGTGCCCAGAATTCATTCCAGACTGCATGTTTCACTTCATTAAACATTCACATTAATGTGGATTGCTTGGTTGACTTTCAGTTGTATTTATAAGACGGTGCAGAATTGACGAAGAGCAGAATTGGTACTCCCTAGAACTGCTTTCACACAACCTATTTAGCCTTGTTGTTTCCCCCTTACCTGCATTCATACAGTACACATAACGATAACAAATACATTAGGTTCATGTAAGATGTTAACTCAAAAAAATATAATTAAAGTTATAGCTGACCAAGCTTTTTATGCTGTGCAAAATAAATCCTGAACTGATCTGCATAAGCAAATTGTGTGAATACATTAGTTGCTGCCAAACTGTAACTTTTACTATGGTGGAAGAAAAAATTAATTATCTTGATTAATTTAGTTATTACGTACTCTTAATTCAAGTCTTGCCCACATTTATATTCTTACTGCAGTTATTAATCTAATGCCCCTGCCTCTTGAATCTGCTCACATTGTTCTTTCTAAAGATTTGTCCCGTTTCTAAAGGACAAATCTTGGCCTTATACCCAAATGTCAAATAATGGAATTTGAACAATTTAGGCTGATGATAGTGGATACTATCTCAAGTACATCAAGAAGAGAGATTCTAGAATAGACTGAGGAAGAAACTGGGATAATCTGTGAAACTTTTCGAATCAACAAGAAAAGAAGTCCAGTTGCTATGGCTCAATTCTAGAATAGATGTTGTTTCTTTTTCTCAGCAAATTTATTATGTTAGGTAGCAAATAAGGCATCTTCTATTGTACGATTACTCCTGCATCCAGTTACATGTGGACTAAACCAGTCACCATGGATGTTATATTAACAAATTTCATATTTTTTTCATCTTACAATGGTGATAAATGTCCCCATTGATGCAGCTGTCTTTCCTCTCCTCCCAAAGTCATACAATTAGACACAAGTTGAGCAGAATTAATGTGGATGCAGCTTTAGATTTAATAGTTACTTCAGGATAAGGAGGTATCATGGCCTAGCGGTTAAGACGCTGGGCTTGTTGACTGGCAGGTTGGCCGTTTGAGACACAAGCACTGTGCAATGGTGTGAGTTTCCGTCGTTTTCACAACTCCTTCCCACCTAGCAATTCGAAAACATACAAATGCAAGTAGATAAATAGGTACCAATTTAGTGGGAAGGCAACTGTGTTGACGTACAATCAAGCCAGTCACATGACTGCAGAAAAGTCTTTAGATAACTTCCTGGCTTCCTCAGCTAGGAAAAAGAGATGAACATGGCTCCTAGACTTGGACGTGACTGGACAGGGGAAACCTTTACCTTTATCTTTATTTCAGGACAACTTACCTTATTTTTCGCACTATAAGACGCTCCGGACTATAAGATGCACCTAGCTTTTGGGGAAGAAAACAAGAAAATTTATTGCCTCTGCCTCCCAGCAATTTGCCTCCTTGCAGCAAACAGAAAACAGCCTGGTCAGCTTCAGTACAGCCTGATTTAGCAGCTGATCAGTGGTTGGATCGGCCTGAGCAGCTGATTAGTGATTGGATCAGCCTCCTGGAATACCGGCAATGAGCTGTTCCAGGCTGCAGGGATCGCTGCTGCCTATCGCCGCCTCCTCATGCCCCTTTTTTGGCCACCGTGTATCCCATTTTCGGTCTCCGCATGTCCCGTTGCAGGTGGTGGGGATCGGTCTGTTCCAGGTGGCAATCCGCAGTGCCTGGAACGGGCCAAAAATGGGACGCACGGAGGACGAAAATGGGGTCACAGAGACTGAAGATGGGAAGCGTGGAGGCTGAAAATTAGGTGCGCAGAGGCTGTGATAGGCAGCAGTAGCAATGGGCAGCAGCCATCCCCACAGCCTGGAACAACTGATCGGCAGTATTTCAGAAGGCCGATCCAACTGCCAATCAGCTGTTCATGCTAAATCAGGCTGTGCTGAAGCCGACCGGGCAGTTTTCTGCAAGGAAGCAAATTGCTGGGAGGCAGAGGCCAAAGGGTGGGGGCTGGAGGGTGGGTGGGGCTTCAGCAATATTTGCTGTATAAGACGCACAGACATTTCCACCCACTTTTTTGGGGGTGGGGAAGTACGTCTTATAAACCAAAAAGTATGGTAATTGGTAGCAGAATTATTCCTGGCCTCCAGTTTTCAATACTCTGTTTCAGTTCTTGAAAACTATTATTATGTTAAAAAAGAGCATTCTTGAAAAGATCAGCACACATAGATTGCCGTATGTCGTTGTGTCATTCTTTGTAAAAGACCCATCTCTATCTAGAAGCTTGTTAAAAGATAGCATTTCAAAAAGATAGTATTTAGCTTGTTAAAACTAGTTATTTTGGCTACTTTGGCCAGTTTAAGAATCAAGAACCAAAAAGAGAGAGAGAGCTTCAGGGTTTTTGTAATGCACTTTAAGAGGACTTGAGTAGCACTTGACAGATCCATACAGGTGAACTGATTATGGACTTTGTCACATAGATAAAATACCTCACATTTTAAATTGAGTTGTAGTTATATCCACCTTTGCTTTTTTACTTAAACATGAGCATTTGCAGCTTTGAAGCAGATCTGTTTTGGCATCTTTCATCTCACTGATTCCCCCCCTCCCCCCTTTTTTATTATGAATGTGACTTGTCCCATCAAGGAAGTACATTCTATCATATTAAGAAAAAATGCTTCAGGAAAAGGTGGCATAAATATCACAGAAGAGGAAATAGCAAATGGAATGGGAATTCAGGGAAATGATACAAAAAAAAAAAAGAAGAGATGGATATCAGAGACGAGAAAGAAATAGATTTAGGGGATAGATATATTTGTAATACGATTATAAAGTTATGAAGATTGAGGGGAAACAGTGTTTAAATTTATAAATATAAATTTATATTGAAGTTCTTTTTAAAATTTATTTTCTTCAAACCTGTATTCTCTAAAGAAATAATCAAAATCATTGCCTTCTAAACAACTGCAAAAAGTGGGCACAGCTAAATGCTAAGGTAAACTTTGTGGCTGAAATTCTTATAAGGAATCAACATTTTAATGAAACATCCTGCACCAAATATGATGATGATGATGATGATGATGATGATGATGATGATGATGATGATGTATCAATTGTGTCATGGGGTTGTTGAAAAAATTTCCTTCTGTGTTCATTTCCAACTGGGGGAAAAGACACTGGAGACATGGAGGCTGCTTGGAAAGATGGTTTAATGGTGGACAGGATCACATGGCTTGAGTTCCTGAACAGAAAAGGGAGATCACATGCTTCCAGATGTTGGGTGAAGAAAAGAGAGCGAGATGCTGAAAGTCCATGCTTTTATGCCCTCCCTGGCCTTTGATATTGAGCTTGTATTGTGATTGGTTGCCAGACTCCCATGGGGCCATGCAGGCTGTGTTTTTAAGTCCATGTTTGGTTGAGCATTGCTTCTTCCCATGTGCCTTGTGGTGAGTTTCTGTAGAAGGCTAATCCTACCTTTGCTATGTAGAGTAGATGAGCTCAGGCTTTTTAATGGCCCATTGACAAAGGTGTGGGCTATTAAGAGTGAGTCTGTTTCCTGACTAAAAATATTTTTCTCCATTTCTTATCCAGGGAAATATAATATTCTGCCTTCTCAATATTTCCCAGGGTATTTCATTTTTCTAGGAGAAGGGTGGGTTTTAACTTCCTACAGAGTGAACAAGATCATTGCATGATGGCATAGTCACATGTGAATATCACCAATGTGAGTTTTGTCTGGTATAATTCATTCTGTGCCTTTGATTACAGTATTAGAGGATGGGCTAAAAAACGTAATTTGTGGTAGATATAATGCCTGAGTCAATTCTTAGACATTAAGCATATTTTGAATTGCAATAAATCTTTAAAAATGTTTGGTTTTAGTAAAGTTTGCCGGATAGGAAATTTATAGTAACATTGTACAACCCATGTATTTAAGCTATCTACTCAATGTTTTTCTAGCATATGGTTTCATTTATACTTAGTGCTGTGAAACAACGGTACTTTTAACTGTTGTTGAGTTCAGCAGTTGCTATATGGTTCAATCTCTGGGCACTGAATTAGTGTATTCCACTCAGAGAAGATAAATTCTGTGAATAAAATGAGGGATTAGAGTGAGTTGGAAGCAGTGTGGTTACACATAAATCTCATCCTCAAGGTGGAGATTAGTAGCATTTCTCTCTGCTTTCTTGTCCCCCCCCCTAACTTAATGGGAAATGTAGGTCATAGTAGGACAACACATCCTTGGAATCAACAGACTGACGGTTGTTTGGCAAAAGGATTATGGACAGTTGCTGTCATTTATTTGCATCTCAGCTTTTCAGGTATCTGGCTGCAGCTCAAGGCTGCATTATTTTGGTTTCCATGCCTGCCAGCTGTATGAACCACTTGAAAGGGCATTTATTTGATAATTACAGGCTGTAGCCTTGGCAGGGAGTTTCCTCTGTTCCTAAGAAAGGATCACCTAGAGGCAAAAGCCAGAGTTACCAGACTTCCAGATTTACTTGAAAGAAAATGCAAAACAGTGTAATACTTGCCACCCTTCATGATGGTAGATGTCAGAAATCAATAGAGAGAAGCATTGTGATGGAAATCTGGCCAAGTGCCTTTTATCTTTTCCCTGGGATTGTATAAAAAAGACAGGATGGTGCTAATTAGCTAGATGTTAAGGTGCTAAAATATCAGCCTCCCCTAGCTTAAAGCTCTGTAGGAAAATTGATAGCGATGTGCTTTCAGTTCTGCAAAAGAATAATTATTTCACCGTTAATAAAATTATGTCGACTTACTTGTTGTATAATTTGGGACAAGTAGCATGATCCAATGGAAAAGCAGTTTTGTATTGTGCAGTACCCCAATGTACTGGCATAAAAGGCAAGGAGCCGGGAGAAAGAGAATAATTGTATATGATAGTAGTAGATATTTTTTTTTTGCAGAAAAAACATGCTCTGCTCTCTAAGTGAGTAAATAAAGATTATTGGCATGCTGTAGAAAAAGTCAGTGGGTGGCAACAAGATATTAATATTAAAACAAAGCAGGTTTCAGCAGAACAACATCCTTTCTTCTAGGAAGTGCTGTGTCCTTTTGCATGCTTGCCTTATTTTTTTTTTCATAATATTGTAGGTTATATTTTATTTTGCCATTCGCTTTATTATTTTTTTATGATGCTGCTGGCATTAGTAGCAGATTAGATGAAATGGGATAATTCATGGGCTTCGAAAGTGCCAGTTCCTTTGTTTGGTAAACATAAGTTTAAGATTCTACAGCTGAGATATATAGGAAGTCCTCAGCTTACAACCATAACCGGGCCAGAATTTCCATTGCTAAGTAAGGCAGTGGTCGAATGAGTTGTGCTCAGTGTTGCAAACTTTGTGGCCACAGTTCTTAAGTGAATCGCTGCAGTTGTTATGTGAATCCCACGGTCATCAATAAATCCGGCTCCCCTTATCGATAAATCTTTGCTTGTTGGAAGGTGATTGGAAAAGTCACAAATGTCAATCACATGACCCTGGGACACTGGAGCTGTCCTAAATACATGCCAGTTGCCAAATACCTGGATTTTGATCATGTGACTGTGAGGATGCTGCATGAGTCATAAGGGTGAGAACCGGTGTGAATAAAGTACTTTTTTCAGTGCTTTTGTAATTTCTAAAAGGTGCTAAATCAGTGTTTCTCAACCTTGGCAACTGGAAGATGTCCGGACTTCAACTCCCAGAATTCCCCAGCTGGGGAATTCTGGGAGTTGAAGTCCAGACATCTTCAAGTTTCCAAGGTTGAGAAACACTGCGCTAAATGAATGTTTGTTTGTAAAATACAGCTACAAACTTCTGTTGTACTGCATTGCTCATGCATGTACAAGTAGTTCTCCACTTACAACAGTTCATTTACTGACCATTCAAAGTTACATCACTAAAAACAGTAATTTATGATCATTTTTCACCCTTATGACTATTATAGCATCCCCATGGTCATGTGATCGGAATTCAGATGCTTGGCAGCTAGTTTATATTTATGACGGTTGCGGTGTCCCAGGGTCATGTGATCCCCTTGTGACCTTCTGACAAGCAAAGTCAATGGGGAAGCCAGATTCCCTTAACAACAATGTTACTAACTGAGCAGTGATTCAATTAAGAATTGTGGCAAAAAACGGTTTTAAAATGGGGCAAAGTTTATTTAACAAACGTTTCGTTAGCAACAAAAATGTTGGGCTCAATTGTGGTCGTAAGTCAAGGACTACCTGTATAGAACAAGTATGGATAAAACGATGCAAAGAGCCACAAACTTTCTTGTCCCAAAGGTGATTTTTCAGGAAGCAACTGGACTTTCTTGTTTTTTTTCTTTTCTTTTGAAGACGTTTCTCTTCTCATCCAAGAAGCTTCTTTAGCTCTGACAGGATTTCCACTATCCTGTTAGAGCTAAAGAAGCTTCTTGGATGAGAAGAGAAATGTCTTCAAAAGAAAAAAAACAAGGAAGTCCAGTTGCCTCCTGAAAAAAGCACCTTTGGGACAACCATGACCTAGATGACTAAGAATCGCTACAGAATTTCCACCATTTTTCTTGCTTTTTGGCCAACAGGCTGAAAATACAAAGACTGTAAGAAGAACTGCTGCTTTTTCTATGCATGTTAGACTGTGTGAATGAATTACCTCCCATGGTCTTATTCATTTACATGAGAAATTAAAATATGTTAAAAAGGTGTCTTTTATGGTATTCATTCAATAGTAAATGCTGATATTTCAATTGTATTAGTTCCCTCTGAATTTAAAACTCTTTTAACTCTCAGGCCTCTATGAGTAGATCTATGGCACAGTTAGTTGGATGGTAACAAGGTTAGAGTTTAGAAGCAAATTATTTTCCTTTATTGCTTGTTTTAATATCAGGTCCAGCGTTTCTTTATCACAATATTTTTTTCCTCAGAATTTCTCTTAATCCCTAAGCAGCCTGTTTTTTTTGGATCTTTTGCCCTAGTAACTACAATATGAAGCTGAACTTTCCCCAGGAATGATTGCTGAGACTGAAGTGCTTCGTGCATTTTGTCCCCAATGACTTTCTCATGCTGCCTTTTGTGTGCTCATTTCTCTGCATTTGCCTTCTTCACTGCACAGTACTTATTTCTTGTGCTAACAACCCTTTCTCTTTAACCAAGACAAAAGTCATTTGCACCGGAGGGGCTCCCTTCCTTGTATAGAAGCTGATTGGATTGACAGTTGACTCTTTCTCTGGCAGAAGAAGGGGTCTTACAGCATGCTGACTGAGGGTTGATTTAAGGATACTACAAAAATGGAATGGATGAAAATCCCAATTCTGTTCCCTAACTTTGTCCTTACCAAATTTGTATTCAAGCTGGAACTCGGTCCTTAGAAACAGACTTAGAAATTATATCACAGGTTACCTAATTTTGAAGTGCTGGATTTATTTTGTGGATGAAAAGGCAGAGTCTGTCTGTCAAGATGGGATGGGGGAGGGAAGATAACTTCAGGCTTTCAGTGTTCCTATTATAAGCTTAAGAGGAAGAATATAATTAAAGGCTCAACAGGGAATAGTTTTTGCTAGAATGCTACCTAACAGATTCTGGTACTTCTGGATTCTTGAAAAATAGCAAGAATATCAGTTTCATCAATATTAAATGAAGGAACTAAGGGCAGCTTGGATGCTTGCTCAAACCAAACCAAACATGTAATATACGCTATAAAGACAGAAGGATAGTCACATGCAAAGTAGTGTACATCTGTTGTGTTGATGGATTGTGATATCTTTTCTATGACTTGGCAGGCTTAGCTCAAGTTCAACCTGCACAACCTCTCAGTCTGTTGCTGATTGTATTTAAAGTGCGAGTAGAATTTGGCTCTGTATGTAGAAAAGTGGAGTTGAACATTTTTGTTACCTTTTTAGGTATGAAAAAAGTAATTTAACCTGGCATGCCTGTTACTAGCCATTGTTTTTTGCAATCTACAAAAGATTAATGATCACTTGAGAAATATTCAAGGAGAGTTCGCTCAGTCATTTAAGGTGAGAAAGAAAAGAAGAAATGAAAGTTACTTAGTTCACCTTTTGCTCGTAAGGGCAAGAGTAATCCCTATTAATGAATCATGATAGTTGCATTTTGCATTTTAAAGGGGAGAGCACCTGAGATAATAATCGGAAAGGGATTCTTTTGAAAAACTGATATGCCTCTACAGGTAGTTCTCACTTACCGAATACAACGGAAACCAGGAACTCTATCACTAAGAGGCATAGTTGTTAAGCATGACATGATGTAACCATGCTGATTTAATGACATCAGTTCCAGCTGCAGTCACTTAGTGACTCACTGTGGGTCATTAAGTGCCATGTCACGTATCATGTCTTGAGATTTCCTGCTGGGTTTTCGATTAACTGTAGATTAACAGAGTTGGAAGGGACCTTGCAGGTCATCTAGTCTAACCCCCCGCCCAAGCAGACACTACACCATTTTTGACAGATGGCAGTCCAGTCTTTTCTTGAAAGCTTCCGGTAATGAAGCACCCATAACTTCTGAAAGCAAGCTGTTCCATTGGTTGATTGTTCTCACTGTCAGAAAGTTCCTCCTTATTTCTAGATTACGCTTCTCCTTGATCAGTTTCCATCCATTATTCCTTGTCTGGCCTTTGGGTGCCTTGGAAAATAGCTTGACCCCTTCCTCTCTGTGGCAGCCCCTCAAATATTGGAACACTGCTATCATGTCTCCCCCGGTCCTTCTCTTCACTAGACTAGCCATGCCCAGTTCCTTTAACCGTTCTTCATATGTTTTAATCTCCAGTCATCCAAATTGGGATGGAAGTTGGATGTGAAGGTCACAAATGGCAATTGCGTGACCGTGGGACACTGCAACCATCATAAATGCACATCAGTTGCCAAGTGTGTGAATCATGATCATATGATGACAGGAATGCTGCAACTTTGAGGGCTGGTCATAAGTCTCCTTCAACCCTGTTGTAACAATTACTGAATGACTGGTCAGTAAGTGAGGTGTGTGTGTGTGTGTATGTGTGTGTGTGTATGTATGTACATATTCATATTTACATACACATACATACATACACATAGACCTGTTTTAAGTCTATCTCACCACTCCTGTTTAATCTATTTGACAA
The DNA here is from genome assembly GCF_964273705.1 of Natrix helvetica. Taxonomy (NCBI): domain Eukaryota; kingdom Metazoa; phylum Chordata; class Lepidosauria; order Squamata; family Natricidae; genus Natrix; species Natrix helvetica. The sequence continues at coordinate 153,681,349 of NC_138549.1, read as the reverse complement.
TAATATTTCAGAATCCCAGGAAGATCCAGGCCTAGTTGAAATGCAATCTAATCAATAAGGCTTTTCCAGTTTTCTACTCTAATTCACAGATAATCAGTAATTGAAAAATGTGAATGAAATAGTTGAAACATGCTCTAATAATAAACGTCAATGAAACTAGACAGGGGCTACAGCAACCTGCTTTAGAATTTACAGTGAAGATGTTGAAGTGACGGATAGCTTTTGTTTTGCAACGTTCTCTTGACAGTAAAGGAACTTGAAGTTAAAAAGTACGCCATAGGCTAGCACTTGGGAGAAGAGTAATGGAGGCCATGGGAAAGATATTCAGACGCTCATGATGTAAAACAAAGATCACAATAATGGAGCGAATGGTTTGTGACACTTTACAGGAGCAGAAATTGGAGTATGATGGACTAGGATAGAAAAAGTATTTTTGAACTTGGTTGGTGAAAACGTCTGACAATACTACAGGTAGTCCTCGATTTATAATCACAATTGAATTCAAAATTTTGATGCTAAGTGAGACATTCGTTAAGTGAGTTTTGCCCCATTTTATGACCTTTGTTGCCCCAGTTGTTAGGTGAATCACTGCAGTTCTTAAATTAGGAACATGGTTGTTAAGTGACTCTGGCTTCCCAATCACCTTTGCTTGTCAGAAGGTTGCAAAAGGTGATCACACAATCCCAGGACACTCAACCATCATAAATATGAGTCATTTGCCAAACATCTGAATTTTGATTATGTGACCCTGGGGATGCCACAATGGGCGTAAGTGTGAAAAATGGTTATAAGTCACTGTTTTTAGTGTTGTGGTAACTTTGAACTTTAAATGAACTGTTGTAAGCTAAGGATTATCTGTATATATGTAACCAAGAAAACAAACAGAAAAATGGAAGATTTACACGCAGGGTTCAGACAATTAAGCTTACGTGATCAATTTTTGGACATGTCATGCAAAGATCTAGCTTGCTGGAGAAGATTATGATTCTGAGAAAGGTGAAAGGAATTAGGAAAAAAAGATGATCATCAGCAAGGTGAATAGTCTCAGTTGTAGTGGCAATGGGAGCATCTGTTCTGATCTAGGCTTTTCAAGAGCATGCAGCAAACTCCTTGTCCTAACCAAAAACCCTTTTAGTAATTTACTGTGAATTCTGCTCATTCACATCCAACAAAGTCTTTCAAGGGAGGATTTACAATCACAGACCTTATCTGGCTTGGAGAGCTGACAGGCCAATATCTGCAAACTTGGCAAGGAGTCTCGGAGAGTCACGAACCAATTAAGCGAACTAATTGTCTCCTGCAAACTCCACTCCCCTTTCGCTCCTCTTTTATTTCCTCTGGGAGGGACCATTCATCGTCCACCTGTGGCCTTACTCCCAAGTCGACCCCTGTTCTTATGCTGTTCCCTTCGTCTGGCAACTCTGCACAGGCACACACTGGGAACAGGCTCCAGCTGTTCGTCTGCCTCACTGATGTCTGACTCTGAAGGCAGCTGATAAACTGGCATACGGCTGTGGCCCCCTCTGCCTCTGACATCAGAGCTTTCCCCAGACTCCAGGACTGGCCCATGTTCCTCCCCAACCTCCTCACTGTCCGAATCTGCTGCCAGCTCTGCTGGCGGGCCACAACATGGAAAATCTGAATGAGCCTGTTGGGAATAGTATGTCCTAGAAAAAGCTATGTGGTCACTAAGAACCGACTTTGATTTGATGGCACACTCAGTCGAGCAATGTGTCACAAGAGAATGAAATGTATGCTTAGTATACACAATTCTCTTTATGCCTCATAATATCAATTTTCAGAATTAATTTTTTTCTTGAGATAGTAGTTAAAACATGGAGCCTGAAATATAAATATCTCCCCCCTCCTCCTCTTTCTCCTCCTCCCTCCCAATCTGAAAACAGGTTGGACTAGAACACATCTAAGGTCCCTTCCAATTCTACTCTGTAGTTTATGGTTTTCTTGACTACTAGCTCTGCAATCCTGTTGCAGTCAGTGCTGTCCAATACTCAGTCCATCTCATTGTCTTCTCACTTAATGGGGAATGAGACAGCTATGCCACAATTTTGCCATTAGATCTTGGATTTTAAAGGTATCAAAATGAAATACAAAAATGAAATAGAAGAAAATGCTTACTGGAAGATTTGAGTACTTCAGCCAAGCTACAACCTGTCTACATTAAAACAAATAAATAGAAGGAAGAAAGAACAGATTACAAGGTTTAAATGAAATGATACTTTAGCAAAATTGTTATTAGTCCAAAAATTATTTCATTGCAAGTTGATGTGGACTATGTTATTTGCCAAATTTCTGTTATTGCTGATTTCCAAAAAGCTTTCCATAGACTGTTTTCAACAAAGCAACTTTGGTCAAGACTACATATAATATTGATATTAATTTATTCTCAGATCTGAATAATTTTTGGCCACATAATTTAAGTCCATTAAAAATGATAGTTTCTAAATGAGATCGAAAAAGATGTTAAGACTCCTTCTCATTAAGATAACCATTGCAACCTCATTGAAGATTTTATTTTTTTCGTGAGCCAGATTTCCTCTTACATTTTCCTGGCAAAAAGTATTATAAAAACGTAAACATTTTGCACCGTGAAATAAGCAACTGTTAAATATGTTTTAAAAGTATACTGAGGAAGCAGAACAAACATATTAAATGCCCAGCATCATTGGAACAGTACATCCAAACAATATCCTTCAGATGCTTTTAAGCATCAAAATATTTTGATAAAGAGCTGGAAAGAAATATGGGATGTCCTGTGGAGGTTCTTTGAATGTGAAATTCCAGTTGAGGAACTTGCTAGCAACAAGGGCCTCACCCATAGCTTCCGTACTTTCTGATACTAAAACAAATGCTCAGAAGAAGAGTCTGCCCTGTGGCATTGTTGATATGAACAGAAAGTACACGGAACTGGAGTAGGTCAAAATCTCCTCTATTCCAACATGTTGAGTCCATTGAAGGATAAATATATGAGCTATTCAGAATTCAGACTAATTGTGACATCCGAACATAATCCATGAGGACATTTTTAAAAACTCGTCTAGGAATGAGAAATTTGAAGTACCAGAATCAAATGCAACCTGGACTTCTTTTATGAAGCATCAAGAACATCCTCCAGTAATTTTTGAAAAGCAAAAGGGGAAAAAAGATCACTCTGGATAACTAGGAATGAAACAAAGGTTGGGGAGCCAGCCATATATTTGACATAATGTGGCCATTTATGTGCCATGATCCTAATGATTGTATATGTGGAACATGTATAAATATCCAATGATGTCCTCATTTATTAAAAGGATGACTGTCCCTGACATATTCTGACTCTTCTGAATGTATATTTTCAACAGGATGCTATTTCAATTTGAAGTGGTACTGAGCAATAATATTAGAATGAGTCACTCTAGAAGTAGGTCTTCTGCTCTTCCTGTGTGCACTGCAAATTCTGTTACTTATGAAGGAGGTTCTATAAAGAAGGTGTAGGGGTAGAAGAGGAAAATACAGTTAGTCCTTGACTTACGACAATCATTTAGTGACCATTCGAAGTCACAATGGCACAAAAAAGTGACTTATGACTGTTTTTCACACATCTGATGCAGCATCCTTGTGGTCACCTGATCAAAATTAAAACACTTGGCAATGGCATGTATTTATGACAGTCTCAATGTTCCAGAATCCTATGATCAACCTTTGCGACTTTCTGACAAAGTCAGTGGAGAAGCCAGATTCATTTAATAACTGTGGTAAGAAAGGTCATAAAATGGGGCAAAACTCAGTTAACTTATCTTGCTTAGCCATGGAAATGTTGGGCTCAGTTATGTTTATTACCTGTAATAAGTGTTAGGGACTGATACTGTTCTATCTGTGAATGAACATCCTTTGACGCAGTCCTTGGGAGGAAGTGATACATATGGAATCTGAATGTTTAGAAAAAAATACAGGAGCTAACACACTGTTGAGCTGATTGAGAAACTTGAGTGTTCAGAATTACCTGTTTGAAAACTACGGTTAACCTTCTAAGATTAGAGACTTGCAAGTTGGTCGGTCTTGTCTTGCAGTCTTCAAGAATTAATAAAATTCTTGAACTCAATATCTTTCAGTGAGAGGCATCTCCTTGCCATTGTGTTTTTCAGTAATTGCATTCTGTCTTAATCGTAATAGAAAATCGGTTTGTCTTATAACTTATGTAACTGCGGGATCGCATCCTACCCCATACATCCCTGCGACCAATTTGCTCTCACAGAGAGGGACTCCTCCGGGTGCCGTCCACTGAGCAATGCCAGCGGGCGGCGCCCAGGAGTAGGGCCTTCTCTGTGATGGGCCCAACCCTCTGGAATGACCTCCCCGCCGATATTAGAACCACCACTCATCTCCGCTCCTTCCGCAAGAAACTCAAGACCCACCTGTTCCGATTAGCTGGCCTGGCCCAATTATAGTTTTATTCTTTGATCCTCCTGGCAGTTATTTTAAATTTCTGGGGAAGATTTTAATGTTGTTTTAATTTCATTATTATTGTACAGATTTTACGTGATTCGTTTTTACGGGTTTTGATGCCTCCTCTATGTATATGTATATGGTGTTTTAACTTTTAACTTTGACTGTACACTGCCCCGAGTCCCTTCGGGGAGAGGGAGCGGTTTATAAATTTAATAAATTAAATTAAATTAAATTAAATTAATTAACTTATTTCTGTTTTCCCTTTTCTTTTGTTACAACTTTCTTCCAGGAATTAGCCAAGAGGACACCCACAAAACACCCAGATTATCAAGCGGTTTTGAATGCATTACAGGCAATGAAAACAGTGTGTACCAATATCAATGAGACCAAAAGGCAGATGGAGAAGCTGGAAGCTCTTGAGCAATTGCAGTCTCACATTGAAGGATGGGAGGTATGGTGGAAAGTGGGTAATAGATTTAATTCTAAGCTTTTTGGTCATCAAGTAGTATTAGCTATAAGTAAAGGAACAAATTTAACTTGGCTAGTCATTCATTAGTTAACTTATTATTTTGTTTCTGTGTCTTACTTTCTTTAACATGTTAGGTTAGTTCATGAATTAATGTATGAACTGAAAAAGAAATAAATTGAAGCTAGTTAACATGTTGTACAGTACTTAAAGCTATAGGAGCTTACCCATTATGGCTGTAAGTCATGATATTGAGGCGACCCGTTTTTCACAATTTTTTAAAAGTGGTCATTGAACAAACTCAGTGATCATTAAGTGAACCTATTGTTTGCTATCGGGTGATTTGCCGAAAACGGAAAGAAAATGCTGGTTTCCAGCAAAAACATCATAATCTCGGTTGAAAGTACCTTTTGGTAGGTTCATTGTAACTTTGAACAGTTGCTAAGTAATTGATTGTAAATCAAGGAAGATGATAGATGATAGATAGATAGATAGATAGATAGATGATAGATGAAGGAAGGAAGGAAGGAAGGAAGGAAGGAAGGAAGGAAGGAAGGAAGGAAGGAAGGAAGGAAGGACTGGGATGCATAGCGCAATATCAAATTTTTTGCAAATTATATTTAAAACCATACATTGGTGTACATATTTTCATTCTGTTTTATTTATTTTTTAAACAAAGTTTTATTGGTTTTTTAAAAATTTACAAGGAAAAAGGTAGTGGAAAAGGTACAAATTTTGGCAGTTGCGATGTGCGGTAGGTGCCCCCCCCTCCATACTCATAATATACATTTAGACAAAATTCATTACTACATAGTAGCATATAGTCAGCATATAAATTCAATTAATAATTTCGATCAGTTTATGTCAAACAGATTTTCTTGTTCATTTTTGTGATCTGAGCTTTCTCGGTATAGCCCCATCTCCCCCCGCCGCCAGAGCTCCGGCCCCTCCCGTGTCCTGTATGTCTGTTGTAGGATCATCTGGTTTTTCTAGGAGTGCTTTATTTTTTTCCATAAAGGCCTGCGCCTCTATGGGTGTAGTAATTCTAACTCTTGTCTCCTCCCAGAATATTAGCATACCTTCAGGCATCAGCCATCTGAACCACACCCCCTTCTGGTATAATTTCTTCTCTAATTGCGAATAGCTTTCTCTTTTTCCCCTCACTTTCTTGGGGATCTGTTTCAGAATGGTTATTTCCCTATCCTGGTATGTCAAAGCTTGCCCCCTTTGTGCACTCAGAATTTCATCTCTTGTACTTTTTCTGAGAAATTTAATGTGAACCTCCCTGGGTATGTTGTGCGTTCTAGCATAAGCTGAGTTCACTCTATAAACCAAATCTATTTCCCACCCCATCTGTTGTTTCTCTTTCTGGATGTATTTAGCCAAAATACTTGTCATAATGTCCCTTATATCTTCATCATCTGTCTCCACCACGTTTTGCAATCTAAGGTAAAAGGACATTCTCTCAAATTCTATTTTCATCTGTTGGGTGTCAAGTTCTTTGTTGCCCTTCTGCACCCCTTCCATCCCCTCCCTCATCTCAGTCGTCCCACCCTCCAAAATATCCAGTCTCTGTGAGTTTTTATTAATTTGGGCCAGGTTCTCTTTAATTTCTTCTTTCATCTCTTTCAGTTGTCTTTTTATTTCCTCTTGTCCCTGTAGAAGTTGCTGAAACATTTGTTGAAACTCAGTCTCTGTAGTTTTAGGTTGCATCAAAGCTGTTATCGTTGATTGTGTACTAGGACTGGAAGTTGCAGATGTCAGGGCAGAGGCAGCAAAGCCAGGCTTTCCAGGAGGTGGTTTTTTAGGAGGCATTGTTTGTGGAATAAAGAGTTCAGTCAGTACAGAGAGTGATCAGTCAGAGAGGCAGAACAGCCAGGAGAGTCCAGGAGACAGAAGGTCCAGGCAGAAGAGAATTTTTCTAGTCACCCTGGCAATAGAGTAAAATTTTTCACTCCAGGGAGTCCAAAAGGTAGCAAACAACAAGAGATTTGTCTGAGTAGCACGGAGACAAAGACCGGAAGCCTGAAGTTTTAAGGTGGAGTCAAATTTCACAGTTCATAAAGACAACGGAAGTGTGCCATCTTGCCCTGCCAACTTCGGGTTTAGAGGCATAACAAAGTTTTTAAAGTTTCCAAACTTTCCAGATCATCATTGCATTATGGAGTTAAGTCCAAGAATTCACTTTTAGTAAGGGTGTGACATCATTAGTTGGCTCTCCCCCTCCTCCTTCCCCTGGGGCTGAGATCAATTGTTTCAAGCCGCCTGTCCGAGGGGGGGGGAATCCCCCTCCCTCCAGCCGCGCCTCTCCAAGTCAAGCCGAAAAAAAAGGTTTAAACTGCTGACAATTTCTCCAACTTAGTAAAGGGAATGGAAGGGAGTTTTTGCCTCACCGCACCGCAGCCGCGTCCTTCTGCTTGTTTATTCTTCCGTCAGCCTCGCAGCGAAGACGCCGAAGCGTCTCCCCATCATGCTCCCCAGTGCCTAGAGCGAGGCGCCCCCCCCCGGCCGCCGCCGATCCAGGGGATCCCCCGCGGTGCTGCTCCTCCGGCAGGAGCCTCTACGGGGCGTCCTGTGCCCCCCAAGGAGTGGGGAGCCCACCGGGAAAGCGCGAGGCGAGCAAAGCTTGCCCGTCACCGTCAGCCGCCGGAACCGGAAGCTATTTTCATTCTATTTTATGATGCACTAATGTATGCAAATTTATAAGCAAAAGAACTGGAAAGCATTTGGAATTTTAACAGGCAATTTTTAAAATTATTTATACATCTATGAATGTATTATTTTTGAAAGCAAGAGATTCTATTCAAATTATTTAACATACAAAATAAATCTTATTACAATAAAACATCTTCATAACGTATTTGTAAGCATTATATGGAATAAGGGAAAAAAAGCCCTTCCAAATATTTTTTTGACTCTATTCATGTTATCTTCTTTGAGCAGCCAAGCCAATTTTCCTCTGTGGCAAAACTTTAGTTTCATAATTATTGGGGCTTAGGGGGACCTGAATGCAGAGCTCTATAGCTGATCCCCTGGACAGTCTTACCCTTAATTGCAGTCTTAACCCATCTTGCCTATTGAACAATATGTACCATACCTTATAACCTTTGGGCTCATCAACTCCCCTTTCTTTCCCGGCCATGGATATAAAGTCATACAGGGCAACATGACTGAAAATATTACCTGGCTGCAGTAATGTAGTTTCATGTCATGATTACAGCTTTCAATGGAAATATGCAGGGAGAATTATATTTTAATAATCAGATAGCTTTTACCTCATACCAGCACGATTCTTTGGAAAACGATGAGAAAATGTGCACACAAAACATTATTCGTGTCTGCTTTTTGCAGTGAGTGGGTGTGAAGCTCACATGAAATAATATGTTATATAGTCTTAATAAAAAGTCCTGCAACTATAGCTTATTAATTGACTAGTTAGTTGGTAGATCAATTGATTATCAACTGTTAGTGACCGCACGTATAGGTTTTTTTCTGTGACAGTCTCTCCCACCCTGGTCTTTCAGATTTTCCAGTGGTGCACCTATTGTCATTGTAACTTAGTCCACCCAACTTCCTGCTGGTTGCCCCCTTCTCTTTTCTTCCACTGTTCCCAGCATTATAAAATTCTCAAAGGGTCTTCACATAATGTGTCAAATATGATCATTTGTGGATCAAGTGAGAACTTTGCATCCAAACAAATTCAACATGTTGTTGGCAAGTAGCCAAGTGGTACTTTATAATGCCTCGGTAAGGCCACACTTAGAATACTGCATCCAGTTTTGGTCCCCACAATGTGAAAAAGATGTGAAGATTCTGGAAAGAGTGCAAAGAGCAACAAAGATGATTAGGGGAATGGAGGCTAAAACATATGAAGAATGGTTGCAGGAACTGGGTATGTCTACTTTAATGAAAAGAAGGACTAGGGGAGACATGATAGCAGTGTTAATAATAATAATAATAATAAATTTGAATTTATTAGCCGCTCCCTTTCCAGGCAGGACTCGGGGCGGCGTACACTAGGACATATAAAACATAACACGTGTGTACAAACACATAAACATACATATATACAAAGACATACATGCACGGAGGAGGTAATAGATTACAACATTTAGACAATTAAAACCATTAACATACCCCAATAATAAAAAACCCAATATACAATAAAAATTTAAAATTTAAAAAAGACAGTCAGGAGGAATATGAAAAATTACGGTTGAGCCAGGCCAGATAATTGGAAGAGGTGGGTCTTCAACTGTACACGGAAGGAGCGGAGATCGGAAATAATCCTGATGTCACGGGGGAGGTCATTCCACAGGGCTGGGCCCATCACAGAGAAGGCTCTGCTCCTGGGTGTCGCCCCCCGACACTGTTTGGCGGACGGCACCCGGAGAAGTCCCTCTCTGTGTGAGCGAATTGGTCGTAGGGATGTGTGGGGCAGGATGCGATCCCGCATGTAACTAGGTCCTGTGCCATGAAGCGCTTTAAAGATCATAATCAAAACCTTGAAACGCACTCGGTAGACCACAGGAAGCCAGTGCAGCTCGCGCAGGAGAGGTGTTACAGGGGAGTATCTAGTCCTCCCCATAATCACCCGCGCGGCCGCGTTCTGGACCAACTGTAGTCTCCGAGTGCATCTCAAGGGAAGCCCCATGTAGAGAGCATTGCAGTAGTCCAGGCGAGACGTCACTAGCGCATGGGTGACTGTGCGTAGGGCATCCCGGTCCAATAAGGGGCGCAATTGGCGCATCAGGCGGACCTGATGGAACGCCCCCCTTGCCACGGCTGTTACATGGTCATCCATGGACAGCCGGGCATCTAGGAGGACGCCCAAATTGCGCACCTGTTCCATGGGGGCTAGTTGCACGCCCCCAATGGCCAGAGATGGAAGCACCTGGTTGAACCGGGGGGCCGGAAGCCACAGCCACTCCGTCTTGGAAGGGTTGAGTTTTAGTCGGTTGCCATCCATCCAGACCCGTACGGCCTCCAAACACCGGGACATCATTTCGACGGCCTCATTGGGGTGGTTCGGGGTGGAAATGTATAGCTGAGTATCATCAGCATACAGATGATATCCCACCCCAAAACCACGGATGATCTCGCCCAGCGGTTTCATCTATGTGTTGAACAGGAGAGGCGAGAGCACCGATCCCTGTGGCACTCCACATGTGAGTGACCTCCGGGTCGAACTCTGCTCCCCTGCCAACACACGTTGCGTCTGGTCAGAGAGGTAGGAGCCAAACCACCGTAAGACGGTGCCCCTGACTCCCAGCCCCTCTAGCCGGTGCAACAAGATACCATGGTCGATGGTATCGAACGCCGCCGAGAGATCTAATAGGACCAGGATAGAGGAACAACCCCTATCTCTGGCCCTCCAGAGATCATCAACCAATGCGACCAAGGCCGTCTCCGTGCTGTGCCCGGGTCGGAAGCCGGACTGGCGCGGGTCTAGATAATCATTTTCCTCCAGGTGACGTGGGAACTGCTGTACCACCACACTCTCTACAACCTTCGCTAAAAAAGGAAGGTTGGAGACAGGACGATAATTGACTAGGTCCGTTGGGTCCAGGGAAGGCTTCTTGAGCAGGGGCCTCACCACCGCCTCTTTCAAGGCGGCCGGTAGAGACCCCTCACCCAACGAGGCGTTCACTAGGCCCAGGAGCCAGTCGCGCGTAACCTCCCAGGATGCCAGTACAAGCCAGGAGGGACACGGGTCCAATAAACATGTGGTGGGTCGCAGACGTCCACGCAACCTGTCCAAATCCTCGATGGCAACTGAGTCAAACTCCTCCCAAAGCGGTCCCTCAAGACTCGCCACGGGCGTCTCTACTGGACCACTGAAAGGGGCCCATCCCATCCGGATTTGAGCGACTTTGTCCTGTAGATATTTCCCAAACTCCTCTGCTCTGCCCTGTAAAGGGGCTTCCCGCGGTCTCTCAAACAAGAGGGAGCGAGTCACCCGAAACAGGGCGGCAGGGCGGTTATCTGCGGACGCAATAAGAGCGGCACAATGTTGACGTTTGGCCGCTCTTAATGCCACAAGGTACGTCCTCAAATAGGCTCGTGCCTGTGCTCGGTCAAATTCGGAACGGGAGGATCTCCAACGACTCTCTAGGCGTCTCTTGTGGCGTTTCATCACCCTTAGCTCCTCAGTAAACCAAGGGGCCAGGGTGGTTCATCGCCGCAGGAGAGGCTGCAAAGGCGCCACCCGGTCTAGGGCCCCGGTAGTCACACTATTCCATGCGTCCACCAGGTCCTCTACTCGGGGGCGGGTCAGATCCACAGGAGGTGGCCCAAGCTCCGTCTGGAACCTATCTGGTTCCATCAGGCGCTTGGGGCGGAACCATCTAATGCCTTCCGGTTCCGCCTCCTCGCGGTGGGGGGTAGCACCAGGGAAGTCAAGCCGGAGAAGTGAGTGATCCGACCATGACAGGGGAATAATGGCTAGATCCCCTATTCCCAGATCACTCGTCCACTGGCCAGAGACAAAGACAAGGTCCAGCGTGTGGCCTCCCTCGTGAGTAGGGCCCTGAATTAACTGGGTCAGGTCCATGGCTGTCATGGAAGCCATGAACTCCCGAACCCCCTCAGACGCTTCTCCCATTGACGGCAGATTAAAATCCCCCATCACTAACAGTTTGGGGGTCTCAACCGCCACCGATGAGATCAGCTCGAGGAGTTCAGGCAGGGCCGCTGACGTATAGCGAGGAGCCAGGTATACTATCAGCAGGCCCAACTGCCTCCCTGGGCCCCATCTCACGACAAGGGACTCACACCCGGATGTCTGTGGCACAGTGAACTCTCTCGGCTCTAAGTCTTCCCGGATAATCACTGCTACCCCACCGCCCCTTCCCTGGGCCCGAGGCTGGTGAAATGCTCGATAACCTGGCGGGCACATTTCCACGAGGGGTAAACCACCCTCGTGGCCCAACCAGGTCTCGGTTATTCCTGCGAGGTCCGGCTCCCCCTCCAAAATTAGATCGTGGATGAGGGGGGCCTTATTGACAACGGACCTCGCGTTGCATAACAGCAGTCTCAGGCCTTGGGTCTGTAGATCCTGACCACCTAGTATGCAGGGGTTGGTACGAACGACCGGGAATGACCAAAAACCCCGGTCTCCCAACCGACTACGCGCTCTTGATCTGTCCTCGCACCTGCCCCTCCCCACGACCGTTGGTATCAAGGAGCCCTGCACAGGAATGCTATCTTCCCTCTCCTCCCCCACTCCGCTCCCTCCTCCTTCGACCACACCTAGGTGCCTGGCTCTCCCATCCCTCCTGACCTGTTCCCCCACCCCACCCCTGGAACCCCTTACAACTTTTAAAAAACAATTAATTAAAAAACCCCTCAGTGTGCGCTTCCTCCACCTCTCTGGGTTAATGAACCCGTCCTCGAGGTGGGCCCTTGAGAGGGCAGGAGGCCATAGCTGCGAGAGGGGGGACTCCCGCATTAAAATAAGGTCAGACCTCGTATACATAATAAATGATAAATAATAAATACATAAATACACCGGGCTAAAGATGGATACTGGGTGCTAAAGGTGTTAAATAAGTCTACCCGTTAAAAATCATGACAGAACGGCAACCAAGATTACAAGATGAGAGAGATGAGAGAGATGGGTAAAGAAATAGGTAGAAGTGGTTATGTTCCAATATCTCAGGGGTTGCCACAAAGAAGACGGAGTCAAACTATTCTCCAGAACACCTGAGGGCAGGACAAGAAGCAATGGATGGAAACTAATCAAGGAGAGAAGCAACCTAGAAATAAGGAGAAATTTCCTGGCAGTTAGAACAATTAATCTGTGGAACAACTTACCTCCAGAAGTTGTGAATGCTCCAACACTGGAAGTTTTTAAGAAGATGTGGGATAACCATTTTTCTGAAGTGGTGTTGGGTTTCCTGCCTAAGCAGGAGGTTGTACTAGAAGACCTCCAAGGTCCTTTCCAACTCTGTTATTTTGTTTTCCCAAAGATCTATTCCAGGGGTGTCCAAACTTGGGAACTTTAAGACTTGTGGACTTCAACTCACAGAATTCCCCAGCCAGCCATGCTGGCTGGGGAATTCTGGGAGTTGAAGTCCACAAGTCTTAAAGTTCCCAAGTTTGGACACCCCTGATCTATTCATTGTATTATTCAGGCAATACTTAAGGTGGTGGAGGTGCTGATTGGTGTGGATGTCAAATGTTACATATTTGAATGATATCTAGAGTAAATAAAGTAAAGAAGGCAGGCAGGCAGCATTTGCTTAGCTAATATAAAATCTTGATGGGGTATAACTAAACCAGGGGTGGGCAACTATGGCCCCTTCACAATCTGTGGACCTGAGCTAGGAATTCTGGGAATTGAAGTTCACAAGCCATGAAGGGACCATGGTTGCCCACCTCTGCTCTAAACCATGGTAAAACATTTTACCATGATTTATATTTGTTTACTATGTTTCATTTTTTAGGGTATTTTTCTATTTTATTATTTATTTTTATTACCTTTTTTGATTTGGTAATTACAATACAGTTTATCTGTCTAATTTTTACATCTGTAACTGAGTTGGTTAAAATTCTTTTGATGAATTGAGTATGATTTTTTTAAATTGGACAAAAGGCCATCCAGTAATAATTTCTGCAACTGTTTTGATAGGCGTAAGAATTTGACAGAGGCCACTGATGAAACAGGAGGGGAAGTTTCCAGTGAGCAAATGTGTTTTTTATTCTACTGTCTAGAATATAATTTGCTAAATAACTTCCTGGACTTTTTGGTGTCTGGAGTATCCTATGTTTGAGAGGCTGATGGTTACCAGCCAAAATTCTTTTGCTGGACACATCTGTTAGAAGTCATATGAACTTCCTCATGTTTAGAGTGTTTATTCCACTTTGAGATTGTTTTGTTTTGACTTGTTCATTTTCTCCTTCAGACTTCTTTTTTGGCATCCAACTGGAGCCATGTGGATGATGTAAATAGCCAGCTATGTAATTTTTTTTGGGAGAGCAAGTTGGTCAACAGAGCTCAGATAGACTGTCTGAACACAAATATAAATCTATTCTGAATTGATTGTCAGCTTTGTAGTCTCAGTGACTACTTTGCCAATCTAAATCCATTTTTTAAACATTGTAAGCTGTCCAGGGGCACCTTGTGGTGAAATGGGCAGCAAACAAATTTAATAAATACAATAATAATACAATAATAAATCAATCCAGGATAGCAGTGGACTAACAAACACAATAAGAAAAATGGGATTGGCTAGGATAGTAGTGAATTAACAGCAGTAATAATAAGGAAACAATTAGGATTGGTTAAGCATTGCTGTAAGGATTTAAATGGAGCACAGCAAAGATTCTGAGCATTAGAAGAATTTCTGATACGTTTATCAGGGTTTTTAGACAAATGAAAGCTTCTTGCTGATTTATTCCATTGCAAGGAGAATTCAAAAAGTAACATCATGTACTTCTAAAAGCTTGTCTATACTAGAAGCTGATCTTTATTGAATATACCTTTTTGTGGCCAGAAAGGAATATAACCAGAAGGGATGTTTCTTCTATATTCCCCAGAAGAAATATAGAAAGAAAATCTCTAAAAATATTTACTTTTAAAAAAGAAAAATCAATATCGAGAAAGAGCTCAATACATGGATATCAGAATTATTCTTTAATCTTCATTGTCCTTTTTTAATATTTACTTTACTTTCTTCTCTAAGGGAGTACTTTCTATTATCCATCATTAAGGGTATACCTGTTATACACCTGATAATCTGAATGTTTAATTAGCGTTTTTGATTTTTTTATGTGTATTGGGTTATATCAGTGCTGTATATTTAGCCCATGTTTTGGTGGGGTTTAACGTTAGGATGAGAGTACAAGTTTTTCATATGCAAATAATTCCCATTTTTATTGGTAAAACCAATTAATAGTTTAGAAAACAGGCTGAAATTTTACCACCAATATTTCCCTATTGTCTTGCCAAGTTTCAGTGGTGTTTCCTTGGGGAGCAGAGGGACAGAAATAAATAGCTTATGTGGGTTGCGTGCAGTCTGTGATTGCCTTTTCTTTGTTTAGATCTGAGTGAGGTACATCACATTTGTTTACCAAACACATTTTCTGTAATCTTGCTTGCCAATTATAACCAGGTTTCCAGTCCTTGATTTAACTGGGTAGCTAAGTATAACTAAGCATGGATGCAAGTTCATTAATTTCAAACAAGATATGAAAATTATACTCTTTAAAACAGCTTTCCTCAACTGGTTTGTTAGACTAAGTCCTCATTGTCTATTGAACACATCTGGAAGATTCTGGTTTGGGAAAAACTGATCTTTAAGAACTGGAAATATCGCATACACCTATCTGAACAGCTATAGCCTATTATGACATATAGACTATAAAAAAAGTCGATTGGTGGATCAAACAGGCCTAAATACAGAATCATTCCTGAATAAAGCCTAATTTATTTCAAATAAGTGTTATGGAATCCTGAACTCAAAACCAGCAGGTTCTTCTAAATAGAGTTGAGAATGTGGCATAATAGTTAGTAATGTGTACCTATGAGACTGAACTGTGAGCCAGGAAGTTCCTGATTTAAATCTGTGTTTCACATTTGATACCAATTCAGCCAATGATTTGAAGAAAGCTAGTCTCTCTAAGCTTCATCTTTTTTGTGTACTTATGTGAATGCTTCCTGTTGATGCTGATGTTCCTTTTGCCTTACCACTACTACTTATAAAATCTGCAAAATTGGTTGTAATTTACCTACCCAGCCACTACCCCACTTCTGGGGTAGTATGCAACTTCTGCTAGCGTGGGTGCATCAAAATATATAAGACAAGATTTTGCTAATGGTATGTGTTTCACAATTCTGGACTAATTTTTTGTCTTTTTTTCTAGGAAGACATCAGTAGGTCATATTAATCTAATATACTTCCTTAGTCTGGGTTTGCACTGCAGATAAGGAAGTTAGACCCTGTCAAACACATTGCAAAATAAGAAATATATTTTTGTACTTTCTCTATTTTTTTGTTCTGTGTTTCTTATAAATTGAATTCAGTGTGCGCTCAGCAAACTGGTTGTTAGCCCGGTTGAATCCCACCCCTGCCTGCAACTTATGGAAATTGATGAAGACCTTTGCTAAATAGCAAGTTGGTAGCTGAAAGAAGTCTTCAATAAAGGGGGATATTTTTAGATCAGAGTTGAAATGGGAGGTCCTTGGTACTTTCTGAACTTGGTTTTCTTGCAGACATATTTCATTACCTAAGCTAGGTTACATCCATAATCAGTACTCATCAATGAGCATCAACGTTCTTTTCATCAATTTAAAAAAAGTCACCCCCCCCCCCCAATTGGTGCCATTTGTCTCCTTTTTGGTACACCCCAGTTTATCTGTTGTTTTTGGGAGGTGATAAATACTCTTAGACTTTTAAACAATTATGTCAGTGTTTTTATATCTTTACTCTGTTTTACTTTACAACTGGTTTTACTTTGTATTAGTGCTCTCTTGCCAGTGGCTTTGTATAGGCATTTTTTTAAAAAAAATCCATGTGTGCAAATGAGCAAATTCTGGTTACTGGTTACTGAATAGTTAATATGTGTATCAAATTAAAACAAACCTTAGCAAGGACAGAGAAAGTTAAGTTGCTTTTTTAAAATTTCATTTTTTTGAGAGATGATATTAAAAAAGAAACATGATCAACAGAGTTAGTCAAATATCTTCTAAGAAGCAGTGACAGTGAAAGATGGAATGGATTAACATTGAGTCTCCAGAATTCTAATTATATGTTTTGTAATGGCATAGAATCCTGAAATAGTTCTTTTGTATTCTAGGGCTCCAATTTGACAGACATTTCAACCCAGCTTCTGCTTCAAGGAAACTTACTAAAAATCTCAGCCGGAAACATACAGGAGAGAACATTTTTTCTTTTTGATAACTTGCTCGTTTATTGCAAGCGGAAATCCAGGTGAGGGCACTGTCTATATCCGTTGCTCAGTTTCCTTAATAATAAATACAGGGAAATAAGTATTTTATGTTGTTTCTGGATAAGAAATTCTAATTCTTATGAAGACTCATCTTACATTTTAAGCTTTAGGGCTCTAGAGGTATGAATTTAGCAAAGAAGTGTGCAATCTTACCTTGGCCTGGGACTCTAATTTTTGGGAAGAGGGGGCAAAAGACACAGGGATGAAGCTGAGACCAAGTTTCTATATGCAACGCGAAGGAGTGTAGGAATCATTTGTTTTGTCGTTGTTTTAAAATAAGCTTTTATTTACAAAGAAGGATTCTTGGTGCTCTCTGAGCTTGATGGTTTACTTGGAGTCGTTTCATTATCATTAGGTATAGCATCATCAGTGTTAAAAGAAGTGGGATTGTTTTATTTTATATACTACTAGCCGATAACCTGGCATTGCCTGGGTATTTATTTATAGGGGGAAAATGTCCGGACCAAAGGTAATTTCTAATGTTGGATTTTCCCCCTTGTGGAGTACTGTGAAGCTGTTACCATGACAATTCCACTGCGCTGTACATTAGAAGCTATTTTAAGGCACAACAGACTGTATCTTAACAGAACACCACCCCGAGGAGTGTTAGGAGTGTCTTACCCTCACAGTATTTTTTTTTCTAGAGAGTAAGTCATCTGTGTAGCAAGTTTGGTTGAAATTGCTCAACCAAACTTATGCTGGAACACACACACACACACACACACACACACACACAGAGAGAACCATTTTTATATATACAGATTGGCTTCCCTGTCAATGTTGGTGGGAGTGTTCTTGGTGTTTCTTTGATTACGCTGTTGCTTACTGTTAGTTTGTTTCTCTGTGTTGGTAATTCCTCGATTGGGGTATTGTTTACTTAACATTCTTTTTATACTATGCTAAGCATACTCCAATAATATCTCAATAATATCTCTCTTAAAACATCAAGAATTTTTTATTTTATTTTTTGGACAATCATGATCAAGAAAGATCCAGGGATAACAGTTCAGAATATAGGTTGGAATTTACAATGGTCATATTCTTGTGTTGGAATTGTCTCTGGAGATTCTCAGTCATCCAGGTCATGGTTGTCCCAAAGGTGCTTCTCATCCAAGAGGCTTCTTCAGCTCTGAAGGTCTTTTGCTTCTTGGATGAGAATCGAAACGCCTTCAAAGAAAAACCAGAAAGTTCAGTTGCCTCTTGAAAAAAAAGCATCTTTGTGTAGGAGTTTATTTTTATTTATTTAGAAAATGTATTCAGCTATCCATCTTAAATACATAATGTGGTGGTGAGCAGCCCATACAAAAAAATACAAAAATTCAGAACCAATTAAAATAATCAATACAAGAAACAAATAGCCCTGACTCTAATACTTGGAGGGGGTGGGGAGAAACAGGTTATAACAGCCCTCTGGAATCCAACCTTGACAACTTAAGACTTGTGGACTTCAACTCCCAGAATTCCTCAGCCAGCTTTGCGCAAGTGAGAGTCAGTGGACGATACCGCCCTCTGAAAATAAGACCTGGTGCCTCTTTTCTGGCAAAAAAAAAAGACAGGGTCTTATTTTTGGAGAGAAACAGTAATATTTTGGTGACCTGTGGTATGAGTTTTTGCTGGCTTTATTCATACTCTTAAAGGAATTTAAGAGCATCCTCCTTTAAAGATGAAGGACAAAGCATGATGAAATAGAGCAGAAAGGGGAAAATATCTACTCTAAAGGTCTGTAGGTCAGTTAGGAACAGAATAGACTAATAGGCTAGACATTCTTCATTCTACAGTAACCTTCCCTAACCAACCTAGTAGCCTCTTACATGTATTAGACAATGTCATCCCATGACCATCCATGTGTTAAGCAAAAGCGTCCTCTATTCTTTACTAGTAAATCTTGACTTCCTCATTCATTGGAGTCTTCCTGAGTCTTTCTTTGTCAGCCTCCCTTCTCCCATTCAGTTTAGCAGTTTGGATTAATGCAGCCCCTCCCTTTCTGCAGGCAGTTTTCCCAGAACACTGAGTTTTGGGAAACAGAATGTTCTATTGCCTTTTGAGAGAGTGCTCTTGTTTGTACAGAACAGGCATCAGTGAGCAAGTTTTCTGCAGTTTGGCTTAGAGATCGATATGGCAGCACTGACACTTTCAGTTCCCCAAAGAGTTTGTGTTTATATTTCCTGTAATTCTAAAGCAAGCTCTATCCCATTCTCCAGAATCTGATTTTCATTAAAAGTAGAGGAGTTTTCTGCATGCTACCTGCTATTTAAGAGATATATTTAGATGTGGCAAGGCTGCTATAATTTGGGATGGTTTATCTCTCTCTGTCTGCTGTTTAAATTCAGTGCAGAATGAAGCTATTTACTTGCTGGTGTTAGTTAGCATCAGGCATCAACAAGTGACAGTGTTCAGCTACAGTGTTCAAATGTAGAACTTTATAACAAGTTTATATAATGAAAAAAAAAGTTTAATATCTAGTATACCTCAAACAGTGCTCTATGATGTATGTATATCTAGGCTGATATTAGAGCCACTTTTCCATGCTGCAGACACACACACACACACACACACACTCACTCACACACACACACACTGTAGATAGACTGGAGTCGAATTTACAGGATTATTTCACAGGTCTTTCGATTCATTATCAAGTGACTCCAGAAGAAGGTAGCGGTATTTGAAGGAGAAAACCACAGTGTTTTCTTTGCCTACTTAGTGCAGTTACTCACATACAACTGAAACAATGTTCTTTTGCATCATGGATAGAAATGTTCACATCCATGCAGATATGTGCGGGATTGTTGGGGGGCAGTGAAATCCGCTTTTCTAGTTAGAATTTATTGCTGTACTTTGGGTAACAAATTTACTTACTCACACTTTCTGTTTTGCAGTTCATAATTAGGTGGGTGAAAAATCACTGATTATTGCCACCTGCTCCTCCTTTATAAACTGGACTTTATGCTTTTCTGTTTTTTTAAAAAAACACTGCTTGGAATGTAATTTAGTCTGGTGGATACAAATGATTTAATATTGTAAAATAAAAATGAAACCAAATATTTCATGGCGTAATGGTTAGAATGCAGTACTGCAGGCTACTTCTGCTGACTGCCAGCAAATTGGCAGATCGAGTCTCACCAGGCTCAAGGTCGACTCAGCCTTCCATCCTTCTGAGGTGGGTAAAATGAGGACCCATATTGTTGGGAGCAATATGCTGACTCTGTAAACTGGTTGTAAAACATTGTGAAGTAGTATATAATTCTAAGTGCTAAGCTATTATGGTCATAGACCAGCATAAAAATAAGATTTTTTTTTAATGATATACTCCATTCCTTGCCCATTCCCTGACCTAAGTCTAAGAGAATCATCTTTAATTGACACATGATTATTATTAATCATGTGGGACAAAAAAAACAAGCACACAATCTATAATATTCAAAACTTTTTTTTACACTTAGTAGGTCAATCCAAACGGATAGCTATGAAGATTTCTGTTCTGCCATAGCTCAACTTTTGGATCCTCAAGAATACCCATCCAAAGTAATAGAAAGAAGAGCATGTGTATATTTGATGTCACATTTTATCTATTCATTCTTAAAAACACAAAGGTAAAAGGCTTGTCAGAACCTTGGACAGATCTCTGTGAAGTTGGCAACATACTGTAAACTCTTCCAAAACAATGACAACAAACAAAGAAAAACTCTGTTATTTCAGCAAAGTCCTTGACCTCAAATGTCTGTGGAGAGTCTCAGGCATCCAGGTCATGCAAAGTATCCCAAGATACTTTTCCAAGAGGAAACTGGATTTCTCTAAAAAAGCTTCTTGGATGAGAAGTGAAACATCTTCAAGGAAAACAAAACCCAGGAGCCTCCCGAAAAAGCACCTTTGGGACTTGACCCCAAATGGTCTGCATAATTATTATGTAGTCTCCAACTCTCCATTTTTGAGGAAGATTGTGGAGAAGGTAGCCAGTCTGCAGTTGATGATAATCCTGTTAAAGTGGATTATTTAGTTCTTTTTCAGTCAAGTTTCAGGCCAGGATTTAGTATTAAGGCAGCCTTGGTCATGCTGTAGATGCCTGTGATGGAACTGAGATGGGGTGGTGCATCTATCCTGGTACTCCTTGATTTCTCAATGGCTTTCAGTTCCATTAATAATGGTATCTTTCTAAGCCACCTCCATGTTTTGGGGATAGGGACCACTGTTTTACAGAGGTTGTTTTCCTTTCTGTAGGGATGGTTTCAATTGGTATTGGTTGGGTGAAAGCGATTGCTCCCTAGGTATCTGCTTTGTGGGTTGCTAGGCCAGCTGAATGAGACTGTTGAGCCTCTGTCTTGAGACTATGCAGGGTGTAAATGGGGAAGAACTGTCTCTGACTTTTTCCTGTTAAGGCTAAGTGACTGTGTTGGGGCAGCTAGATCTGGGGAAACTTTGGAGTGGGTAGCACTTCCTCAGTCAAGAGTAATGTGCAATCTGAGGGATGTTCCTGGACTCAGAGCTTTTGCTCAATGAACAGTTGCGTCCAGGAAGCCCTTTACACAGCTTTGTTTGGCATAGCAGTTGTGCTCTCGCCTAGCTCGGGAAACCTTTCAGACATGCCTTGGCCACCTCACAACTTGACAAATGTAAAGCACTATATGTGGTGCTGCCCTTGAAGGCCATCTGAAACTTGAAAATGTTATTTATTAAACTTATTTATAAGATTTATGTGGCTGACCATCTTAAAACAAAATTCTGGGCAGTTCACAATTACAACCAGATCAGAATAGCAATAGCACTTATATACCGCTTTACAGTGCTTTACAGCCCTCTATAAGCAGTTTTCCAGATTCAGCCTATTGCCCCCAACAATCTGGGTCCTCATTTTACCAACCTTGGAAGGATGGAAGGCTGAGTCAACCTTCAGCCTGGTGAGAATCAAACTGCCAAATTGCAGGCAGCTGGCAGGCAGCAGAAATAGCCTGCTGTACTGCACTCTAACCACTGTGCTACTGTGCCTCATGTATTTAGGATATAGAATGTATATAGCATGTATATAGAATGTAGCAGTGCAGACAGTGATGGGTATGCCTCAACATGCCCATGTAACATATCTGCTCCACAAGATAAAAGAGTGCCAGTTTGTTTCCAGATGCATTTCAAGGTCCGGTTCATTACTAAGAAAGCCTTATACAATTAAGGCTTGGTTACTTGAGGGACCACCCATAGTATCTACTAGATGATTTGATCAAACAGGTTTGCCATTGTCTTGGTTCCTTCAATTACCATATTTTCGGAGTATAGGACGCACGTTTTCCCCTCACAAAAGAGTCTGAAAATCTGGGTGCGTCTTATACATTGAATACAGCATTTTTTTGCCTCCTGAAACCCCACCCCCTTTGCAAAAATGGCCCTGCAGAGCCTGTGGAAGGCTTTCAGAGAGCTCCTGCGGGCTGGGGAAGGCAGAAATGAGTGAAAAATGGGCCCCACCCCCCAGGAACACTCTGAAAGCCCCCTAAAGGGTATTCATGCCTTTTGGGGAAAACAAACGGGCCCGTTTTCATGAAAAATGGGGCCGTTTTTGGGAGATTTGCAGAGTGCAAAAACTTAAAAAAAAAAAGCCTCTTCATAACCATGGTGCGTCTTATACTCCGAAAAATGCGGAACAGTACTGTCCACCTTGGAAATGCACTATTTTGCCATAATATTTGTCCTCTGAAATGAAGTTCCCACCAAGATCCGGATGGACCCCTCCCCCATCCTGCCGGTATTTCAGAAGGTTTTGAAGTGCTGGCTTTTCACCCTGGCCTTTGGTGAAAGGGATTGAAGTCCCCCCTTCTGCAGGTTTGCTTCTTGCTGTTGCCTGTGTTTGGTCAAATTTGCTTCTTTGTTTTTATCATTGTCATCTACAATGATGTGCTGCCATGGTATTAAATGGTGATTAAGAAAACTATGTGGACAAGTTTATGTTCTACTTGTGTGCTTCTCAGAGGCATCTTGACCAGCCTTGAGGGAGAAGATAGTGCTGAGTTTGATCCAGCAGGACTCTTATTATTCATTTCTTATGTGTTCTCTACTTTTAGCATCATCATCATCATCATCATCTCTGCTTAAACGAAATCTTCTGACTCAGCATCCTTTTTTTTGGTTGACCTTTGAGAACTTTCGTCTTAAATCAAATTAAGCAACCACTAAACAAAAGCAATTGAGAAGTGGACAAATACATAAATCAATACAATGCAAGCACACATACTTGCACACATACATATATAGCTAACTAACCACTCTAATATTACTATGGCTTCAGATCCTGTCATAAAGATGGATTATATTTTTAGCTGCCAACTGTTCCTCTGCCATCTGTCATTATGTGCCTGCATCGTTGCCTTTATAAAACACACCTCCACAACGGCTTTATGATACAGTATTTATGGTTACGTGGTTACCAGTACAGGGGGTGGCATATATTATACTCCTATCCCCATCCCAATTTCAGGTGGCAGGATGTTTGTAAGGGGTAAGTTGTTGCGTTGAAACTGTCCAATACATAATAAACATCCTTGTTCACTACATATTCATTAACTACAGAGTTGCTGGGAAGAAAACATCTAAGCGTACTAAGTCTATCAATGGATCCCTCTACATTTTCAGAGGGCGAATAAACACAGAAGTAATGGAGGTTGAGAATGTGGAAGATGGGACAGGTAAGGACCAATTGATTTTTGTCTCAAAAGGACAAGTTGTGTTCTTCTTTTTTGACTCTTAGTGGAATTGTATGCACCCTTTCAGAGGTGATTTGGGGGTGGGCGGGTGTCTTCCTGAATTCAATTTATGAGGTGATGGCTGTGGTATGGTTGCAGCATCTCATGGTCATAATTTGATCATAATTTGTCACCACCTACCTGCTTTTCCATTGACTCTGCTTGTTGGAAAACAGCAGTGAAGATTGCAAATGGCAATTAGATGACTGTGACATACTGCAGGGTCACGATTGTGAGCCAGTTGCCAAGTGTCTGAATTTTGATCATGTGACAACAGGTGTGCTGTGATGGCTGCATATCAGGACCTATGGTAAGTCTTCCACATGTAGCACCATCATAACTTCTAATGCTCACTGAATGAGTGGTCATTCAATGAGAATTACCTGTACATATTAATGTTGCTTATATTGCATGTATATTTATTTCCCTGGAGTAAGGTGGCCAATAAGTTTAAATGAATAAGCAAATGTATTATTCTGGAGGGTGTTGTCTTTAGTTTATGAAATGATTTTGAATGTTAGCTGCTCCGAGTCTTCAGGAATGGGTGCATAGAAATTAAGTAAGTAAGCAAACAAATGAACAAATCTATTTTATTTGTCAAAGAAAAATCCAGTTGTTTTCTTGGCAGACGTCACTTTAGTTTGGATTGAATGCATTTCTGAAGTGGTATTAAAATTCCAAGTCTCTGTTAATACATTCAACTAGGTTTGGTAAAGATCTAGAAAATCCATCCCCAGAAAAAGCTTAGCAACTCTTAACTTTGCTAAATTATAGTTAGTTGGTAGTTCATTTTAGCACTAACCCTAAAATGTGTTAATTCACTCACCAGATTAAACCAAGGACCTGAAAATTAATGTAGTCCAAAGTGTACCAATGTAAAAACTCTGTCACTAAAGTATTATTGATTTGTAGTCAGTCTGAACTCCTTAAGGTTAAAAGCAATTCAGATCAACTGTTCTAATTCTGGTTCAAGTAACCATTAGATGAAGCTGAGTTGACTCTATCACAGTGCTGGGTTCCGGGTGGTATGGCCCGGTATGAGTGTACTGGTGGCAGCTGGGAGCAGCGGCCACTGTACCGGAATGCCACTCGCCCATGTTCCTTACTGCTTTTTGAGGGAAATGGGCCAATTGTGCCTGCGCGCACATTGTACGGCACCTGCATGACCTCCGTCAAGTAGTTGGAGCATCACAGGGCGGTGGCGTACGCATGCGTGCACGGCGTGTGTGCCCGAGGTGGATGCCGGCCCCGTCACAGTGTACCCGTTGCAACGGGATCTGGAATACACCACTGCTCTATCACTTGATATAATAGATACCTTTTCATTAATCATTCTCCTACCTGATTTTGGAATACTCTCAGTATTATTTTCACAATTCCCCACACAAGGTATTTCAGTGGCATGCAAGATAGTGTAGGAAGTTATCACCCAGCCCTCCCCCAGAAAAATGAAATATCCTAGGAAATATTGAAAAGGCAGAATATTTCTCTGGATGTGAAAAGAAATATGTTTCAAAAAGACAAGGTAACTCTCCCTGCAGCTTCCTGCCCCCACCTTTTGTCCATGAGCCATTAAAGGCCAAGCTAGTCCACTTTACATAATAAAGAGTTCTCCTCTTCAGCTCCAGAGTGATGGGATTAAGGCAGGATAATATTGCCTTTTACTCAACTGACCACATGGCATCTGAGAATTCAACCAAACCTGGATTCAAAACTCAGCCTAGATGGTTGCCCTTGCATGGGCCCATGGGAGTCTGGCAACCAATCAGAATACATTTCTTACACAGGAACAGGAAACAGATAGGTGGGGCCGAACAGATTATAAAAATCCCTGCAAGCCCTTCTTCAGCCTCTTCTCTTCTCTTCCCTTCCCTTCTCTTTTCCACCAACATTGAAGCATGTGATCACCTTTTCTGTTCAGGACTCAAGCCATGCGGTCCTGTCCACCATTAAAACCATCTTTCCAAGCAGCCTCCATGTCTCCAGTGTCTTTTTCCCCACTTGGAGCCAAACCCAGAAGGACATTTCTTCCAACAATAGGAACCAGGTTTCATTCGATCTGTGTTCCAATTCAATATCTAAATATTGTGATGAAACTTTTGGAACACCTATTAGCTGTCTCTATTACTGCCATAAAAATGGACAATGGTGAAGCCCAGGTTGAATTTATTTTCCTTTTAGGCTCCAGGTTTGCACTCACTCTCTTCTTGGTCCATTTGTCATTTTACAGCTGATTATCACAGTAATGGTTACACAGTAACAAATGGATGGAAGATACACAACACGGCAAAAAACAAATGGTTTGTCTGTATGGCCAAGACAGCAGAGGACAAACAGAAATGGCTGGATGCTATAATCAAGGAGCGGGAACAAAGAGAAAGTAAGTTTGTGGCTGACACTTTTTATATTTTAGAAACAAAAGTCGCTATACCTTTGCAGAATTTTCCCATCTAAAAAAGGAGCAGCTTATTTTCATTGTCATAGTCAATAAATAAATAAATATGGTGATGGCGGTACAAAGGTATAATTTAAGCATCTACAATGTAGAAAGTTTCTCCCTTAAAACAGATTCAGAGATGTGGCGCTCAAGTACTCTTGGCATATATAAAGTCATATTTGAGTTTATTTTGCACAACATGTGAAAGTTTTATGTCTCTTGTTTTATAAGCAAATAAGTACTGTATTTTTCAGAATATAAGACACACCTTAGTTTTTGGAGAGGAAAATAGGGGGGGAAATTCTGCCTACCAGGTATTCATCTGGCTTAGTCTGCTTAGCTTCAGCATATAGATTTGCTGGTTTTGAGAGCTAGCATGCTTTTTATCCCCTGGTTGGGGATAAAAAAACAGCTTCTAAAGCACAGAGAGAGAAGCAAGAGAAAAGCAGGCAAATCGGATGATCACTTCCCTCCTTAGCGCCTCATTAGGGCTAAAAAAAGGTTTGAAAAAGCTACTTTCAGAGTATAAGAAGCACCCAAATTTTCAGCCTCTTTTAGGGGGAAAAGTATGCCTTATACTCCGAAAAATATGGTAATTTTATTATTTATTTATTTGTGAAATTTATATAGCCACCCAGCTCACAAATGTGATTCTAGATGGCATACAGTAAAAACAGAACGATAAAACATATCTTAAATAACCTTTAAAAACAATAAAACCTACACATAAGACCACAGGAGAGTGTTAAAAATTAATATATAAGAAAGCCTTGTTGCAGGCTCTTTTGTTTCCAAGGGATTCCCGAGTCTGCTGTAATATGTTCTGGAAAGGAATGTATATTAGTATTCCTTATGCTAATAACTATGGAAAAACTATAATAGTTTTTACAACATACATTTCGTTAAGGTTCTGGCATTTACTTGTATTATTAAACTCTTTTAAAATCTCCCATATGCCATGAAAAATTGACCATGGATGCAATTCAAACTGACACAGTTACTCCATTGAAATTATGACAGCATTTTGGGCACTTGCCAACTTATTCGCACCTGCAACCAGTTGTAACATCCTGGCTTGTGAACCTGATTTGTGATGCGTTTTGCTGGTTTCTGGCAAAAGAAAAGCCTCAACCTATTCAAGGGAGTGGATTTGGACTTATGATATGATTCACTTAACAACCATGTGATTCACTTAACAATTCCGTGATCTTTTTTTTAAACAAATGGTGGCAAAAATAGTTTTAAAATAAAGTCTAGTCATATGGTGCTTTGACTTAGAAATGAAAAATTCCACTCCCAATTGTGGTAGTAAATTGAGAACTTACCTGTAGCCCTATTCCCTTGTTTTTCACCCAAAGTCATAAAAGCAAGTGAGGTAGCAGTTCCTGTTACCTACATGTCTACAGAGATTATTAAAAAAAACACCACACACAAACTATGGCTAATTTTATTGCATAATGACAAGAAATTCAAGCAAAACATTGGACTTGCTGGATGTTTTTTCCCACTTCCTTGCTTACAAGACAAGTATGTTGTTGTTAGTTGCGAAGTCATGTCTGACCCATCGTGACCCCATGGACAACGTGCCTCCAGGCCTTCCTGTCCTCTACCATCCTCTGGAGTCCATTTAAACTCACGCTGACTGCTTCGGTGACTCCATCCAGCCACCTCATTCTCTGTCGTTCCCTTCTTCTTTTGCCCTCAATCTTTCCCAGCATTAAGGTCTTTTCCAGTGAGTCCTTCCTTCTCATTAGGTGGCCAAAGTATTGAGTTTCATGTTCAGGATCTGGCCTTCTAAAGAACAGTCGGGTGATCTCCTCTAGGACTGACCGGTTTGATCTCCTTGCAGTCCAAGGAACTCGCAGGAGTCTTCTCCAGCACCATAGTTCAAAGGTCCTAATTCTTTGGTTCTGAGCATTTCTTATGGTCCAACTTTCACAGACATACATTGCAACTGGGAAAACTGGGAAGTAAAATATAGCCCAAAGCAAAATGATGTATTGCTATCTGCGGGTAAGATATCTGTTTGCATTTATGACTGCAAAGAAAACTATTGCTGATTTACTCTTATATGAATAATTGCATTACCACTGCAAGAGCTTGCCAGCAAAACCTAAATTCAAATGCCGTTTGAAGGTAACTGCAACTATATATAAATATAAGAGGATATACAAAGTGTAAACCTATACACTAAATATCAGCAGTCAAATCCAAACCAGCTGTTGAATCAAGATGGTCCATTAGGTTGTTGCATAGAAAAATTTTTCAAGCCCATACCCAAGAATCTCGTCAAGAAAAGTTCTTCACTAAAGTGGTGGCCAGATAATTCAGTGGAATCCAAGAGGAGTTGGGCTTGGACCCTTTGTGGGAATGCAATGACTCTAAACCAGGGGTGTCCAAACTTGGGAATTTTAAGACTTGTGGACTTCAACTCCCAGAATTCCCCAGCCAGCCATGCTGGCTGGGGAATTCTGGGAGTTGAAGTCCACAAGTCTTAAAGTTCCCAAGTTTGGACACCCCTGCTCTAAACTGTTGATGCACTTGACCTCACCCCCAACTCTGTCTATTGTTCTTCTTTACCAAGAATGAAATCTTTGCAGTTCTAAATGTATTTTGATCAAGATCAGCATTGCATAAGAGTTTAGGGAGAATATAAATCAACCCAAACAACCAGGCATTTGATTGTTAGTTGATTGTAATATTAATTTCAGCAATTCTTTTTTTTAATTTTCTTTTTAAAATTTTCTTAACTCAATTACTCAGCATAGTGGGAAATAAATTTTTAATGCAACAAAATGAATAAGACTAATGCGGCGTGGTATATACACACTTTACATATACAGCACACTAAGTTGGTGTCATGGTTAAGACATCAGGTAGAAACCAGGAGATCAGGAGTTTTAATCCTGCCTTAGGCCTAAAGCCAACTGGATGACCTTGGGCCAACCACTTCTCTCAACCCAAGGAAGGAGACAGTTTCAAACCACTTTTCAAAATCCTTGCCAAGAAAAGGGCAGCGACTTGTCCAGGCAGTCTCTGATAATTGGACATGGTTGAACAGAAGAAAAAAATAATAATATTCAACTTATAACCTTGAGTCACTGGTTGACTTGGGCAGTCATAGAAATTGAATGAATGAATGAATATAAATAAATGAATAAATAAATAAATAAATAAATAAATACATACATACATACATAACCTCAGAAGTATTAGCAATAAATACATGTACAGTGAAGTAGATTAGTCCATGTTGCATTCATATAACCTTTTTACTGTTTTTTTCATCTTTTTTTACCAGCTTTCTTTCTTAGTCTGCATGATTCTGATAGAACTCATATTAAAAAGCAGCAAATTAAAATGTCCTGGCAAGTGTGAATTACTCAGTGACAGTAATATGTAGTAGTAATAGTATGTTAAGTGTTTTAATATATTAAACTAGCACATAAAAACAATACTTGCACAATCAGTAGGATTATCTTTTTTAAAGAGAGCCTAATGGGTTTTCTTTCTTTAGGAGGAAGGGACTATTATAGAATCCTCACATAATGCGAAGCCGTAACATGCAAATTTAAACAAACAGACCTATACCAATTTAAAAGAGCCAACAATACTTAGTTCTGTATTATCTTTTCATCCAGTCACTAGCTTTCTTGAGGTTTTGGTACAACTAGACAACCTCAGATCCTTTAGGGCAGGGCTGTCAAATTTGCAGCCCATGGGCTGGATGCGTAACGCACTGGCCATGCCCATGCACGGTTTAGCGAAGGGGAAAATTGCGATATGGTACGTGACACCACCATGATGGTGCGAATTTGAGACCCCTGTATTAGGGCATTATTTCAGACATACAGTACTTCTTTATCTAAACAGAGAAACAGAATGACCATAGGTGGGCAGAAAAGTAGTGGGAGACAGAGCAATCTCCATCTTCCTCTCAGCATCCCTCAGTGAGTTTCCATGTGGGGAAGCTGATTGGGAGCATTAGAAATGAATGTCACCTGGCTGTGACTGACAGTGGTTACAACATTGCCAGTTTTTAATACCATGTGAGTAATGGGTCCTAACTTTTGAACGTGTTCTTTAAGTTAGCTCATTTGAGTTAATTTGATTAGCAAAATTGATGCAGTATGATGCACCATGTCACCTAATTAAAGGTTGCGAACAAACTAACAGGAGAGTTTTAGTAGTGCATACATTCTTTATTGATCTTGTTTTTCAAACTTTGTTAATCTTCTACATGTGAAGGCTTTACTGTCTTCCAAAACACTGATGTAATGGAATGCGTGAAGACCTTGAGGAATGAGGAGAAGATATGTTTTCTATGTAACAATCAGATAAGAGAGGCAGGAGACCCCAATGGCTTAACAGATAGAGTAACAAATTTAGGAAGGACCCACCCTAAAGGATCAAGAAGTTAAAAGTGTCAGTGGGAAGTTTATACTTTCAACTTTGCAAGATTCTTCTAATGTGTACTTACATTATAAAGAATTAGTTCATCTGCTTATGTTCCCTGTCTGGTTTACCTGGGAGGGCTGACAATTAGAGATTCATTTGTTTGCCTAGAGGCAATTTCTATTTGTCAAAGATAAGAAGAAAATCAAGGAGGTTTTAGGCATGAATTCAACATTTTATTGAAAACCAATCCCATCTGGTTGAGATACTTCAACAGCCAAGCCATTATCAGCACCAAGACAAAATGTTTTATGCTCTAACCAGATGAGCAAGGGATGCGTTGCAATCTTCTCCTTACCTCAGAGCTTAGGGAATTCGATGATGTAGTTGCAAATTGAGAATGTGTTGAATTACACAGACTGCTTTCTATCCCAATCTGACTTTGCAAATTACCTTTGGCAGAATTTGTCAGCAAGTGTTTTGGAGTAATGTATTATAGAATGGAGGGAAGAAGGCAATTGGCCAGAATGTCCCTCTCCCCTGCAAATAGTTTCAGTAGAAATCTGATCACGAAAACAGTTCTGAATTGCACTGGACATAATACTACACTTTCTCTAATTAGATCAGAAACTTGATGCAGTCTATTCAGTATATTTATGATTGACTTGGATGCGTTGTCAATATACACAACCTTAGTTGTGATGGAAGGTAATGAACGGCTTCCATTGAAAAAGGATAGAAAAGAAGCTTCAGATTTACCCTTACTCTATTTAGGGGAGAAGAAGTGTCTATTCACAACTGAGAAGCTTGTTTTTGTCTCTCTTGTTTACAAAATTATTTCCACCGAGGAAAGGAAAATGTTTGTGATCTAGTTGGTATTAGGCCAACCTTTTTTTTTGGATCAAGTTTATCTGGGAAGTGTTTATGGAAGATTCTGCTTTTGTTTTCTAGGTCTGAAGCTAGGCATGGAGAGAGATGCTTATGCTATGATTGCTGAGAAAGGAGAAAAACTGTATCACATGATGACGAACAAGAAAGTGAATCTTATCAAAGACAGGAGGAGAAAATTAAGCACTGTTCCCAAGTGCTTTTTTGGCAAGTAAGTGATTTTGGTTTGAATGGAGCCTTTCTTTCCAATTAACTGAAAGGACTATGAGTTTTCTGTGAATGGTTTGTGGAGCCAAATCAGATGTGCTTTGATGGAACTTAATTGGAAAGGTCTTTAACCCCTATTACAGTTAATTTATTAAAATTAATCATTCATTCCTAAATAATGCCCTTGGATTATGTAATGGCAGCAGATTCTTTTGGATGTGAGAGACAAGATCACTAGAAAAGGAAGGAATCAAATGCAAAACAAACACGTACAATCTGAAAATAGTTTCGACAGCCTATCTTGTCCAGCCTTCCTTCTCTCCTGACCCCGTCTTTTTGCTCAGAAAAAGGGTACTCTTGGCAGTTGTTTTGTCTTATAATGTTGAATTTAAAATGCAGAAATAAAAGTAGATGATGCCTCTGCTGTCTCTTTATTCTCTGGGAAGCATCCCATTCCTCCTGGGATTCTACATTACATTATAATCGGACATTTCATGGGCATGGAGTACAGCATCTTCTTCTAATAGACAAAACACAACTGCAGGGATTACTTTCCCTGATGGGAAAAGCTGTGCCAGGATGATTAGTTAGACTCCATTCATGGGTCTAGATCAGAAGTGTCAAACTCTCATCGTCACAGCATCGTCATGTGATGTATCGTGACTCCCCCCCCTTTTCGCTAACACAGGCGTAGGCGTGGTCAGTGCATGACGTATCTAGCCCACAGGATTGTCAGTCCTAGTCTAGATACTGTCAGCATTAAGGTTCTGAGTTGATCCACAACATATTTTGAATGAATATTGTGGTGTCAAGCTCGATTGTGTCACATGATCTATCATGATGTAGCGTGATGTTTTTTGCCTTCATAGAGCTGGGGCAGGCATGGCCTGTGCGTGACTCATCCAGCCTTTGGGATTCCAGTTTGATACCCCTGCATTAAATCATGAGGGATCTCTTGTTTGTTTTATACAATAATACAATAGTAGAGTTGGAAGGGACCTTGGAGGTCTTCTAGTCCAACCCCCTGCCTAGGCAGGAAATCCTATACCGTTTCAGACAAATAGCGATCCAACATCTTCTTAAAGACTTCCAGTGTTGGGGCATTCACAACTTCTGGAGGCAAGCTGTTCCACTGATTAATTGTTCTAACTGTCAGGAAGTTTCTCCTCAGTTCTAAGTTGCTTCTCTCCTTAATTAGTTTCCACCCATTGCTTCTTGTTCTACCCTCAGGTGCCTTGGAGAATAGTTTGACTCCCTCCTCCCGTTTTGCTGTGGAAGCTGTCTTTTCCAAATGCCTGTAGAAGGTGTTAGTTAGATCTTGCAATAATTTTTCTTGAGGTGCATGAAATATTTCACACTGTAGGTTACTTTTTGTTTCCATCCTGCTTTTGTCTAGTACGAGCTTTAAAAATATCTCTCTATAAGTACTTTAATGCTTCCCCACCTTTTTTTAAAACAAAAGACCCCACCCCCATTTTGATCTGAAACTTATTCCTTTATGCATTCTAATTCCAAATTCACATATCTAACTATAAACAAGGTTTCATCCTTCCACGTAGCAATCTTTCTGCCTTGCCCATAACTGCCAAACCTATGAAAGATAAGAATAGAATGGTGAGCTTCTAACTTAACTTTAGCAGTCAGCTTGCTTTTCATAACAGATCAGTTAATTCATATCTGTTCATCTTACTATGCTCCCCCCCCCCATTCAAAATATGGTCTGCACATTTTCTTGCTATTCTGATCTCAAACCACTAACATTGCATCTTGTCACGCACAGCAAGTGGGACTTTTATAGTTTGTTTGACAGATCTCGGAGTATACAAAGTTGTTGGTAGAGAACTTAATATTGGTTCCAAACATAGCTGCTCTTTTTCTGAAGGCCTTACTTGTCCACGACCTTCCTAATCTTTCTTCTTGCATCAGTGCAAATTTGCTTTCTTATGAATTGCATCCTTCTGACTAGGACCACACAGAAGTCAATGTGCAGGACCCGATCCTTCAAAATCTTTTTCACTAGTCTTGTTTCTTTGGTAATATCTTCTGCTGAGGTCACAGAGATAATAGGAGTTTTTAACTTACAGAGTTAGTCTTAAACTTGGGACCATATCTAGGACCAGAATTTGCATTGCTAAGCCAGGCAGTTATTAAATAAATTGTGCCCAGTTTTACATCCTTTTCTGCCATAGTTAAGCAAATCACAACAGTTGTTAAATGAAACAAGGTCATTTAGCAAATCTGACTTCCCCCATTGGCTTTGCTTGTTGGAAGCTGACAATCTCATGTCCCCAGGATGTTGCCACTTTCATAAATATCTGCCGGTTGACGAGTGCCAAAATTTTGATCGTGTGACATGGGAGTGCTACAATGGTTTGTAAGTGCGAAGAGTGGCTTCACGGTGGCCATGTTATTCTTGGGTCCCAGCATAAAAGGCAATCCTGGCTTCTCTGTTCCCCGCCAGAATGGCTGCCCTGGGCCGCCAGGCACACCAGGGCTGACTTTTAGTTTTTCAAAACCAACACACTTCTTATACCTAGTTGGAGCTATTATTAAATTCACCTTTCTTCCAGTAATCATAGACATGGCTCAAAGGAAAACCATAAACATGAGCACATGAGTTAAGTTACACACTGTGGGGAGAAGATGGAAACTCTGTATGAAATATCATTGGAAGCAGTAGCCCTGCTTTCTTAGAAGGTATTCTTTCTTCTCTGAATGAATGACTGCAATGCTATGTCGTAACGCATAAGCCACAACTCCGATCCAGACAGACTGCAGCTGTTTTGTAGCCATGGATGAACAAGAAAGAGATTGGGCAAAGAAAAAAGGAAAAAAAAAAACCCTTGATGAATGGGGCATTACCCTTATTCCTGAGGGAATTTGGTAGTTTGCCAAGTGAAAAATCGGTTATTTCAAAGCTCTGCAAAAGCCAGGCAAAGCATGAAAGTGCACCCCTGCGGAGGAAATAGATGTACAATAAAATAGCTGTAATTCTTGCCATTTGTGTATGTCGCTTGCTTATCCAAACCATGCCTCCAGTTGCAGTGAATTTGACTCTACAATTTCAACATGTTTTAGGAACGGCTGACTCATCCAAGCCACAGGTAGTCTGTTTCAGGGGGGGGGGGGGAAACCCAAAGAAATAAATAACATTTTAAAATTCATTTAGGGGAATAAAAAAAGAAAGGCTATATTAACTAATTGCAGGACTTCTCAGTAGTTAGTGTGGCTGAACATAATTTCTGTATGTTGAAATTACTGTCTAAACAGGATGAGATTTAATAGGAATTGTAGAAAGACAGCTGGAATATCTGAAAGGCACTGGAATGGAAAAAAGTTGATCAGAGTTAACAAATTGGGTAGATACAGTTTTCTGATGTTTATGGATGACCCGTAAAGAACACCAGTCTCTACCAGATGTCTTTGGAGATTCTCAGTCATTCAGGTCAAGGTTGTCCCAAAGGTGCTTTTTCAAAAAGCAACTGGACTTTCTTTATTTTTGCTTGGTGTGTTTGCTTCTCATCCAAGAAGCTTCTTCAGTTCTTCTTATCCATAGTAAAATTCTGGAACAAAGGAAATAAATAAAAGATAAGTTAGGTTGCTGACTTCTTTATTGTAATTTGACAATATTTTATTATTTAACTTTATTATTCATGTCATTGAATAAATGACATGAATTTCTGCATTCCAGTAGAAGAGAATATATGTAGTTCAGGATTGAACTATGGAGTCTTGGGCCATTCTGACCTTAATTGTTCATTTGCAGACCTTTCATTACCCAGCTAGATAACGTCCTCAGTGTGAATAGGTATGGAGTTTCCCCCCATTTTTATATACATTAGCTTGCCCTGCTGTTTTGATGGGATTTTGTCCTAATCAAGGAACTACCAATTATATTTTTACAGTCGAGATTTAGGAATTCAATCCAAGTGGTAATTTTAAAGAAGGCAGAACATGCAAATGAGACAGTAACAATACAAATTAATACATTTTTTTCCCATCTTGCATCCATATTTTCTTAGACTGCAGCCTCTGGCATGCAATTCAGAAGCCCAAGTGTTAATCACGGATTAATTGCAGAAGTAGTCTCGATGACCTTTAAGGTGACTGTAGAAATATCAATACTTTATTACACAGATAACTTTTGTGTCAAAGTTATGAGTGACTGAGAGATATGCCTTTCTTTATACACAATCAGCACATATTGAGTAAATCTATAACCATAATATGTTCATACATTTTAAATAAAAAGTTAACACACTCAATTTGGCAGATGATTTAAATAGGATGCATTTTGTGTAAAATTTGCAGTGTTTTATTTTAGGAATTGATCATTAGGAGAGAAAGCTAAAGGCTGATATAGAGATGTCACTATTCAAAGATCATGCATGCACCAACTCAGGAAAGATTCATAGAATGCTGCCTTGTCAGCCTGTTTAAAGACATTACGAAGGCTCCTTGAAGTAGACCAGGTGAACAGAAAATGATTGGCTAAGAGTCTCTCTCGGCATTTTGTGAAGGGGGCAGGAATTTGAACATCAGCATTCTAACCACCATGTGGCTTCCATGTGAATATGCTTTGCTTTACCTGGTAGAGAGAAAAATGCCTTGGGTCATGTCACATCTTGCACATTTATTTTTTGCCTTAAGGAAATAGGAAACTAGCTTCATTAGTTAAACTGCTTCTCTTTTTCTTTCCAGTGAGTTTGTTTGTTGGTTGAAAGAAATTGGGGAGATAAGCAAACCAGAAGAAGGGGTCAATCTGGGACAAGCTCTGCTGGAGAACGGCATCATTCATCATGGTAAGTATTTTATATTTTAGCATAAAATTACATCAGATGTAATAATGTTAAATTAAATTAAAGAAACCTAAAAGAAGCCAAATATATACTAATCTTTCAATCAGAACTTTGGGAGGCTCCCTAATTGGAGGAGCTTATTTTAACATTTTTATAGATTGCTTTTCATTTGCTATAGTTTCCAGAAATAATATAATACTATAAATTTGTGGCCAACATAAATATGTGTGTATTTGAAAGAGTTCCTAAAACAAACCAGGGCCAGTGATGCCACCAAAAGGTTGAGGTAAAAGTTTCCCCTGTCCTGTCATGTCCGATTCTAGTGGGGCGATGCTCATCTCTGTTTCTTAGTTGAGGGAGTCAGCTTTGTCCAAATACATTTCTGTGATGATGTGGCCAGCATGATTATATGCCAAAGCCCATGGAACGCTATTAAATTCCCAACAAAGTGATGCCTATTTATTTACTTGCATTTGCATGCTTTTGAACTGCCCGTTGGGCAGGAGCTGAGGCAAGTAAGGGCGCAGGGCTCGGGGCTCAAACCTGGACTGTCAGCTGACAAGCTCAGCGTCTTTAACTGCTGAAGCATCGCGCCCATTGTATGTGTGTGTGTGTGTATAATGGAGGTTATTGAAGTATCAATACCAACCCTGCTCAGAGTGATTCTATGAGGGAGATGGCTAGTGTCTAAATATGATGAATAAGTAAATAAATTAAATATTGTGTGTGTGTGTGTGTGTAATATTATATATATTATTTTTAATAGTTTTCTGTAATTAAAAGTAAGCTGTAATTTAAGATAAATTTTAAGGTTCAACCTCTCTTTTAGATTGCAAAATAGAATAATGCATTTGGCATTGTAGTTCTGTATGCATATTCTTCAATAGTAGATTCCATTGTGTCTCATGGTGTTTATCACAAAAATAGGAACAAAAAATGCAGACTAAATACGTTCTAATTTAAAATTTCTAAATTCTAATTTGAAGAAATGCAGTAGGCGTTACTTCCAGGTAAGCAATTGTGATCATCTCTTCAAGTCTAGTTTGTGCGATATTAAATCAAACATTTACTTCACAAGTGGTAGCCTTTAGCCAGTGGACAAGCATGTGGCAAACTGAGGGGACAACATTATTTGTGCTTGTGACAAACTCTGCTGAAATTTAACAGTGCATCATCCAAGATGACTTCAGTTTAATTCAGTATTAGAATTAGAATAATTCAGCCCAAAGCTTATGTTACATTATGTTTTTGCGTAGAGTGGTAAAATTTTATGGCAAAGCTAAAATAATACTATATATCTAAGGCTTAGAACCTTACCAGTTTTTTCCCCTTTGTTTCCTGTGCTGATCTACCATTGTAATAAATTGCTCCCATCTTGCGGGTTGCACATTTTTAGATCTAAGAAGCAGATGTTTACATACATATCAAGATGTGTCATTGAGCAAATGAATATGTTGAACAGATGCATTTGTTCACAGAGCCATAATTTGTTTTTCCTCTCAGAATGCCCATGGGTAGCACAATCAAAATCTGTTTCTAGTGTGTGAAATAACTCTCCAGTAGTTTGCTGGATGGGCAGGATATTCTCCTTCAACAATGAGACCCAGAACTTGTTCTTCTCCTGCTACTTCCCAATAACAGTATCAGTTTCTTATTTAAGCAGCAGGGTTGCCTGCTGCAACCGTCAGGTGTTCAAAGCTGGAAAATTAACTTCAAAGTAATGAGGCATTTTCTTCCTAAAGAATTTGAGTCATCTTAATTCCTATGCCAGTGATGGTTTAGCTTTTTGTCCTCGCATGCCCACACCCATAATACAATGCGCGCACATTATTTTCTCGATGGCTTGTATAATGTTTTAACTGCATTTTGATTAATCAACACCCGCTGCAGAGACCTGAAAATAAGCTGGCCGGCGGGAGGCCTGCGCGCATGTATGGTGGAGCTCAGCTGGGGGGGGGGCAGCTCGTGTGCTGGCAGAGAGTCCTCTGTGTGCCGCTGTGGCATCCGTGCCATAGGTTCGCCATCAGGGTCCTATGCAAATTCTCTGAAACAAATTTCTATATGGGGGAGTTCTTCTATTAAATTTGACGGACATTTTTGATAATTTCTTTGTATTAGTACACCAGAAAACTTTTTTTCTAACAGTGTTAGTGGACAACAGTAGAAGATACTTTCATAAATTGAAATCGTGAGAAGCTTAGTCCTGGAATAGACAGCATCAGTTCTTGAGTGTTCAGTGCACTCAATTTTCAAGTATGCTCTGATGAAATATTAAGCACAGAAAATAATTAGAATCTAGCCATTCTTTTAGGCAATGTACTAGGAAAAAAAGACTTGATATAGCTGTAATTATGTAATTACATAAA
Organism: Natrix helvetica; assembly: GCF_964273705.1. Classification (NCBI taxonomy): domain Eukaryota; kingdom Metazoa; phylum Chordata; class Lepidosauria; order Squamata; family Natricidae; genus Natrix; species Natrix helvetica. Next base: position 153,642,668 of record NC_138549.1, on the reverse strand, counting down.
GATATACTACTCAATAATCTCCTTCTGTTACAGCAGATGCTTGGCACAACAATATTAACAAAGTTGTTGCTTCTTTGATACAATGCCTCTTCATATTATATGTAATTGTCATAATAATGAAGACCTATTTAACTGATGATCCCTGTCAGCCCTTCATGGAAAGACACCTCTCCAGCTAATTCAATGCCATTTTAAAGGGTCTGAAAGATACTGCAATATCGCAGGAAACTATTATTTGTCAGTGTAGGTTGCTATTGTTGGTCGGAGCTCTCCAGGGTTTCCAGCAATGAAAAACCCAGTGTCTTCTGCAGCAAAAAGCAATGAAGCAAAATCTCAATATATACAACTGCTATTACACTATGAGCATAATGATACTCATACATTATGAGTATTTGCATGATTACATTATCATATGAATATTGTCATTTGCCCCTGCTTGCCCTCTGTTATAGATTTCCATGGCAAAGTCTTCCTCATACTTTATTCCTCTTGATTGTTTTCTAAGTGAAAATTGCAGAGTTTGGATCTGAATCCTTTCACACATAAACCGTATGCTTTGCCACTAAGATACGATCTCACTGCTATTAGTTATTGGATTAAATCCAGTAATGGCTTTACCTTAATGCAAAAGTACATTGTCTGATCCCCCAGGGCAATCTAGTGTCAAGCCCACTAAGTAGATCAGAACAGGAAATCGACTCCCCATAAAGGCTAAAACTGCTTTTATTGAGATTAACTATAACAGAATCTTTCAGGTCTGGCAATGCTGTATCTCCTCCTCCTCCTTATACTTCAGTGAATTAGAGAGGCATCTGCCAGTGTAACCTAGGTTATCTTGATCTGAATTTTAAAAATATTCCAGCCTTTTTTGCCTAAGTAATGATTCCCCCATATTTCCATCAACGTCAACCTTCTTACTTTCTACATCTAGAAAGATGTAGTGTCCAGTTGGATGTTGTGTTGTTTCTAAATTGTAATATGCAGTATGAGAGAAAAAGAAGAAGAAAAGTAAATAGTTAAATACATGACCAAGGGGGCAATTTTATTATTATTTTAAATACAAATTACTAATAATATCACTTTTATCTTGGCTACAGAAATTTTTGCAAGTATACTTCTAGTACTATTTCCCAAGGATGTGAACAGATATAGTGGGTGTAGATGCAATGATCTGTGCAAGCAGAAGTATGTTTTGCTACGAAAGGACTACCATTTAATACAATCTTTTGTCTTTGTGCCTAGGTGGTCCTCATTTAATTATCACTCATTCAGCATCCAAAGTTGTAATGTCACTGAATGAGTGGTAGTTATAACCAGTCTTTTAAATTCTAGCCAGCACAGTTCCCCCCCCCACCCCCAGTCATGTGATTACAATCTAGGCACTTGACAACTAGCCTGGATTTCTGACTGTTGTGGTGTCCCATAGTTACATAATCATGATTTGTGATCTTTCTTGCTAGCGTTCCACAAGCAAAGTCATTGGGGAAAAAGGCAGGAAGTCAAAAATTGCAATCCTGTGACATCCTTGCTTAATTACTCATGCAGTCCTCACTTAACAATGGTAAACAGGGACTCCAGGTACTGCCACTGCTAAGTAGGGTGGTTATGTAGTGTCACACGTTATGACCACATCACTTACCATTGTTAATTAAGAATTCCTGTATTATTTTATAGTAACCAAATCTTGTTCAACAAATCTTGGGTTTGGAGGACTTCATGCTAGAGAATGGAAAATAAAAGTTGTTTATTACTCTTGATGGTTAGTTTCAGATAAGCACCACTTCAAAAATGAACAGGTGATGTACAGATTTCGTTATGATGATGGGACATACAAGCCACGGAGTGAATTAGAAGACATCATGTCTAAGGTACTTATGGTTTTGCTGCTGAAACTGTGGAAAAAATATGTGTTAGCTTAATAATATATTTCAACTTTCTATAACTTATTTTACATTGTTGATAACATTTTCTTTGTCTGTTATATTTTAAAGAATCATTTTCTTTATTCCCACACTGACACTTTCAAGATGCATTTTCTGTAGAAATATGGGATATGTAAAATATTATGGTTGATTGCACAGTCAGCCAGATGTTTTAACTGGATTTAGCATTTTTATCCACCTATGACCTGTGATAACACAGATGTTGTTTAATGGTATTAAAGGTATTTTGCAATTAACTGATGCCGATTTTATCAATGCGGAGGATGTTCAGATATTTTGGAACTGAGTACAAAACGCCTATTACGGTAGTATTAGTACTATCTTTGCTTTCTTTTGCCATAGTCATTCTACTTCTATTTGCAGGACTTTGTTTTTTGTGATTACTACTATTATTATAATTGATGAGGAAATAGCATGTTTTGCAGCCAAATAGATTTCATTGTCTATTCAAGTACAGTTGAGGAAGACTAGACATAATTAACTCAGTGTCAATTGTGAGAACAAAATAGTTGCTTTAAAATATTTTAGTTCCAAGAAATATTGGGGAAATTATGAAATAAGTAAAACGTTTTTTACTTGTTTTTCTATTTTATTTTAACAGATTGTGAACTGTTATAGTTTAAGTCCCTCAGCAACCCTCAAAGGGTTACTCAGGCTTACCTCTGTTCTTCTGTATGTGTTTTAGTTACTATTTTAACCTGTATTTTAGACTGCAACCTTGTCAATTGCTTTTCTTTATAGGGTGTAAGGCTCTATTGTCGTCTCCACAGTCTGTACACACCAGTGATAAAGTAAGTTCATTATTTGAAAATCTTCATACAGTACTATGTCTCACATCATTTGGAGTTTTCTCCCTTTTGTTATTGAACCAGAAATAAATTGCTGTCCGTTTGGGATAATTTGTATTCCTTCTTAACTATGTTTTCAGTTAGTTAAGAGTGTGTGACATCCTCTTCTACTGTATTGTCTCTTATAGTATAATTTTCTAAAGATAAGTTATCCCTAGCTGTCTTTCTTTAAAGGCATTCTAATATTTATTCTTAAAAACATAGCTAACGTTCTCTTAGGAGGAATAACAGATATGCTGTTTATAATTACATCAACAAGCAAGAGAACTGGAAAATAATTTTAGTTTAGTGTTTTATCATATGTTTTATAATTAAATATTATTGTATGTTTTAGCACAATGTGCTATTTTTTGGTATACTGAAATATCATTGGATGATGGTCTGTTTTAGCTTTCAGATGATTACTACTATTAAATAACAGACTACTATATCAGAATAAACCACTGGTTACACAAAGTAATGAAGTCTGTTTAAAAAGGGGATTGGAATCCCAGTTTCTGAAGCTGACCCCCTAGCTTCTCAATTTTCCTAGAATGCGCTAACTTAAATGAACATTCCTTCTCATGTTAGTACATTTTGGTGCATAGAAGCATCTCATGAAGCATAGTTCCATTTAATTGAAAATTGTCTCCTAGGGAACAACAGAACTCTTAAGAAAGGGGGAGTGGTGCTTTAAAATGTGTAAATGAATGTGTGTGTGTGTTGCCCATATTTGTGCTTCAGCTTGTGTTTAAAAAATAATTTTAAAGGCAAACAAAAAGTATTAGTAAATTAATCAAGGAAGTGACCCTGACCCTGATTCATGGTGGCATTTTGATGACCTCAGATTCAACAGCATTAGTGTAGGAGAAGAGTGGCAGAATCTGAGGTTGGAGTTAAAAGAGGGATCCACCTGGAATCCTTATGTAGCCACAAGCGAACTAAGTTCAACTTCCCTTGAATTCTTTTGATTCTTATCTAACTAATAACTAATATCTAAGCAGGTGTTAACCATTAATTGAGAAGATTCCTGTACATAGGCATAATTAGCAAGAAATCAGTTTAATTGGACTGTCACAAGTGGATCTGACAATTAGCAACCAAAACTCATGCATTCCTTGCCAGTTTTGGAAAGATGAGTGGAATGTAAAATAAAACATGATTGGGGATAATTCCAATATGATTGGTTCCCTACAGAGATTTTATAGCTTTCTCCTGACACATAATAAAGGTATAGCAAACATACATAACATTTCTGTTTCAAAGAATTTTGTAATAAAATGAGAGATAATACGTATAAGACTGATGGAAATTATGATAAGGTTTGAGAGATACATTCTTAAAAGAGTTTTAGGTCAAATTTGATAATATAGTAGTATTTTATAACTTAGTAGCTTCCATATGTAATATGCTTGTCACGTTAAGAATTGCCAGCCACCGTGGTCAGATGGAATTCTGGGAATTACAGTCCCATAATGTAAAGGAAACTGGATTTGAAAGGGCTGTATCAGCCCTTCAGGGTAGATCAGATTCAGAAATCAATGTTCTGTGGGTCAGGACTACTTTAATGGTAACAGCAATAGTAAGAGAATCTTGCATATCTAAATGTGCTTCCCTCCCCCCTCCCATTATTTTTGTGTGAACTAACAAGCAGCTTGTCTGAGACACTATTTTACTTCGTTGGCCTGGGCTCAAGCCTCTTTTATCTGACAGTTTCCTTGGTAGCAGCTCTTCTTCTTGTCATTCCAGGCTATCCCTCTCCTGTTCAGTGAGCAACCAAATATTTAAAGTACAAACTTCAGAAAATCTAGAGAGAAGTGGTTTCCTTTCTATAAATTCTCTCCCAGGTTAAAATGTGGCATTGACTTTTTAAAAATGTGTCTGGCCAACCATAATTTTTAACTTATCTTCTAATTTTCTTTTCTGACATAGAGATAGAGATTATCACTTGAAGACATACAAATCAGTGATCCCAGCAAATAAACTAGTGGATTGGTTGATTGCTCAGGTAATGAGAACATAAAAATATTGATGTTTCTCTTCTTTTTTGGGTTCAGCCTCAACTGTTTCACATTTTGCAATGTTATTCCATAAAATTATTCCGCGCAAACTGTTGGAGCCTTTGGAGTCCAACCTGAAGGACTTCTATGATATTGTAAATATTGAATTTATCAAACTGGAGATGAAATAAGGATGTTCCAGATTTTAACTTTTTATGTTCTACTAACTACATTCTTTAAAGGGCTCAGTGGCTAAGATGCTGAGCTTTTCGATCACAAAGTCAGCAGTTCGGTGGTTTGAATACCTAGCGCCACATAACGGAGTAAGCTCCCATGACTTGTCCCAGCTTCTGCCAACCTAGCAGTTCGAAAGCACATAAAAAATGCAAGCAGAAAAATAGGGACCACCTTTGGTGAGAAGGCAACAGTGTTCCCTGCATCTTCGGCATTTAGTCACGTCGGCCACATGACCACGGAGACATCTTTGGACAGCGCTGGCTCTTTGGCTTTGAAACAAAGATGAGCACTGCCCCCTAAAGTCAGGAGCAACTAGCACACATGTGTTTACCTTTACCTGTAACTGAATTCTTTAAACAAGCTTAATCTAGATGGGCACATAACAATTCTAAAATAACTCCCAGGTCCCTTATTATTCCACTGATATTGCATGGACTTGACTTTGACAACTTATACTTTTAATAACAAGATTTAAGATTGAGATTCTAGTCCTTTAGTACAGCGGTCACCAACTGGTTGTCCATGAGGAAATTCTGGTGGTCCGCAGAAAAATTACTTGCATTTTTATATTGCACTAAATACTATTTATCTTTTTAAAAAATCATTATTAGTGGTCCACGGGATTTAAAATTATGAATTTAGTGGTGCCTGAGGTCCGAAAGGTTGGTGACCCCCGCTTTAGTACCTTGTGCTGACACTGACTACCCGGATACTTTTGAGAAGCTTACAAGCAAGATAGGAATCCAAATACAACTGTTGGAATTCAGAAAGTGCTCTTGTGAAAGAAAAATGTCAGATCCATTATCAAAATATAATTTAAGTAGCTTTGTATCGCAGAATAATTTCTTGTGGTCTGGAACAAATTGTCGCTGTTTATTCCTATGTTAGGATACCAGAAGTAGGCCGAGTTTGTCTTCCATTCATGCTTAGATATCAACAATGCAAAATTCTTTATCCGAACAAGGAGAAGTAGGCTTCCTACTTTATTATGGCCATTCTTGTTCCATTTGTATTATACCTCAAACTATATAGTCAGGTGCCTTGTAGAATAGTCAAACTTGAGAAACACTGTATTAGAGTTACCAGATTTGAGCTGCAGAAACCCAGATGACCCCTCAACCTCAAAGAGACAGACAGCTCTGCTGTCATTTAGTGAATGCCCATTTTTTTTCAGCCCTGATCTGTTGGCCCTGTCATCCATAGCTGCTACAAGATACCTAGTGCTGGAGATTGCCTTTCATCAAGAAAAGTTTTGCTATTCATTTCCAATTAGTACCTTATTTTTGAGGCAACTCCCAGGGATAAATATAGAGAAGGAAGGTATCAAGTTGCTTTGTTTCCTTTTTCATCCTGGTGCAGAGTGAAAAAGGAAACAAAGAGCACAGGGGATAGCAACTACTTTAGAGACAAAAGATAAGCAAAACGAAAGTCTTAATTTACCATTCTTTTTCTGATATTGTAAGATAAGGAAAAGGCTAGAAAGGGTATTGATAATTATAACAGCTAATTGAGACATTTGGTGCACATAATATTGTCATCTTAAAACTATTATGTATCAGTTTTAAAACTTAAACTAATATGTAAAACTATTACTAAAGGTCTGTTTAGTAGTTTTCACAAGGCTCAGTCTTTGTCTTGCTTGGTTTATTGTCCTGGGTATGAATGAGTTGCTAAACCAAATGAATCTACTTTATCCTATTGCTATTGAAAGTTCCTGGCCATAATTTCATCCTGTATGTATATAGTTGGAAACAATGGAGATTTGTCCATGTATAGACCAGGAAGTGGAGCAGAAGTGCTATGTATTCCAACCCCTTTCTTAGCAGACAGAATTATCCATCTTCTCTCCTCTGTTCCTTTCTATATTAACTTTACTGGACAAAGTTCTCAATGAAAAGAAAGGAATTTTCAAAACTCATAACTGAACCTTCCCTCCAAACCATTGATTAGTTTGACTTAGGAATCCAAGGAAGGAAGGGACTTCAAGCCAAGGGCAACATACCGTATTTTTCCATCTAAAAGTTGCCCCCATGTATAGGACGCCCCCTCTCTACTTTTCTTACCCAAAATTCAGAAATCAATATAATAGACATTTATTTTGCAGAGTAAAACATTCGCTTACTGTTACTGATATTTATTTTTTTGTTTTCTGACATTTTTATGGGCTCAGAACGCTCTGACATTACCGCTCCCTGTCGCACCTGGGCACTGACTACACCAGGGGTCGACAACCTTAAACACTCAAAGAGCCACAAAGGTTCTAACTGGAAGCCCCCCGTTCAATTCTGGAGCCGACCATAAGTCCGGTTTCCCCACCATAGATTCTCCTCCTAGCGCAGCATCCTTTTTCCTCTACCTGTCCTAACTGAAAGCCCTATCAATTGTGGAGTCGACCGGCGACAGGGAGTCACAGCAGAGGGATGAAAGAGCCACATGCGGCTCCAGAGCCGCTTGTTGCTGACTCCTGGACTACATACTTTCCACAGCATCAGCTGACGTCAGATACATAAGGCTCATGATTGGAGGAAATTTGTTAGCTTGTCTCTGCAATCGGAAGTTTCACTCATGAGGCTGTTTGCAGAGATAATGTATCGGCAGTTTTGCAACTGTAGTTCTCCTCTCGGCCCCCCTCCATTTTTAGGTAAATAGTTTTAAGAAAAATTATCATCTTATACATGGAAAAATACGGTACTTTGAATATCTATGTTACTGACTGTTTCAATAAGAAATTGTGCATTTTAGAATAGGCCAGGAACTGCAGTATCCATGAGCATTGTTTCTGGTATGATTGAGGAATGAGAAAGTATCTTCAAGTTCAAGTGGAACAGAGGGGAAACGTATTCCAGTGGGAGTGATCTTTTGGTAAAGAGAGGAAACTACACTAATAAACTTAAAACTGCCCAACTCTCGTTGGAGACGCTCATGTGAACTGCTTGCCATATGGAACTAAGCCTATATAGTTCCATTCCAAGTGGCCACCCACACAAGTGGTTGAGCAGATAAAATGGGGATCTGGCACCAAAATAAATGTGTTTCTTTTTTTTTTTCTTCCGCTTTCTTCTTGTCAGCCAAAAACACCTATTACATCATTCCTAGAACTATTAGCCTGAACACAATGAAATCATATGACTATATGTAATTATTTTAAGCAGCTGTTTCTCATGGGGCACACAGGCACGATATTTCATATTTTATTGTATTTATTCCCTATTAAAACTGATCTTTGAGAACTCTAAGTAAGGGGTCATTATCCTTCAGTAGGTATTTTATGGTATGCGTAAATCAAAGCCAGCTATAGATGGCTTTGATTATATGGCTAGTAAAAGAAAGCTTCTTTGTAGAGACAACTGGCTGCAACTGTGTACTGTTAAAAACAGCTCCTTTATGAGATTCTGGTCTTTGTCCTCCCAAAGCTTAAGGAAGACAAAAGGTACTATATTTAGGAGTGAATGGGATTTAAGTAAAGGGAGTCCTGCTTTAATTACTTCTACTGTCTCTTTCTAAAGACTGCTCTGTTCATTTGGGAACTGGGATCTGGTTGTGGTAGGATTGTTTGATTTACGATTTGCCCAGGATATAACATTTATCTTCTCTTGTTACTAGGGTGACTGTCAGACCAGAGAGGATGCTGTGGCACTGGGAGTCGGGCTCTGTAACAATGGTTTTATGCATCATGGTAAACCGTTAATTCATCCTTATCCTAACCAATTATCAAGGATTTTAACTTTGTTTCTTTAACCAACAAACGTGGTCAATTTTATGACAGACTTTTTAAATCAAGCACACTCTGGATTACATCTCCTGGAATCACAATCTTTCCCTCCCTATATATTTTCAAGGTAATAGTTGCTTTCAACAGCTACTAAACTGGACTGTTAGGCAACAGACAAGCCCAGTTATTCCAGTTACTTCCCCTGTGTCTAAAAATAGTACAATTCTGGTAAAGAATCTTTTTCATCCCAATTTAGGATGAGAGCTACATTTGAAAAGCAGAAGTAGTCATAGTTTAAACTTGGTGGAAGTGGGTGTCTCCCAGTGAGGAAAGCAGGTTAAAATCTAAATCCTAGATTTAGTTACTCAAAAGTAGGAGACAGAAGCAGCACAGAATCTCTCACCAGATAGTCTTGGTGATGGAAAAGTATTTCTTTTGTAAAATTAGATGATTGGAACAAACTTAAAGAAAGACCTTTTACCCAAATCAGTCTGCAAATGCTAGAGTTCCCTGGTAAGAAATATATTTGCAAATAAATTACAATTCATTCTAAAGAGTTAACAACAAAGAAGAATTGTAACACTGAGGATTGGAATTCTATTCCCTCACACTCCCTATTCTCTCTGTCTGGATATCTGGAAGTGTGCAGGTCAGAGGTGGTATTCAGTAGGTTCTGACCAGTTCTGGAGAACCGGTAGCGGAAATTTTGAGTAGTTCGGAGAACTGGTAAATACCTCTGACTGGCCCGCCCCCATCTATTCTATGTCTCCCGAGTCCCAGCTGATCAGGAGGGAATGGAGATTTTGCAGTAACCTTCCCCTGGAGTGGAGAGGCAATGGAGATTTTAAAGTTTCCTTCCCCTGCCACGCCCACCAAGCCACGCCACGCCACGCCCACCAAGCCATGCCCATAGAACCGGTAGTAAAAAATTTTGAAGCCCACCACTGGTGCATGTCACAAATCAGCAAGAAAAAGTGAGGCAAGAGAATCAAGGAAAGAAAATGAAAATCCTTGTCTGTTAAATGCTCTTTTGTACAGAAGAGAGCAATAAGAGAAGAGAGGTTTTAGTTCAGCTATAATACAATTAATTTAGCTTTGGCTTTATATATTGCATGAACCCAGCCTTTGTGGTATGTAAACCACATTTTATAACTTAATGTGCTTTTCAAGCCCTGCCAACTGAGGTTAAGTAAATGATGGTTAACCAACATATGGCTTTGTGTGGTTTGTGAACCTAGTCCAATCTGTGAAGATTGGTGAATAGTTGTGATAAAAGACAAAAAGTCCATTTGTTGATTATTTTGTTTGAGAAATAATTCTGAAACAGCTACAGTATCAGTTTATATGGGGGTTCAAGCATTTTCCATACAAAATGAGTGAATGAATCAATAAACAATGAAAAAATAAATAAATCACAATTTATTAAGACATATATTTATGGCTATGACAAATTTAGCACATTTAAAAAGAGGTGCATTACCAAAGATATCAGACTAGAGCTTAAACTTTGAGAGTACAAAGTAATGGCAAAAGTAACAACATGCCCTATTTAACCCTATTTAACTTATCTAACCCTATTTAAGCAAGAGTAGCTTCCATAACTGCTGTATATTTTTCAGCAATGCAAATATAAGTATTTAAAATATGGTTTTAAAGGAAAAAAGAATTGAAATTGGAAACACAAAAAGAAAAGAAAAGTCTACAAGCATTGGAGATCACACTTGGCCAATAAACCTATTCTATTCCATTCCATTCTATTCTACATAGAGTACAACAAAGGGAAGTTAGAAACTAATATTTAGTAATGTTTAGTAGTTTTTTCTTTTGTATATTTAACATATTTAGTAAATTCATATTAGCTGCCCATTTTATATACTTGTCTCACCCAGTTCAGATTAAAATCCTTACATCGTTAAAATAATTTAATGTACTTTGTTTTTTATTGTTAAAATCTCACCACCTGAGCACTAACATGTCCTGAGCTCTAACTGTGTAATCTGGTGCTATAATTCCTTATAGATAGTATTTTAAAAATTCCTTATAGATAGTATTTTTCTGAATCTTTTTTTCTTCTTTTGCTTGCTTATGTTCAATTTTATCATGTATGTATGTATGTATGTATGTATGTATGTATGTGTGTGTGTGTGTGTATGTATGTATACACACACACATACACATCTATACACACATTTCTATACATACATACATACATACATACATATACATACATACATACACACACACACACACACACACATACATACATACATATATATTTCGTAGATTTTCACAGGTGTAGGTATGCTGGTCTTGTTGTATTTGGGAAAAGACCCGAATACAACAAGACCAGCATGTATGTATGTATGTATGTATGTATGTATGTATGTATGTATGTATGTATGTATGTATGTATGTATGTGTATATATATATATATATATATATATATATATATATATATATATATATATATATATATATATATATATATATATATATATATATATATATATATATATATATATATATATATATATATATGTATGTTTGTGTTACAACCCCTGGTATGACCTATTTTATCAGCACAAATACAACACACACACACACACACACAGATATAGATAGATATATATAGATATATATATATAAATCAAACTCATAGGGATATTATTAGATAAGATAAGTATATTCAACTTGGATTTTACTTGCAAGGTTTCTCTGTCTTCTGGTGTCTTTCAGTGAGCAGCAGAGGCTCCATGAAATGAAAGGCAATTCATCCACACACATCACAGCCTTTCTTTTCTTTGTTTGCTATGCAATAAAGTAGAACTACAGGAAGACACAATGGCCTCAGATTATTCTGGCATCTTTTCAGTCAGTTTTAATTAATGTATTTTATTTTCCACTTCTGTCTGCATTTTTGTCCTGATAACTATTGTATTCTGGACATTTGAAGGAAAAATAGGAAAAAGAAACGGATTTAAGAAATACAGAGAGCCAGTGGTGGGGTGCCAATTTTTTTACTATTGGTTCAGGCGTGTGTGCACGCAATGCTTCTATGCATGCAGGACGGAGCCTACCGGTTCGCCTGATCTGGGCCGAACCGGGGGCAACCCACCTCTGCAGAGAGCATTTTCTAGAAAGCCAAATTCTTTGAACCTCCTCTTGACCAAACTGGCATTTATGCTCTTATAATGTTCTTTTTGAATTAGCAAAGATACTTCATAAGCACGGCTTTACGCAGAATGCCATATGCATATTTTAATAATAAACCAAAGGGCCTTCCCCCAAAGAATTGCATTTTATTAATGGGATGACCCCTTACATTATTTTTGAGGTTATGAGACCACTGATCCAGTTTCCAGCTTTCGTTTATGGCCTTAGACATTTCCAATTTATGTGTGTAACCTAATTTATCAGAGGTGCTGGCAGGCCTTCTGGTGAATCATCTCCTCTACTCTTACAACACGTGCAGCCATCTCTCTATTGATAGTAGCAGGAACAAAGTGCAAAGAGGCTACGGGGATATCTGCCCTAAAGGTTTTAAGGCATCAAAATAGATATAAACAGGGCCTTGCAGGGGCTGTGGACAGTACCATTTAACTGATGCTGGGCTTGAATGCTCAGAACTAAGCCTTCCCTGTCCTTTCTTTAAGTCAGGTCCATTTCCCTCATTAGGTTGTTTTGGACTCCCTGCTCCACTATCCACATATTATTTTTCATTTATTCAGACTTCAGGGTTACCCCAAGCTTATTGATGGTACTGTTTGGGATGACTGAGCATCCATATTCATTGCTGAACATGAAAGATAGAGAAAATAATTTGGGCCTATTCTATGTCAGCAGGGGTGGGTTCCTATTTGCGTTGGTACCGATTTGCTTCGCGCACATGCGCAGTTCACCGTAAATTGTTCTGCGCATGTGCAAAGAACATGAAAAACTACTAAAAAACATGCCGGCAACAGCAGCAGCAACTGGGGAACCAGTTCGGGAGTATGGCCAGCCTGGGTTGCTGCCGGTTCTGGGACCAAGGCCAAATTTCCACTACCGGGTCGCCAAACGGGCGCGAACCTGTAGAAACCCAGCTCTGATGTCAGACTATTGTGATTTACCATAAGAGGAGTTAGATTATAGCCCCCCCCCCATAATTTGCAGATCTAAGGATTGAGTGTTCAGCCTTGGGAAGGCTACTATTATATCAATATGGAATGTCTAATGAAATAACTCCAAGAAGGGGCAATGTGATACTTATTTTTGTGCCTTCAAGTAAAACTCTTGGCAACCAAATGGAAGTTTTGGCAAGTCAGTGTTGTTTTCTTGCATTATGTCTTTGGAGAGTCTCGATCATCCACCAGGTCATGGTTGTCCCAAAAGTGCTTTCCCAAAAGGCAAGTGGACTTCTTTCAATATTTTTCAGAAGAGGTTTTCCATTGATGTCTCCTTATGTCTACGAGAGGGTGACTGGCCCAAAGTCACCCAGTTAGCGTCCTACCTAAGGCAGGACTAGAACACATAGTTTCAGGCCCAGGGTCTATAACCACTACACCAAACAGACTCTCCCTATATCAGGGGTGTCCAAACTTGGGAACTTTAAGACTTGTGGACTTCAACTCCCAGAATTCCCCAGCCAGCAAGGCTGGCTGGGGAATTCTGGGAGTTGAAGTCCACAAGTCTTAAAGTTCCCAAGTTTGGACACCCCTGCCCTATATGATAACAGGAATTTTGTTAGGACCAGTTCAGTAAATCTGAGTAAACTATAAAAATGGGTGATAAGCAATGCATCTGCTCATTCCCTTTATATATCTTTCATAGATAATACTATTCCTGAAGCTATGAGTATATGACCTCCATGTTCAAACTTGGGTTGACGCATTTCAGACAAGTAAAAATGACTTTAAAAGTGCTGGAGGAGAGGAGCTGCAGCTGAGGAGTAAATTTAGCACTATGTCCATTTTCAGTTTTTCATGGAATGGGCTGGCCTTTGGAAGCCTCACAATGGACCTATGTTTACCAATTGGAATTTTTCCAAGCCATGGATGAAAAGCAGCCGTTGTTTTGTGTCCTCCTTTGGATATTTTAGATTCTGTGTCAGCAGTGTGAAAGCCAGGCTCCTGGCTAGCTGCAGGGACACAGTGTCAGACATGATGCAAAGAGAACAACTTTTCCCCATTGGGGGCTAACAGGACACAAACCATCGATTTATAGAGCTTGAAAAAAAACGGGGAGAGAGATAAGGAAAGGGAAGGAACTGATTTCAGCCAAAAACTTGCTTTGAACATTGTGTTGATGTTGGAGGAATCCTGTTAATTTCACACTGAGGTTTTCTCTGAAACTACAGTGTCAATTGTCTATTTTCCAGAAAGAAACATTGTTAATGTGATTTGAAGTTTTTTTTAAAAAAACTTTTTCCCCCAGCCCAGATAGGACAAAGCACATGCTTCTGGAAAGCTTTTTTCAGAGAGTTATCTCAGTTATCTAACTGTAATGCCGTTCAATGAAAAATGACGTAACCCAAAGCTTAGCACCCAACCCCAGACATTTTAGGAGGGCATTAAGGACTCTTTAGAAACCATATATAGCTATATATAAGACTGCAATGGCTGACATTAATTTAAGACTGTGACTATACTTGTAAATTCATATAGATTAATGAAAGTAATGTCATGTTTTCCTGCTTTTTGGTCTCAAGTATTGGAGAAGAGTGAATTCAGAGATGAATCTCAGTACTTCCGTTTTCACGCTGATGAGGAGATGGAAGGTACAAATTCGAAGAGTAAGCCTCTGCGAAATGACTTCAAGCTTATTGAAAACATCTTAGCTAAAAACCTGCTGGTAAGAAAAATCGATCCAAACAAATGCATTCAATTCTAACCAAAAACCTTGTAATTGTGGGCCAATTAATCTGTTGTAAATACAAAAATCTCATCTCTGCGCTCTACTAGAGAGAGATTTTCAACTGCATGTCCCTCTAAGATAAAAACGAATGGATATTTTGCATAAGTTGAGGACTATCCTAGGAAGGGCTTCACTACAGAAGCCAAGAACAATTGTTCCATAGAGGAAAAACAATGGCTCACTTGGCCTATTGGAATAGACATATCCAGATCCAGTCATGGGAAGAGGCAGAAATTGTGGTTTAGGCATGAAGAAATGGTGATAGTTGCAGACAAAGTATGCCACAGATACTTGTCTTCTAATATCTAAACTAGCTTATCTAAAAAAACAGTTAACTTCCATTTTTCCCCTAAACCAGGCCATTAGCACCTCCATAAATTTGTTAATTTATGAGGGACGTGGTGGCTCAGTGTCTAAGATACTGAGCTTGTTGATCAGATAGGTCAGCAGTTCAGAGTTCGAATCCCTAGCGCTGCTTAACGGAGTGAGCTCCCGTTACTTGTCCCAGCTTCTGCCAACCTACCAGTTCGAAAGCATGTAAAAATAGAAATAGAAAAATAGGAACCACCTTTGGTGGGAAGGTAACAGCGTTCCGTGTGCCTTTGACATTTAGTCATGCTGGTCACATGACCATGGAGACGTCTTCGGACAGCGCTGGGTCTTCGGCTTTGAAATGGAGATGAGCACCGTCCCCTAGAGTCGGGAACTAGCACATACGTATGAGGGGAACCTTTACCTTTAAATTTGTTTAATATAAATTAACTTGTACAACATTGCACACATTTAAGATGGAGAGTCCTCCAATTTATGAGTAGACTTTTATTAAAAGTTAAAACTACTGAGAGATATTTCTTTAGTTGGATGAAATATTATTCTACAATTCTGATAAATTTAATGAGAACCTAGATGGATGTAGAAATAAATATTTGCATTCATGATCTGAGATTACATTTAATACTAACTTTGTGTAACTCTGTTTTGGATTTGAAGGGAGTTTAAAATCAAAGGTTATTTATGCCGGAATTGTTTTGTATTAAGTACATCACCAATTTATCATATTTATAAATGATTTGCTCTGGTTAGCATCCCAACAATGCATGTTTGCTGAGGGTTTATCCACATGAATTCGGTTGAATTATAGTCATAACTTTGGGGGGGGGGGAAATCATTTGGCGCATTTTCAAACAATTTTGAAATCTTTCCAAATAAAAATCAAGTTAATGAATTTCCTCATTAGATCCAATTGACTCTAGAACACGGGTGTCAAACTCGTGGCCTCACATTGCCGTCACATGATGTTTTGCGATGTTTTTCCCCTTTGCAGAGCTGGGGTGGGCATGCCCTGTGTGTGCTGCCACTTTGACACCCCTGCTATAGAACTTAACAGCTAGAAACTACCATCATTGTAATTTTAAACAGTTGGTAACAAATGGTTGTTAAGTCAGGATACCTGTAATTAATTACCAGGGAAGAACAGGCCTTCATCCAAAGATCTTAGCTAAAAAAAAAGGCTTTTGCAGGAAGTGATGTTTTTTAATATAATTTGGATTAAGAACCGTCCTAATCCTTAATTTGATTAAGACACTGTGCAAACATGAAATTATCATGCCTACTATTAGTTTAGCTCTCAGCATCTTTATCTTTTATCTGATCTGTATGCCAGTCACTGTCTTGAAGGCATCAGTTGTACATACTGAGCTGAAACGAGAAGCAATTGAAACACTGCATTTCTACAAGTATGGGTGCAGCTTTTCTTAATAAATAATCACTTCAGTAAAAAGATCTCCATCATTCAGGAAAAAAAATAAGTAAAACTATCATTAAAGGCTAAAGAAGAAGATTCTCCTCTGTAAGTTTTTAGTTTACTGATTTTGTAATGGAAAGTAATGGAAAGAAATGAACAATATTTTGTTTTTAGTTGATGTTGAAGTTTGGAAGAAAGAATTGGAATAGCAAAACTATTTGGAGCCAAATAGATTATTATTATTATTATTTTGCAAAAAAACAACTCTTGTGTATTAAAGATTTTATTTTTTTAATGTTGTTGTAAGGTTCTTCCAGAAGAGGATGACTATGGATTTGACATAGAAGAAAAGAATAAAGCCATTGTGGTAAAGTCTGTTCGCCGAGGTTCACATGCAGAGGTAAGCACTTCTGATTTGTAACTATTTCCTCCTAAATAAACCTGCAGAGTTTCATGTTTTTAAACAATGGTAAAACACATAGCACCTTCTACAATCCCTGATTCATTAAATTGCTTTGGGGTACTGAAAGGTTTTGCACCCTCGGATCTAGTATTTTTGCAGAAAAATCCAGTAAACTGCTCTCAACTTAGTACACTCCAGGTATGTTGGGGCTAAAATTCCATTCATTTCCCAAACACTAAGCCTTCATATCTGAAAGGCATCCAGTTATGAAAGTTGGTTGAAGTGATAAATAAAAGCCCAAAATAATGTTGTTGTTCGTTGCAAAGTCATGTTCGACCATTTGCGACCCCATCGACCACATTCCTCCAGGCCTTCTTGTCCTCTACCATCCTCTGTGGAATCCATTTAAGCTCACACCGACTGCCATCTCACCCTCTGTTGTCCCCTTCTTCTTTTGCCCTCAATCTTTCCCAGCATTAGGCTCTTCTCCAGTGAGTCCTTCCTTTTCATTAGGTGGCCAAAGTATTTGAGTTTCATCAAATACTTCAAAACCCCTTGGACAGTACCAAAAGGCAGAATAATGTACCCTTTTGCAAATGTGAAGCTATTTGCTATGAATCTGTGTTTCAATCTTCAATCATTGGAAGTGGTTTGCCTTTTTTCTCTGCAGCAGAGTGATTAATATCTTAGGGGAAAGGATTAAGATCAGGAAATGAGAGTGAAATGAAAGGGTTAATTCCACAACCCACCTACAGAGCTATTTCCTCACTAAATTAATAGCCTTTCTAATTGCTTTGAAATTAAAAATAAAATGCTGCAAGAGATCCTGATCACCAGCTTTCCCTGAAATGCTTATAGGGCTCTTAAGGGGAAAAAGTGTGTCAGCTGCAAATTAAAATACTATATATGGTAGTAATAATCATTTTCTGATGATCAAAATACTGATAAGTGAGAATATAGTTGCACAGCAGATTATATTGAGATAAGAAAGGCACCCTTGAATCAAATTCAACTTTGATGATTATATGGACATGTTTATGTAGTTACTTAAACAACAATGGGGAACTAGTTGGCTATTGCCTTTTTCCAGTTCCTTCAACTTTTCAGTGTAGTCTCCCAAATCTAAGATTGCCTAATGATCTCCTATTGGATAGCCAGGCCAGATTTGCTTATCTTTTGAAGTTCAGAAAAGATCAGCAAAGTGCTGACACCTGCTGGATTTACATTGAAATGGTAGAAAACAAAAGTATGGAATGAAATTTAAGGGACAGCCTATGTTGAATGTCTCAGCAAGTAAGACCTTGAGATGTGTGTGTATGTGAGATGTTCAGTGAGGAGACAGAGAAGGTGGAAAAAATAAGCCCTCTTTGATACCAGCACTATTACACCGTAAGTGAACTTGTGCAGTGTAACTCTGGTCTAGCTGTATATTTGTTTATTTCGTATCCTCAACTTGCTCAGTAAACTAAAGAGGGTCCTGGGCTGCCTTTAATCCAAAGAAGGATTCAGATGTTATGTCTATATCAGGGCTGTCAAACTCGAGGACCGCAGGCCAGATGAGCCACATGCTGGTTACACCCATGCTTGGTTTAGTGAAGGGGAAAAAGGTCCCAATATGTCACCTGACGTCGTGAGTTTGACACCCCTGGTCTATATGCAAAATACAGATTACCAAATAACAGAGTTGGACAGGACAATGGAGGTCTTCTAATCCAAGCTCAAGCAGGAGACCTTATACCATTCCAGACAAATTGCTGCCCAATCTCTTCTTAAAAGCCTCCAGTGATGGAGCACCAGGGGTGGGTTCCCACCGGTTCAGTAGAACAGGTTCCACAAATCTACTGTGCCGTTTAGAACCGGTTGGAATGCTTGGCTTGCTCCCCCCGCCAACGCAATCTCCTTTCATTCTCCATCTGCCTCATTCACTCGTTCAGGCAGCAGAGAACGAAAGGAGATCGCATAGCCGAGGGCAAAGGAGCCTGCAGCCTCCTTCATTCAAACATTCGGGCAGTGGGGGCGGGCTTTCTTGTACACCTTCTTTCTTTCTCCAAAGGCATGCAAGAAAGCCCCTCCCCATTGCCCAAACGTGTCCCGGAACTGCGCCACGAGGTAAGGGAAGCAGGTCTTGGGAGAGACCTTCTGTCCCCCTCCAGATAGCCCATGCTGAAAGAGAGGAGGCAGGCTGGTTTGAATGCGGGCAAGCGGGCAGTTTAGTGGCCGGGTGGAGAAAGGGGGTGGGTGGAGAAAGGAGGCATGCAATAGTCGAGGGCGAAGGTGCTCCCCTTCGCCCTTGGAGGCAGGGTTTTTTTATCACAGGCCTTCTTTCTTTCTCTGCCTGCCCGAATTAGCGAAGGAGGCGCTGGCCCCAAACTGCCCACTCGTCCACATTCAAACCAGCCCGCCCTCTTTTGCCTCCCGGCATGGGCTCTCTGGAGGGGGAGATTCTTTCCAAAGACCGGCTTCTTTCTGGTGCAGCGGCGATGGCAAGAAGTGGCTGCCAGCGAAGGCAAGAGTCCCGCCGCCATGCCGGATTCAGCAAACCAGGTGGCTGTCAGAGAGAAGAGGACAGCACGTGCCCGTGGGCTTGTGCAGAGCCGAATCCTCGCCTCCTTTTCTTTGGCTGCGCTGCCCTCTTCCCTCTTGACAGCTGCCTGGTTAAAAAAAAGGACAAGGCTCCGCTGGTCCAGAGCCCATCCGGGAAGATGAGGAACGCGAGGGGAACCCCTCCCCCATGGATGGGCTCCGGACCAGTGAAGCCTTGTCCTTTTTTTTAACCAGGCGGCTGACAAAAGAAGAGGGTAGCGCACGCCATGTGGGCTTGTGCAGCAGCTGAAGAACAGGAGGTGAGGATTTGGCTCTGCACGAGCCCAAGGGCACGCGCTGTCCTCTTCCCTCTTGACAGCCTCCTGGTTAAAAAAAAGAACGAGGCTCTGCTGCTCCGGAGCCCATCCGTGGGGGGAGGGGTCCCCCTCGCGTTCCTCATCTTCTCGGATGGGCTCCAGACCAGCAGAGCCTCATCCTTCTTTTTAACCAGGCAACTGTCAAGAGAGAAGAGGGCAGCACACCCCACGTGGGGTTGTGCAGCAGCCGTAGAACAGGAGGCGAGGATTCGGCTCTGCACAAGCCCAAGGGCACGCACTGTCTCCTTCGGTTTGCTGGAACAGCAAGTTTCAAGGCAAAACCCAGCTTCCTTGTGCTGCAAGAGAGAAAGTTGCCTGAGACGCCGCTGGGAGAATGTCCCGTTGCTGGAACAGCAAGTTTCAAGGCAAAAACCAGCTTCCTTGTGCTGCAAGAGAGAAAGTTGCCTGAGACACAGCTGGGTTTTGCCTTGAGACTTGCTGTTCCTGCAAACCAAAAGGGGACATTCTCCCAGCAGCGTCTCAGGCAACTTTCTCTCTTGTTGTGCAAGGAAGCAAAGCCAAATTTGTTTATTTAACCTTCTGCTCCAGCCTCCCCTCCCCTACTACAATAAGATCCCCACGCTTCCCATTTCCGCTGGAAGCACGCAGGCCATATGAACAGGTACACGAGGCCACTCGATGATCTGAGGGGAGCCAGGAGGCACCAAACTGCGTCCAGCCGACCTCACACCCTCCTGGTTAAGGATGGGACTGCCTGAGATGCTGCTGGGAGAATGTTCCCTTTGGGTTGCCGGGACAGCAAATTTCAAGGGAAAACGCAGTTGCTGGAATTGGTGCACCACTGTGCCTGCAACTTAATGCTCTTCAAGAAGCCTGCATTACTGAGAGCAGCAGAAGGATCAGCGGCGGGCACCACCTCCACCCCCAGTGTCTAGCGTCCTCCTCGGGAGCCTCGAGTTGCAGTCGTTTGCGCGTCTCTCCCGAGCTTCTCTCGGGAGCTGAAATGGAAGGTGCCCTACTGGCAGAGCCTCTGGGTGAAAGGCGAGTGAAGGGCGCAGTGATGGGAGAGGCTGGCCATCCCCGAAGCCAGCACTCGAGGAAGGTGGCAGAGATGAGGTCCGGGGGTCGCTTCCCTGCCTCCTTCCTCCGAGAGCTGCAGGCAACAGGGAAAATGAGGCTTCTTTGCCAGCTTTCCAGCTGGCAAAACAGAAATTTTCACCAACTGGAAGGTATGTGTGTGTGAGAGAGAGATGGGGGGGGGGGCGAGAGAGAGAGAAAGAAAGGGAAAGAGTAAGAGAATAAAAGGAAGGAAGAGGGAGAAAGAGAAAAAAAGAGAGAGAAAGAGAGAGAAAGAAGGAAAGAGAAAGAAGGAAAGAGAAAGTAAGTGGGGGAGACAGAGAGACAAGAAAGAAAGAATGGAAGGGACGAAGAAAAAGAAAGAAAAGAAAGAAAGAGGGAGATATACATACATATATATATATATATATATGTGTGTGTGTGTGTGTATGTGTGTGAAATAAAGAAGGAAGGAAGAAAGAAAGAAAAAGAAAGAACTTATGATCATAATTGAGCCCAAAATTTTGGTTGCTAAGTAAGAGCGTTGTTAAATGATTTTCAGCACATTTTACAAGTTGGCCACTCCCACTCGGTCACATGACTGCCAAGCCACACCCACAAAATAGGCCACACCTACATAATAGGTTCTAAAAAAATTTGAAACCCACCACTGTGGAGCACCCACAACTACTGGAGGCAACCTGCTTTACTGATTAACTGTTCTTACTCTCAGGAAATTTCTCCTTAGTTCTAAGCTGGATCTCTTTTTGCTTAGTTTCCATAAGTTTAATTCTTGCCTTGCCATCAAGTGCTTGACATCCTCTCAAATATTGGAAGGCTGCTATCATGTCACCCCTAGTCCTTTTCTTGGTTAGACTCACTAGACATACCCAGTTTCTGCAACTCTTCATCATATGTTTTAGCCCCCAGACCACTAATCATCATTGTTGCTCTTCTCTGCACTTCTTTTTTTAGAGTCTCAACATCTTTTTTGTATTGTGACCAGAGCTAGATGCTGTATTCCAATTCTATAACTGGTTTAAAAAACTACCTGTCAACACCTGGAGACCATGAGCTTGGGGAAATGTGACCTTTGCTATGAAACCTAAATAATTTGTTTGACTCTCTTGAAAGATTTTTTTTAAAAAACTAATCATTTCAAATGCTGAACTAAACCCTAGGTAGACCCTCTCCTTGTAAAGTTTACTTGGCTGTTGCTCCCATTGGTCTCTCACTAACAAGTCCCTGGTTTGAAGGAGATGATTAGGTGTTGAGATGAAATATTCTCATGTAGAAGGAAAGAATTGCTGGATGGTTATCTTTTTATTTGCTAAGCATTTCCAGACCTCCTTAGTTTCCCAAGGGCAGCATTCTGCCTCCCAAGCAGTTTGTGTAAAATGATTGTGCTTGTCCGCAGTCTACAACCTATTATCCTGTAGAAAGATTGAACTACAGTTCCTATCTCTAGACATTGGCCACGTTGAGTGGGAATAATGGGAGATGTACTTCATCCAGAGGTCATTTGGCTGGAGAAGATTGTGCTTGATTATCTATTTTGTCATGATTGATGGTATCTGCTTAGAGAGTATTTTAATAGCTGAACTTCTCAATAAACTATTGGCTGACAAATCATTCTTTCAGTTTCATAGGACAGTCACCTATTACAAGGGTTTTGTTGGGAACAGAAAAGGCTATAGTTGCACACAATTTGGCAAGTGTGTTTTTGAAAAAGGTTTAAAAAACATTCCAAAATATTTTTTATTCCTTTCCTTAAATTTTTGCTATGAACCATTGGCTCTATTTCCAGGACTTGAAATCTTGTGACAATAATATTTTATTCAATTCTTTAATTGGGTTTTGATATTGCAAAGCATCAAGCAAAAGAACCAGCTAAGTGGCTAAAAATCATTGGTTAAAACCTCTGGTGGCTTGATGCTCTCCAGGTTGAAGAAGGGAGCTATAAAATCTTGGTGATATTTATAGGCTTGTAAAATCTTGGTGATATTTATGGGATTGTAAAATGCCATATTAAATAGTGTTTATTGACACTACATGAATAATAAGAGAAATAAGATATAGACTCATTTTTATAATCTTTTGTACCTCATGCATTTTAGAAAATGTATTTGAAATCCAGTCGAAATTACAGAAAATATACGTGGTTGTATAATTGCATATTATATTCTCTAGTTTTGATTGTTTTGCATAACTGTGTTTATGGTAACCATGAGCCAGGAACTGAGAATAATCTGTGAAAAATTTTAGAAATGTATTTTTTTCCACTAAAAAAATCCAAAATTCTTTAGAAAACTTTGATCACTGTTGGTATCAAATATTACATTTTAAAACATACTCCACATAGAATTCATACTGCTCTGAACTTAATTGAAGCAATTTTCTGATGAATTAAATAAGATGTAAGCATATGATTCTTGTAGAAAGGGACACCTTTTAGTAATAAACATAATTCTTATTTATAGAGGAAAAGTCACACAAAATATTACGTATGTCATAAGGATGAATATTCATCCAATAAGATTTCAAAAGTGGACAGTTTTCCCTGTAACCTTTTTTGTAGATCTTTAGGAAAAGAATCCATGCAAATGTATTGCTCTTTATGTTTATGTGTATGTTATTCCAATGTGCTTTCCTACACAAATAATAAATTGGTCTTGGTCTTGGGGTAGTCAGTAGTTATTTCATTAATTTATGTGCAACATTAATAAATGCCCAAATTAGTTGGGGTTCTTGGCAATATCTAAAAAAGGAAAACAAGACAACAATTCACTTTTCAACCCAGAACATTTTGGAAAACAACCAACATCTACATCTACATTTCTCTGAAAAAGTATTCTTTCTGATTTTCTGCATATTGTTGCCACTTAATATTATCAGAATTATAAGTGGATCCTTTTGCTTGCTATCATCTATCTATCTATCTATCTATCTATCTATCTATCTATCTATCTATCTATCTATCATCTATCTATCATCTATCTATCTATCTATCTATCTATCTATCTATCTATCTATCTATTTATCTATTTATCATCTATCATCTATCTATCTATCATCTATCTATCTATCATCTATCTATCTATCTATCTATCTATCATCTACCTACCTACCTACCTACCTACCTACCTACCTATCTATCATCTATCTATCTATCATCTATCTATCTATCTATCTATCTATCTATCTATCTATCTATCTATTTATCATCTATCATCTATCTATCTATCATCTAACTATCTATCTATCTATCATCTATCTATCTATCTATCTATCTATCTATCTATCTATCATCTATCTATCTATCTATCTATCATCTATCTATCTATCTATCATCTATCATCTATCTATCTATCTATCTATCTATCTATCTATCTATCTATCTATCTATCTATCTATCCATCCATCCATCCATCCATCCATCCATCCACCCACCCACCTACCCACCCACCCACCCACCCACCCACCCACATACACACACACCTACCTATTCGACATAGGTAAGTCATGATGTCTCTATAGCTGACTTTTACTGTGCTTCCACAACAAACTGAATCACTGCAATTATTAAGTGACTTAAGCTGTCATTAGACAAATCCATCTCCTCCCACTGGCTTTGCTTGTTAGAAGCTCGCTGGAAAGGTCACAGATGGAGATCACATGACTGGGACACTGCAACTGCCAAACACATGCTAGCTACCAAGCCCCTAAAATTTGATCATGTGACCATGGGAATGCTGCAACGGTTACGTGAGGATCAATTGCCAGTCATTTCTTCTGGTACTTTTGCAACTTCAAATATTCATTAAACAAATGGACTACCTGTAAGCTACAGTAGGCAGATTTTCTTCTAATCTAAACTCCTATGAGATGTTCAATCCAAAAATCCCTCTTTAATTCATTAGCTTGGTGTGTTGAAAAAGAGCAGTCATTTATTTAAGAGAGACTGACTGGCCCAAGGTCACTTCGACTTAGGCTTTGATACTTAAGACAGGACTAGAACTCACGGTCTCCTTAACCACTATACGAAACTGGCTGGCTAGTATATGAATATAGAACAGAACAGAACAAAATAACATAGTAGGAAGGGACTTAGGAGGTTTTCTAGTCCAACCCCCTGCTCAGGCAGGAAGCCCTATAACATTTCAGACAAATGGTTATCCAACATCTTCTTAACAACTTCCAGTGTTGGAGCAACCACAATTTCTGGAGGCAAGTCATTCCACTGATGCATTTTTCTTACTGTCAGGAAATTTCTCCTTAGTTCTAGGTTGCTTCTCTCCTTGATTAGTTTTCATCCATTGCTTCTTGTGTTGTCTTTAGGTGCTTTGGAGAATAGCTTGACTCCTTCTTCTTTGTGGCAATCCCTATATAGTATAGTACAGTACATTACAGTACAATACCAATAAAATGCAGATAGAAATATAGCATAAGCTGCACCAGATTCTGTTCTGAGTGACATTTCATGCACTAGTATCATCAATAACAATTAGTAGTAATGACATTTATAAATGTCATTTATAAAATTCTTTAGTATGGTCAGAATAATTTATAATTTTTAGTAATGATTCAATATTTGCAATAACATAGGGTAACATTATGACTATCCTTATACTCCAATTAGGTGCTCAAGCCCACAAGAAGTCAGTTACTAAATTTATGGGGAGGGGAAAAATGTCCCAATCCAAAACTGGATCACTCCTAACTCTTCTCAAATAATCTAGAAACCTCTTTCCCTGGAAGCCGAAGACCTTTGTACCTTTTTCAGGCTTCTGCAGAATTTTTGGGTTCATGTTGCCTTGTCAATAGATGCTTTCAACTCTGACAAATTGTTAGCTCTGTAGATGATTGAGTAAGTCTAGTTTGATGGAATTTATTTGGATATTTCATCTGTGCGTGTTTCATACTAAATACAGTCACAGACAGTCAAGATGAAGAAACAAACCAAGGTGTTTCCCCCCAAACATGTTTACTCCTCTGCTTTGAGGAAACATTTGACAACCAGCTGTCTGAAACTTAATTTAATTGCATTTAACAGCTGTTTGATCTATGTCCATGCAAAAGCTCACATAGAAAGCCAACATCCAGCTAACTATCCCTGATTATTAGGAATTGAAACAGGGAATACAGGAACTATTCCAATTAATTGTATCATTTTAAATTTGCTGCCACTTTTTGAAATTCCAGTTTGTGGCTAAATTTATTGTACACTTATGCATCATAGTTTATTTGCTATATGGTTCAGAGGTGGATTGCTGCCGGTTTGGGTTGGTTCAGTAGAACTGGTAGTGGCCCAGAGAAGCTGAGAGCGAACTGGTACGGTGGCTCTTTTGGCCCGCCCGCCCGCCTGCGCTCTATACTTGTTTTTATGGCAAAAGGTAAATTGCGCACATGCACACAGCGTGCAGCGCCTGCACGAGCCCCGACAATCAGCTGGTTGTCACAGGGGCGGTGTATTATGCACGCGAGTCAAGTGTGTGCATGAACAGAATGCATGCCTGCCCAATCACCAAAACAGGAGTGACGGTAAAGGCAACCAACCACTGGCATGGTTGTGCATTGGTTCCTTTGTAAATTGTTGAAAGTTATGTATAAGATTTCTAAGAAGATAGCAGTTATTCTGGTAAATTAAAGAAAAATAATTGATACCAAACCTAGAATGTAGCTTTGATTGTGAAATCTTTTCCGTTGTCACCCTTGTAGTTTTCTTCTCCCTAGAGAATGTCTCCTTTGAGTTGAGTTTGCATCCTGATGATTTCACGGACATGTCCTTGAGGTTTCTTTGGCAATAGTATGAAAGTATTCTTGCAATGCTAATCTCCGGATTTTATTTTCTGTCATCACACTCTTAACCCCCAGTATTTCCTGGTGATCTTCCAATTAGGTGCATCATAGCAAATCAGTTGACAAAAGAATAACAGAACATATGCCATGAACATAGTGTGTTATCAGAGTGTATGTTTTTAGGCATAGTTCCTACTGTTCTTATTCTTGGGAGCCATTTATTTGTCTCATCTTTGCCCAGGTATATCAAGAATGTTTTAGAGTATACCCAGTGTTTTCTTACATTAATCAGACTTTTATTGCATCCAAATTTGGTAAACATTCTTTTTTATAAGCTTACCTGTTGATATTTCTCAGTTTTCTATAAAAAAAAAAATAGAGCTCTCCAAAGCAAAATGTGGGGGGAAAGACACACTAATTGTCTTCTGCTTTTTTATTCACATGTTTAATAATGTGGCGTAGCTTGTAATGTTTATGCATCATTTCAGATGGCGGGCTTGCAGGTTGGTCGAAAAATTTATTCCATGAATGAGGACCTTGTGTTCTTGCGTTCATTTCAAGAGGTTGAGACCATCTTAAACCAGTCTTTCTGCTCTCGGCGTCCTCTTCGACTTCTTGTGGCCACCAAATCTAAAGAGTAAGATCCTAGAGAAATGCAGCCTGGAGAGGATTCTTGTATGGGAAGCATATTCCAAGCGAGATAGAGAGAACACATATGAACATGGACACAATAGATTTATAATCTTGTGCCCCTGATTCAGAGAACAAATGTACCTATAAATCTGGATTCCAAAAGCATGACTCATAGTCTTCTGTTAACCATAAAAGAGACTACGCAAGGTTTATCCAATGAGTCTGACTTAATAGCTTAAACATACGCTTGAAATTGAATTGGGGAAAACGTATATTTTACAATAATAAAATAATTCCATAATGCAACATCTTTAGAACAGAGTTTTCTGATACCATGTTCGTGGTAATTAGCACTTCTTTATTCTTTCATTTGACCTTTGATAGTCTATTAATTTTGGTAGTTTTACTTATAATAAACAGCATATTAGGAGCTGTGATTGATCGATTGATTTAGTTTTAATTAGAGAATTCCCTGTAGAATATATTCCTAGGTATTCAGTGACATGGAATAACTTAAACAGAAGTTAATATCCATACTTTGCCAGTCATCGCTTTTGTCTTATATGCAATTCTCTTAATTTTTGGCAGGATTATCAAAATTCCAGATTTCAACGACAAGTTGTGTTTCCAGATATGCGGAGAAGCACCACCCTATGTCCATGCTGTGGGGAGAGGTAGGAAAGAATATGTGTTTTTCTAATAACACTAATCACTCAATGACTCAATCACTGTCATCTCAAAAATATTAACAAGGAAAGCACATTTTACACTGTATTTTATATATTACTAGCCGATAACCCAGCGTTGCCCAGGTATTTATTTATAGGGGGGAAATGTCCGGAACAAACATAATTTCTAATGTTGGATTTTCCCCCTTACCAGAGGTAGCCCCCTTGTGGAATACTGTGAAGCCATTACCATGGCAACTCCATTGCGCTGTGCAGTAGAAGCCAGTACGACAGTACAGCACGTCAGGCTTTATCTTAACAGAACACACACACCAAGCGTTGTTAGGGGTGTCTTACCCCCACAGTATTTTTCTCCAGAGAGTAAGGCATCTGTGTACCAAGTTTGGTTGAAATTGCTCTAGGCGTTCCAGAGTTATGCTGGAACATACACACAACTATATATGTGTGTGTGTGTGTGTGTGTGTGTGTGTGTGTGTGTTGTATTTGTACTGATAAATAAATAAAGGGAGACTAGTATAGATCTATTTCGAGCTAATTAGCTCTCATCAGCTAGCCATACCCTTACTGGGATTTGAACCTGATATATATAAGATGTAAACACATTATCTATCTATCCTGTTATTGAGAAAATCTGTTGAGATTGTCCTGTCTGCCCTCTAAGGATCAGAAGCAGCAGCTTTGGGGCTTCACCCAGGCCAATGTGTCCTGAAAGTAAATGGAAATAACGTGATGAGTGAAAATTACACTGAAGTTCTGGATCACTTTTCATCGTATAGGAATAGGCAGCAAGAATTTCTGGTGAGTAAGTAGATGTGTGAAGGAAGGGATGGTTTTTTAAATAGTGTTTTCTTACAATGATTTGGGAAGGGAGAAGAGAAAAAAAATACTTTGTGATGAAACTAATCTGCTAAATAAATGTTTTAATATCCTTTCTTCAGCTGTTGAGAAGTAAAAATACATATATTTCTTTCAGGCACAAGTATTCTGACAGATACAACAGATAATTTCCTTTTTAGTTTGCTGGGATAAACCCTGCCCTAGATTGGCAATGTACAAAGACCGATACAATACATTCAGAGGTTTTGATTCAGAAATGGTTTGCTATTCTCTTCTTCCAGATGGCGCCATGAAAAATATTGGTTGTTTTGTGGGAAGGTGAAGCAAGAGAACAAGAGAAATTGAATACAAATGCAGGAGACTTAATTTAGTTTCTGTAGGCATCATGTAAATCCACCTGTGTATCTTTTTTATATCATGTATCCATTTAACAATTTAAATTGTAGAACATACAGGGAATACATGCACTGTAGCTCAGGGCTAAACTCTTGGATTCGCTGTGTCCTTTGAGCTTGGCTGTTTTTCTGCAGATGCTTCATTTGAAATAGCATCATCAATGCAGCAGGAAGTGGAATTTGCTGGTTGTTTATATTTTAGAAAGACTGTCAACATTGTAGACTAAGCCAAGTCCAAAGGTGCAAGGGAGTTTCTGAAAGCTAAGCATTCGGGTAATTCAGTCATCAGCAGACATTTAAGGGTAAACCCCATGTCTATAACTTTTTTTAGAAAAGGTAAAATCAAAAGAAGAAAACAAACAGCCCAGGGCAGTGAATACTCAGATAAGCAGGAAGTAGTGTGAAAGAAAAGAAACAGCATCCTAATCAAAGAACCAGAGAAATCCTTTCTCTCACCAAGATTGCAATACACATGTAATTCTCAGCAAATGGTTATAATGGTGCATGGACATCACGGCCATAAGTGCTGATGGTCGTAAATGGAATTATCCATAAAACTGACCCACTTTTACAATCCTTTTTATGGCAGTTATTAAGTGATTGTTAAGCACAGTTGATATCAAACCAATGATTTGCTATGGCCCAGTTTTGCCAAAAAACAGAAGTAAATTGCAAAAATGTGGGATGCTACAAATGGATGAAAATGCAGGCTGGTTGCTGAACATGCGGTCATTTGACCTTGTGTCTGAAGAGCAGCCTTTGGAACTTTGGAACTGGGTCATAAGGGTTGTCGTAACTTTAAATGGTTGCTAAGTGGCCAGCCATAAGTTGAGAAGTACCTGTAAACAACTAGGAAACTCCATTCTCCCATGTACTATTACCTACTCTCCCAATGAAACCTCTGCAAGAAAACAACCAAGCTCCAAGAAGACAAAATCAAGTCAGTATACAATGATGACAGTAACCAATGGTGAATCTTCTTTAAAGCCAGTGCTTGGTGAATTATTCAGTCTGACTCTCTCTGTTATTCCTGCTTTCCTGGAAGGGTTTCTACCAATGGGTTTACAGAACGCATGAAGATGCTGAAGAGGAGAGAGCTCTTCAGGCAGCTTCAAACTCATACCTGAATGGAAGTCATTCAGAGATGCTTAAAGGAAACCTCTCAATTGAAGAAAATTCAGATCTTGATCCCCTTAATGACAGCCAGCAGGAAGAAGGTATGGGGGAAACCTATTCTATACTAATAGAGAAAATGATCCAGGTAGCTTTTTTTTTAAAAAAAGGGAGAAGTTCTTTTTGAATGATGAGTTGTGTGTTTTACATTCAGATATTGTGTGCTTTACATTCAGATGGTGTTTATATTGCCATCTCCTCCTAAAAAAAGAAAAGAGAAATAGAGAACTTCTAAACTCCAGAGAAATTAAGCTTTTCTGACCAAAGTAGGCCTCAATGTAAAGTAGTTTCATATGTCTGAATTATACTTCAGGGAATGGTGCTATGAGAAGAAAAGAAAAACCTACTGATGCAAGGAGAAAAACACAATTATAACTGTTCCAGACACCTGTGGGTTATTTGGTAATCAAGTGCTGAAATTGTCTGCAAGGGACATTTAAAAAAAGATTTCCAGTCAATTCAGGACCTGTTCTGGAAGCAATGGAGAGATATTTATCTTTTGCTGGTGAAACAATCTCTTGCTTCTGTACAAATGTGAGGCAGTAGCAAGAAATCAGGCAGATCAGTGGCGCACTAAAGAAAAATCACTAATCTACTGGAAGTGATGGTGCAGGATAATTGATTTGGTAGCTGCAATGCCAAGCCACAAACCAGCCTAATTACATAGTATCTTGGCCTGTCCACATCTGTCATAGTGAGCAATGTGGTTGTGGTATTTTTAAAAACAGAATTATCGTATTCAGTGTGCCACGTAAGATGCCAGCTCAGGCCTGTCTCTTTTAGCTGGTTACCTAAATTGGAAGTGATATACTTGCAGCTGATCTGTGGGATTCTTAACAAGAATGTTGTCAAGAAAGGGGCTATAACTATGAGCCAGATAAAAAGGGAAAGTTTATTCAAGACATCTGATCCCTGTTTGATATTTTGTCTACGTGGCTTCCCTCTGAAAGGAATTGCACAGCTTCACTGAGAGGAAACTTTCTTATTTACTATAAAATCAAATGTTTACCATAAATATGATCAATCCAATGTCACCCTTCATAGTTGGGAGGCAATATTTAAATTTGGGACAGAAGAAGAGGAAAAATTCAGATAAAACTTTTAAATTATATATGATAAAACCGCTGTGATTGGATTGGACAATCCTAATAGCACATTTGGGAAAGCTGGGCTCGGATTGTTGCTGAGCTCCATAGTTCTGTGAAAAGTAAATTGCCACTTTTAGATGTTCCAAATGTTTACACATCTTTTATCGCTTTGTGCTTCCCAAGCTTCATGTGAGTCTTAGTGGTATATAAAGGGAGTCAAAGTCAACAAGTAACATTGATATTTGATGGTAATGCCATTAAGATTTGTTCACAAGTGTTTATTATGAAACTCATAAATGAAGAAAGTAAATGAAGTGTAACTATTAATATCCAGTAAATAAATAAACTGCATTTATTCAATGTACACACAATTTTGACAAATATGGACAAATTGTGTCAACAGGCTATACAGACAGTCATCTTACCCCTGTACAGCATTGTAATAATTAAACTTTGATTTTCAGACTTGCCCCTTCAGACTTTTGACTCTCCTCTAATTATAAGAGAAGACACCCATCTTATAAGTCTAACAGTGGACAATGTCCATCTAGAACATGCTGTTGTTTACGAATATGTCAGCACTGCTGGAATGAAATGTTTTGTCCTGGAGAAGATCATTGAACCGAAGGGGTCCTTCATCCTCACAGCAAAGGTTTACATCACTGGGCATTCTTTTCTATTTTCTCCATTCAGATTTCAGGTTTCTCCTTTTCCTGTCTGGATATTAAGGATGAATAAAGTTTAAGTCAGGAGTAATACGTTTTAATAAAGGTGGATTAAAATGCAGGTTTCACTAATAGATATTTCTTGTTGATGGTAGATATTTTGGTTGTAGCTTTTAAGATTTTTCTCTCTGGAATAAGAGCTTCTCTGAGTTAGATAATAACCATGGAGAAGGTATATTAACTTGGTAAAAATAAATTCCAGCTATTTTATTTATATAGCTTTCTGCAGCTGAAAACTGTGGGGCCTGAAAATGCAGAAGTCTCAATAGCTGAGGTTTGCATGTTTTTACTATAACAGCTGACTACATAGTGATCATTATTAGGAAGTTTTAATAAACACTTGAAAATGCATTAGCAATGTAGCATGAGAAAGACATTAATCTTCATTTAAAAAAATGTATGAGACATTTCAGATTAATTGATAAAATATTTTTGAAGTATCAAAAGTAAAGGGCAAAGCACAATAATAAAGTAGAAAGGCGATCATAAAAAAATTAATTAAATTGAAATTTGTACTTATAGGTTGAAATAGTAGGCCTAAAACCAGTAGGCTTAGATAATGTTTTAGCTGTCCAAACAGAAAAATTAAAATTTCAACTTAACAGTGCATTTCCTAAATAAGAATGGCTTTGTTTGAAGAAAATATGCAATCAAGGAAATTGGAATTAGGAGATGACTAATAGCTGCATTAACTAGGAGGATAGTTAAGATCAATGCATTAAGGGCAGTGGGTTGAAGAAAACAGCCTTGGAGAAGCAATCCAATCAGTTGCATGTAATGAACAGCCAAAGCCCAATTTTTCACCCTACCATTTGACATCTCGATTGAAGTAAGCAGAGGAGATAAAGATGGTGTGTGTAGTTATAATATATTTCTGCAAGTCTTGTATCCAACAATGCTTCCAGTTGATCTTGGAGGCTAGACTCACATATTGCAACACTATCTAGCAATTACTGTATGAAAGGAGGAATCACGGCGGCTAGACCAAAGTTTGAGAAAAAATAATGGTTCTCTTGCTGAGCTTTGGAAGCCTTTGATTAAGACCTATTCCCTGAACTTCTAGAAAAGGTTATAGAGTTGATACAGTAAACTGTAGAATTTGTGGTATGTGGAATGTATGGCGTTAATTGTCAGGTTGTGGAGGATTTTTTTAAGCTAACCATCAGTCTGTTGACTAATCAGATCAACATGCTTCAAGTTCGTCACCTGGCCCACTAAATTCTTAGACTGTGGAAAATAGACTACCCACAATTACAAAAATTTAGTCAACTAGGTGACCATTCTACTGTAATTCCACTCTTTGGAAAATAAATCCCATGAATTTTTGTTCTAAATAAGCTTCTAGTGGATTGATAGTTACGTTGGCTGTACAGTATTTCATGCCGACTCTCAAATTAAAACAGAAGAGTACCAAAATACTTTGTAAATACTCGGAAGCGTGGCCAAACCGGTAGTAAAAAAATTGGCAACCCACCTCTGCTTAGCAACCTGTGTCACAATAACCCAACTGAGGAAATCTATATATTTTTCCTGCTTTAGATATTGGAGGCTTTTGCAACAGACGACAGGAACTTTGTGAAGAATTGCAGAAGGCTCATGTCCCTCAGCAATGCAATGGTCACCATGCCACAATATGAGTTCCGGCAAATTTGTGACACAAAGCTAGAAAGCATCAGCAGAAGAATTGCCAGTTATCAAGAGGTAGGATAATAATGCACAATCTTATGTGCCAAACAGCACAGTGATGACTTCAACTAGTATGCTTTCAGGACCTTAACAACAAGGTTTATGAGGGTAGGTGTGTACATATTCAATTACATACTTTCAATTTTCAATGTCTTTATTGATTTTGTTGAGCAGGCAAATTCATAGTAGCATCTCATTATAGAACACCCACATTCATACAGCAAACAACCTTTGCATATACATATGAAATTGCAAAATTGAATTTCCTGTTGATTAGATATGTTTAGTCCCTAACTGCTTTCTTCATCCAGTGGGTGATTATTGACATTTAGCTATGTTTTTAAAACGTTGTAGTTACGCATCTACTTTTTCTTTCTTTTAAGTGATCTTCTCAATAACATTGATTTGCAGATCAATATTCTGTCACAGCTGTTTTTCTTCATATTCATGTTCTCCCCCAGGAATTTTTGAGTAGTTTGATTGTTACTTATGTAACATGGATTTATGTAGTTCTTGTGAACATATTTTCCCCCTTTTGGATTTTTCTAATTATTGAAAACTGCCCACAGAAGGTAATTACTCTGGTGGGTGACGTGATTATTAGAAGAAACAAAGATCTCAGGTACATGTTATTTTATGAGGTAATGTGCTCATGATAATGGTCTAAACCTCTTTTTTCTTGCTCTAGTTTGCAGATGAATTGAAAATGAAAGTCAGCCCATCCTTCAAACGAGCCACAACAGACCTTCACCCCTTGTGCAGCATGGATTTCTGCCCTACCAACTGCCACATTAACCTCATGGAAGTGTCATACCCCAAAATCACTACCTCAACAGGAAGGTCATTCAGCATTCGCATTGGACGGAAGCCTTCTATTATTGGCCTTGACCCAGAACAAGGTGTTTAATAACAATAAGAACCGTAATATCTTATCTTCCCCTGGAGTGAAATGATTGACTGGAATTAAGATTGCATTAAAAGATAGTTCTGCTAAAATGTCAGTCAGGCTTTGAAGTTTACATCGGAATATTTGACTGTCATAGGAAGTCCATAGACAGTCCATGGAGGTGGGGTGGGATGCTGGGTGTTTGGGAGAACCTCTAGCTAAGATTCTGTTCAGTTTGGAGAATCCCAAAATCCCATGTGGCCCGTTTTGGATGCAGGTAAGTGCAGGGGGTGTGCGGAGGCTTGAGGAGGGCGAAAAATTGGTCTACCAGACGTATGGGAATGCTGGACCTCCTTCGGCCTTTGGCGCCTGGGGAGGCCGTTTTCGCCCTCCCGGAAGCTTGATGAAAGCCTCCGGAACATGGGGAAGGGAACCCCCCCCCCCGGGGTGGTTTCTGGCTTCTTCTACTCCCGGTTTGCTTAGGGATGCGCTTTGCATGTGCAGTAGGTAAAAAAAATGTTTCTGTGCATGCGCAGAAGCAGAAAACAAGCCGATAGAACTGGTTTGTGGGGGAAGGTGGCTGGCTGAGTTACTACCTATTCAGCTGAACCGGTCTGAACCAGTAGGAACCCACCTTTGCCCCCCCTCCCGTTGTGGTGCAGATGGGTGACTAGGCCATACCCACCTAGCAACCAGGCAGAAAACCCCTTGCTAAAATTTTTGAAGCCCACCCCTGGACATATCGTAGTTAATACCCTACACATGACAATAGCTGGAATGGAACAGGTTTTCTTGTGGTTTTATTTAGAAAGTATGGTCTTCTGACTTTAAAAGATACTGAATGATTAAAGAGATCCATCCTTGTGCGTATCTCTTATGGCCACCAGGCTTGGAATTTGTAAGCAGACAATTAAATAAAATTAATCTTAATTGCTGTTTCCTAATGCATTTTTCTGAGAAATTTCCTGATGATGCAAAAGCTACTAAAATACTGGCACCAGGGAAGGAAAGTTCATTGGTCTAATTAAGTGTTAAGGGAGCTCTGATAAGCTGCCATATATCTATTAGCTTTCCATTAGTTTCCACTACGTACATACCAAATATAACATTCTGATGGTCTTGATGAAGTTCAAATAATTTCTTTACTGAGTCTTCAGAGGTTCTTCAATGGTTAGATAGAAAAGCTACAACGGGGCTCTTTATCACTCTATTTCTAAATTATGTCCATCAATCAATCTTGTTCTTTGACTTTATTATTTCACAATTGGTTTGACATAAATTATATAGAAAGCTGCCATATACCAGACAGTCATTTGACTCAGATTAGCAACAGACCTTTAGTACTTTAGGGATGCTTTCAGATTTTTTTCCATGCAAAACCTCTTCCACGTCTCACCATTAACATGGTAAACAGCGTCTCAAGGAACTTCCCATGTTCTTTTGGGGTAGAGTATTTTTAATGGTCTATTTCCAACAGTCTGTACCGACATTCACCTGTAATCTTAAATCTTAGCTAATTATTTAAGAATTCCATCAAACACATTCAATTTTATTGCATTTTATTGTGCATTAAAAACAACCAGTTCGTGGAGAGGGAGCGGCTAACAAATCTAATAAATTCAATTCAATTCAGTTTAACAATACGGCACTGTTGCTCAGCATATTTGAAAAAAAACAATGACAATCCTGACAAGCAGTTTATTTAGCATATTAAAATAACTCAAATGCTCATCTTTAAAAAGCAGTGGTTTAAGCTTGAACAGTTTTTTAATGTTTAACAGGAACCTTAAATCCCGTCTCATACACCCAGCATTGCATCACGACGATGGCTGCGCCATCATGGAGGTGTTTGACTCCAGAAAATGAAGATCTCTACCCACATGGACAGTATGATGGTTACTACGGGCAAGAGAATGGAGGAACTGCTCAGGAAGATAGAGGTCTTGCTTTTCTGTTGAAGCAAGAAGATCGGGAGATACAGGACTCCTACTTACAGCTCTTCAACAAGCTAGATGTAGCAGTTAAGGAAATGAAGCAATATGTCCTTCAGATACATAAGTAAGTCGATTACTGAGATGTGGTTGTTTTTTTTTTTATAGGGGTACAGATAGTTCTCAACTTAGGACTATAGCTGGGATCAGAATTTCCATTGCTAAGCAAGGCAGCAGTGAAACGAGTTCTGTCCATTTTACAACCTTTTTTTTACCCTGCTTGTTAAGAGAATCACTGCAATTGTTAAGTCAGGGGTGTCCAAACTTGAGAACTTTAAGACTTGTGGCTGGGGAATTCTGGGAGTTGAAGTCCACAAGTCTTAAAGTTCTCAAGTTTGGACACCCCTGTGTTAAGTGAACCATACGATTGTTAAGCGAATCGTACTCCCCCCCCTCTTTGACTTTGCTTTTCGGAAGATGCCGGGAAAGATGGAAGATGCCAATCACATGACTCTGGGATGCTGTCACCATTACAAATACATGCCAGTTGCTAAGCACCCAGAGTTTGATCATGTGCTGATGGGGATGCTGCAACTGTCATTAGCGTGAGGACTGGTTGTACGTCACTTTTTCAGTCCTGTTACAACTTCAAACGAATAGTTGGAAACCAAGTACTACCTGCATATATATTGGTTTTATTGCTAGGTTGTAAGCTGCCTAGAGCTTAATTTTTAAATTGGATAGGTGTACAAATGTTTTGTACATAAAGCAACTGCCACCATCATTAATGGAACCGATGGTTCACTATGGGCACTATGATTCTCAGTCATCCAGGTCATGGTTGTCCCAAAGGTGCTTTTTCAGGAGGCAACTCAGTGGTGGATTTCAAAATTGTTTAGAACCTCTTCTGCAGGTGTGGCCTGCTTTGTGGGAGTGGCTTGCCGGCCATGTGACCGTGTGGGAGTGGCTTGCCAGCCATGTGACCAGGTGGGAGTGGCTTGCCAGCCATGTGACCGGGTGGGAGTTACTTGCCAGCCATCTGACTGGGTGGGCGTGGCCAACTTGTAAAATGTGGTGAAACTCACTTAACAACGCTCTTGCTTAGCAACCAAAATGTTGGCTCAGGAACTCTGGCATTTGAAGCACGGAAGTCTTAAAGCTGTCAAGTTACAAGACCCTTGCACCCCTAACCCTTTAGAAAATAAAGGCCAGGGGTGTTCAATCTTGACAGCTTTAAGACTTGTGACTTCAACTCCCAGAATTCCTCCTCCAGTCATGTTGGCTCAGGAACTCTGGAATTGAAGTGTGCAAGTCTTAAAGCTGTCAAGTTATAAGACCCTTGTACTCCTAACCCTCTAGAAAAAAGGCCCCAGGGGTGTTCAAACCTGACAGTTTTAAGACTTGTGACTTCAACTCCCAGAATTCCTTCTCTCGCTCTTCAACTTGATGATGTGGGGACGGGCGGGGGGAGGGAGCTGGAACCGGTTCTAAGCGGCACTGTGTATTTGTGGAACCTCTTCTATAGAAGAGGTTAGAACTGGCAGGAACCCACCCCTGAGGCAACTGGACTTTCTTGTTTTTTCTTTGAAGACATTTTGCTTCTCATCCAAGAAGCTTCTTCAGCTCTGACAAGATAGTGGGGAATGGAAGGATTTATATTCCTTGAGACAGCTGGTCATTTGCATCCCTTTAGAGGGTCGTTGAAGCACTTGGAGGTTTATCTGTGTCCTCGGGGGTCAACTGAGTAGTGCTCCTGGTTCCTGTAGTCTGCAATTTTTTCTCCAGTTGCCTCCTGAAAAAGCACCTTTGGGACATAACACAGGGATGTTGCAACAGCTGTAAATGTGGCATTACTACTAAGCACCCAAAATTTGATCACCTGACTGCAGGCGATGCCTAGCCAGTGGAACTTTGAATCTGGGTTATAAGTAGCTTCAAGTTGGTCCATCATAACTTTGAATAGTTGCCAAGCAACCAGTCATAATTTGAGGACTATCTGTATTTGATTACAGGTTGTCAGTATCAATTCTGAGATATTCAGTTCACATTCATGCAGAATTAGATATTTTCAGACAATTTTAATTACATCAATCTGGGGTGATGCCATCTGTCATTTTGTTTTGTTTTTTATTCCATGCAAAAGTGAAATTTTGCTTATGTAATTCATTTGGGTGGCTAAATTTTACATGCTTCACAAATATTTTGCAGAGATTAAAATGTACTCTTTATTTCTATGTGCCTGTTGTAAGCGAAAGCAAAGAGATAATCTTCAACTTACAACATTTCATTTAGTGACTGTTCAAAATTAACAATGGCACTGAAAACAGTGACTTTGGACCGCTTTTTCACACTTATGACTGTTGCAGCATCCCCATGATTACGTGATTAAAATTCAGATGCTTGGCAACTGGTTTATATTTATGACAGTGCCATGTCCCAGGGTCAATTTTGTTGTATTTAAGTACAATGACAATAAAGATTATACTTAGGTGATCAGCTTTTACGACCTTCTGACAAGCAAAAACGATGGGAAATCCAGATTCACTTAACCTCCTTACTAACTTAACAAATACAATGATTCACTTAACAACATAAGTCATAAAATGGGGG
Source organism: Natrix helvetica (assembly GCF_964273705.1). Lineage (NCBI taxonomy): Eukaryota > Metazoa > Chordata > Lepidosauria > Squamata > Natricidae > Natrix > Natrix helvetica. The sequence continues at coordinate 153,603,540 of NC_138549.1, read as the reverse complement.
CAAACTCACTTAACACGTTTCACTTAGCAACATAAATTTTGAGCTCCATTGTTGTCATAACTTGGGGACTCCCTGTGTTTTCAGGTGACTTTTTCTCCTCCCTGAATTCTTTTATAAAAATGTTTCATTTAATGAACTTCAGGTGTATTATTTTACGTGCCTTTCTCTCCAAAACCGAATTTTCCCCAGGATCAGTTGGTCAGTCTTTCTTCCATAACACTCCCTCAATATATTTCAAGGTGATAAATTTAGATTATAATTGAGTTATAATTCATAAAGACTCGCAAAGGTTCAGCGCACATACTTATAGGCTGCCTCTTTGCAAGGTTGTAACACAGAACCTAATAGCTACCCAAAATGCTGACCCCAACAATTAAAACATAATCTATTAAATACTAGGACAAATAAGGTTGCCACCTTAAAATGAATAAACGCACAGTTGAGTATCCTCGGGAGGGTCATTTCAGAATCATAATGCTTTCACTAAGTCCTAGCTTCAGTCAGCACTTTAATGAAGATGCTCTGTGGTTTTTTTTGAATGAAGCTCATATGGGACTTTACAAAACTCCATTTTATATCAGTGGCTAAGATGCTGAGCTTGTCGATCAGAAAGGTCAGCAGTTTGGTGGTTTGAATTTCTAGTGCCGCGTAACGGAGTGAGCTCCCATTACTTGTCCCTGCTTCTGCCAACCTAGCAGTTCAAAAGCACGTAAAAATGCAAGTAGAAAAATAGGAACCACTTTGATGGGAAGTTAACAGCGTTCCGTGCACCTTCGGCATTTAGTCATGCTGGCCACATGACCACAGAGACATCTTCGGACAGCGCTGGCTCTTCATCTTTGAAACAGAGATGAACACCGCCCCCTAGATTCGGGAACGACTAGCACATGTGTCGCTCCTATGTAGCTTAGCAAAATAACTGTGTCCCTCCCAGACATAGTTTTTACCTTTCTTATCATAACATTTTCTATTCTTGCAGGCTTTTGTCGACTATCACAGAACCAACAGCAGAAGAATTATGTGAGCCTCCCACCACAGAGGAGATATCCTCCACTTCTTTGGTTGCAGATGAAAGTGACATTGACAAAGCGGAGCATGGCATGAAGAAGGTGTGCTTCAAAGTATCTGAAGAAGACCAGGAAGACTCTGGGCATGATACAATCAGTTTCAGAGATTCCTACAGGTAAGTCTTGTGAAACGTCTGCTTGGAAGGAAGTCAAATCTTACATAGAAGAAAATGAAGGGCAGCTAAGAAAGGCTGAAACTTCTTTTTTTAAAAAAAACAATTTTTATTTGTTTTTGAACAAGGACAAAAAAAAAAAACAACCCCATCTTCCATTACAGATTGTAGAAAGTGTGTCAGTTGGTTACAGTATTTCCATGCATCTCTTCCATAGTCACCACCTGCTTTTCATATCAAATCGCATGTTTTAAATTCACCTATATTCATGTATATCACAATTATTATATCTCAACCTTAATTTGACTATAATTGTTTTTACGTCCTTTTATATATAATATTCAAAATCTAGAATAGGATTATATGATAACATTGCATTAAATCATCCTAAAATCATCCAATCACAATACATCTTTATAACATATTCTAGATAAAGCTTTTAAACCTCCTCTCATAATCTCCATATATTGTTTATATAAAATTTCATATTATCAAACTAATATATCTATATGTATTGTTATCATTATTAATCATTACTTAACTATAGCTATTGTCGCTTCATTTTATACATACTACTAGTAAACTAAATTTAGCTTAATTTTTATTATACATTTGATTGCATCAACCTGAATCCCTCCAGCAATAGCACGGTCTTATATCTCTTGCCATTTGTGGCATTAATGTTCTAGTTACTTTCTTAATAAATCTTGTATAAACCTCCCTTGGCAACATGCTATTCCTTTCGTATCTCACAAAAGCTTGAAACCCAACATCTGCTCTTTCCATCAGCTTATCTTTGCTTATCTCTAGTGCTTCTATCAATATTTCTCTCCTTATCTCCGTCAATTTTTCTCTCTTTTCTTCTTCTGTGCTTTGAAGTCTGGGGTAGAGTTCCAATCCATTCATCTCCCCTTTCCATATTCCACTCTTGCCATTACCAACCACGCTCACTTTGTTGTCAGTATCCACAGTTTTCTTATCTCTTTGTTCATTTTTTTCTTCCATCTTTTGAACTCTGTCCTCCAAGAAAGGTTGAAACTTCTGACAACTATTTTCAGCCATTGTTTTCATTATGACTTTGGAAACAATGAAAATGTATTATGGACTTTGTGTGTACGTCACACATAATTGCTTAAAAGTACATATTTGTGTGTTTGTGCCTATTGGGTTTTGTTAGAAAATGCCCTGTTTGAAGGATACAGAAGGTCCCTTTGCCCTCTACTATGTCTCTTATTGTCATGGAGAAATTCATACACACATACATAAAATCTGCCCAGGTTTTGAATACAAAGGAATGCCTCGTGTATAAGCCAGTGGTCGTCAATCTTTCTGGCTCTGTGGACTGGCGATGGAAGTTGGGGCAGAGGGGATGGTTTTATGCACATGTCCGCCACTTACACAAATTGAGCTCTGTGTTCTCGTGCACTTGCCCAGTTCACAACGGGCCATGGCCCAGTATTGGGGCGTGAATTGGGATTGGGGTCTCTGGCTATAAGCAAAAGAAGAAAAGAATGACGTTTAAGGTTCACTATTATTTAAATTCATCAAATATCACCATTTCTACATTGTAAGACTTTATGTATCATTACATATAGCTTTTTCCACACAATATTCATGATTCTTCTAAATCTTTGCAGCATTTCTTCTGATTCAGAGGGCATGTAATATTCCCTGGCAAAGTTAGCTTGATTTTCTCAGGAACATTTTTCAGTCCTACTTTCCTGAGGCCGAAAAATGTATCGTTTTTTACTCTTGTCAATTCCTGGAAAATCACTGATTGCCTAAAATCAACTACTAGATAAGTATATAAATTTATAGGAACACTATTTCTATAGAATGAGGACTTCAATGTTTTACAGAGCACCATAGAACATTTGTGGTATATTTGACCAGTGTGTAATTGTTGACAGTACGGCATGAATTTAAGTGTATCCTTTGCAAAGTCCTCCATAATTAGACATGGTTCATATGTCTGTCCCAGGATCAACTTACAACTTGGTTTCAAGGTTCAGGCAGGTCAGGTAAGGTCAGAAGGAAGAATTCTCCCCTTTTTATCCAGCAAACAGCTGGAAGGAGAGAATCTTTTGTGGGTTTTCCAGAAGCTCAAGCCTTTTAGTCTGAAACCAGCACAGTAACTGTTGTTTGCAGAACCAATGATTTGTTGTCTTATGTGTACAAACACAACCATCCACAGAAAACACAGACTAATTGAACTTTCAAGTAATGATTACGTCAATCACAAGAAGGGCTGTATGACTCAAAATGATAGGCACCAGTCTGAGACAGTTGGAAGTACACAAAATGAACCACAGCCCTGCTGCTTGGGGGGAAAACCCTCACAACCAAAAATGATAGCAATGGCATTTTGTATTTTGCATCTTCTGTGAACAAAGTCTGGGTCATACAAAGCACGAGCAGAGTAGAACAGAAGAAAATGCACTGCTTTGGAAAAAACTGCCTTCTTAGAGGTTTCTTCATTTTGTAATTCAGAACTCTAGACAAAAAGACATTGTAGGCTTGAAATAGCAGGTGGCTCAGTGGCTAAGATGCTGAGCTTGATGATCAGAAGATCAGCAGTTCGGTGATTCGAATTCCTAGCACCGTGTAATAGAGTGAGCTCCCATTACTTGTCCCAGCTTCTGCCAACCTAACAGTTCGAAAGCGTGTAAAAATGCAAATAGAAAAATAGGGACCACTTTTAGTGGGAAGGTAACAGCGTTCCGTGCGCCTTTGACATTTAGTCATGCTGGCCACATGACCACGGAGACGTCTTTGGACAGTGCTGGCTCTTCAGCTTTGAAACGGAGATGAACACCGCCCTCTAGAGTCAGGAACGACTAGCACGCATGTACGAGGGGAACCTTTACCTTTGCCTTAGGCTTGAAATGCACCTCTTTCTGGAAGTCCACTTGTTCTGTTTCAGAGGTTTCTTGTTTTATATCTCTAGAATACATTACTATCATTACATTAATCTGACCTTTTCCTTTTCCTTCTTTTTATTCAACAATTCAAATACCTGCTGCCCTGCTGAGGGGGAGAATAAGGGGTGTACTAAATGTATTCATTTAAAACTTTTTAAAACTACATAGTTGGAGTCTGGGTTAAAAACTTTCAAAAGAGGACAGCCGCAAAGACTTTGAAGATGTGTAGCAATAGCAAGCTCGTGGTCAGCCAATTAAAGAAGCTACATAGGACACCTAGTCCCAGTTTTCGCTGTTCTGTTGTCAGGTGTTGCTTTTCTCTTTAAAGTCTAATAATTCTAAACGTGCAACTATCCCTGCAGACTAGAATATATACATTTTGTGCAAAATTGTATTCCTTCGTTTCTTCTTTGGGGCAGTGCATAGCTCGCAGTCTTATAATGTAGAAAGGGAACAGTTGGGGAATGGCAGGAGTTGCCATGTTTAACTCCTAACAGGTTTAGCACTCCCTGGACAGAAACAATGGGTAGTTTATTGATTGATTTGATTTGATTTACGTTGCCACCCAACTCATATTCGTGTCAGTTTGTCCGATAGACCAGACAAGAACCATGACCAGATAAGCTAATTCTACTTCATTGTAAAGCTTACAATTCTGAAAGTACAATTCTCCCACTATCTCCTTTCTGGCAATAAGAAACTAGGGAGGGTCCTTTCTGAGTATCTTGTCCAGCCTACCATCCAGCTATAGGCTTTGCTGTCTCTTATCTGACTGTTCCCTAGAAAGCATCTCCTCACCCCGTCTCCCAGGGTCTTTCTCATATACCGTACATATATGATTCTAGGGGACTCACAATAAAAATAGATTTAAACATACATACTAAATAAAGCATAAACAGTATAAAAAGCAAGACCCACAGCACTTGGAATGATAAAACAATCATTAGCATAGCCAGGAAACAGGGTCTGACACACATCTGGGGGCCCAGGTCCAGGCACAAGACCAAGTTCTTAAAAGCTTGCAAAGGACCAGCAGAACTATGGCCAATCTGGCCTCCAAAGGAATAAAGTTACACAGGATGGATGCCACAGGATGGATTTGAGTTTCCATGGTCAGGAGACATCACAGGGTAACTCATGCCCATGTCACTTCTTATTTGCACTGATGCCATACTCTCTACATGGAGATTGATCCAAATGCAGCATGTTTTGTGCAGTTTGCCCATTTTACACTGCTGTTGTGTGAGCTGCACTCACCCCTGGTTTCTTTTGGGGTACAATTCAAGGTGGTGGTTATTATCTTTAAAGCCCTGTGTAACATTGGCCCAGGTTATTTGAGGGATCCCTTCTTCCTGACCACCTATACCTATCCTATAGATCAGCAGTGTCAAAGTCGTGTCATCACAGGGTCATGTGACGTATCGGGACTTCCCCCTCTTTGCTAAGCCGGACGGGGGGCTTGGCCAGCATGTGACACATCCGGCCTGTGGGCCGTGAGTTTGACACCCCGGCACTAGATTGAGTTTGCTCCAGATCTCCTTTGTTAAATGCTATCATCTGGTGGGAACTGGGAACCTTTTTCATAGCTGTGACTCCCATATGGAACATCCTCTACCTGAGAAATGGTGGGCCTTTATTCTCCTTGTCTTCCAAAAGACTAGTAACGTTTGTCTGTTTTCTTAGCTATTAAGTGATGATGGGAACTGAGCCAAGCATTGTTTTTGTTCCTTAAGAAAGAGGGTACTGTTATAGTGCTATCGGTGACCTAGGGTTTTTGTTGTTTGTATGTTTGTTAGCCACCAAGGGTTGTTTTATATCAGTGTTTGTCAACCTCAGCCATTTTAAGAGGTGTGGACTTCCTGGGAAATTCTGGGAGTTGAAGTCCATACCTCTTAAAATGGTCAACATTGAGAAACACTCTTTTATATAATATACGCAGTTTTGTGTTTCAATTTTAAAAGTAAATGATAATGAAAAAAGGCCATAAAGAGTAAAATAGTACAGTATTTCTTTTTTTGCAAGGACGTCACACGATTGTAGTTTACCACAATAGTCCTTCTTGGCTGAGTAGAATAGCAGTTACAAATTGAGATTACTTTCACATCTCTTTCATAATTTAGAGGTTCCCAAACATGGTAACTTTTATGAGCATTTCTATGCAGGTGGAGCGAATGTTTCTGTTGGCAAGAGAAATTTTGTTTTCTCTGAGCCAGAGCTAACATAAATGACTCTGAGGTAGAAGCCAAGAGCTGTCAATGTCTGTGGGAGTTCATAGAAATTTTTTTAACAGGTTTTGCATCTGCACATTACGTGGAGTGGGCCATAGCAATTCAATGTGAAATGTTGTTTCCTTTCCTTTCTAAATTTAAACCACTGATGTCATGAGCTCAAGACTCCTAGTCATAGGAATTAATAGTATTTATTTCCTCTTAAGAGCTGTTCATTGCACAAATAAAAGAGCACATTTTTTATGCTTTAAATCCCTGGTTTTGGTAGTCTAGGAATATTTTGAAAAACAACAGCAAACTACCCAGTTGGCAGTGTGCCTCCACATTAAGACCCAATGCACTATGAATATGTGTCAGTACCGATTGACTTTGATTTTATTCATTGTTTTATGGCTTTTAGTTCTGCGTCATGATTTGGTTAATGCTTTCTATTACTGAGAATAATCTGTCCTAGATTACCGAGATCAAAGCAAATTCCTCAAGGGGCTACTACCTTTCAGATTTGGACAGAAATGAACGTGAAATGAAAAATGTACTTGAGACATAAACAGTTAAACATAGTTCTTGCGGAACAACTGTTCAAGAATAAATCAAATATATTTTGATAGCTTTCAAATTGGAGAATAGTTTACAAGAATGATTAAAAAGAAGAGTTTGTTGATAGGTTGGTGGGATTCAAATAATTTAACAACTGGTTCTCTGCCCCTAATGATTTCTTCCAACAACCAGTTCACCAAACTGCTCGGAAAGTTAACAACCAGTTCTCCCGAAGTGGTGCGAATTGGCAATATCCCACCACTGATTATATCCCTTAATTTCCTGTATACATCTTTGGCTCTTTCTACCTGTATGTTGTATCCTGTTTAGAAATGGGAGAAAGAGATGTTTGGAGGAATGAAATATTGTAAGTGGAAAGTTATTTTAAAAGAGATATTCTTTTTTGAAGAGTCACCAACCCAGGAAAGTTCAGTGTTCAGGAAAGACAGCTTTCAGCCCTTTTGATTTCTGATTGGGTTGTGGCTGCTCCATCATTGGAAGCTTTTGAGAAAAGACTGGACAGCCACTTGTTTGGAATGGTATAGGGTCTCCTGCTTGAGCAGAGGGTTGGACTAGAAGACCTCCAAGGTCCCTTCCAACTCTGTTATTCTGATATTTTTGGAATATATATTACTGAGAAGTAAGTCCCATTGCATATGGCAAGAATTTTCATTCAGATAAACAAGAGATGAATGGCTTTTCATATGAATATGATTTCTATCGTGTTGGTTATATTAATTGGTTCTTATAGGACGTGGTTTCTAAAGGTCATGAAGAACCATGACAGATTTAATAGTGAATCTTTATCATGTTTAGCCATTCTCATCAAGAGTAATGTACTGTATTAATTCTGTAATGCATCTTCATCAGTGGAAGACAAAGTATGAAAGATGGAAGTTCAATTTAAAAAAAAAAACAAAAAACTAAAGGCCAGTATTCCCTTCATGGAATTTTGTAAGCAGAGTCTTAATTCTTGGAGATGGATAAGATAGAAATGAACAAGTTCTCTCTATGGTTTCTTATCTTCCCAAGCTATATATTGTATCCATTTTTTTTTCTTTCCAGTGAATGTAACAGCAATAGGGATTCAGTCCTTTCTTATACCAGTGTCCGGAGTAACAGCTCTTACTTAGGCAGTGATGAAATGGGATCAGGTAAGTAAATGCTATATAGAAGTTTTCAACACGGATTAAATGATACACCATCCTAGTATTTTTCAGATGTGTCTAACAGTGGTGGGTTCCGTATCCTGTTCCAACCGGTATGGTTGGAACGAGTCCGGCGTCACCCACCTGGATGCGTGCGGTGCGCGCATGCGTCGTACCTGCCACCGACGCTTCCGCAAGCCTCCGCGATGCTCCAGCTGCTCAGTGGAGCGTCACGCAGGTGCTGTATGCGCCAAGCGCATGTGCGGAAGACTCGAAGGCTTTAAAGGACAGGTAAGAACTCGGGTGGGTCCTCCGGAGCACCGCAAGCTCCGGTATGCCTGTACCGGGGCATACTGCCTGCAACCCACCACTGGTGTACAATAATAACTAATCATTCCTGGTTAGCAGATTCAGTAGTAAAAAAAAAGAGAGAAAAGAATTAAATGAATGTAATTAATGTAGGCTGCTAAGGAAATGCTCTGTTGGCATATTAGCACATTTAGGGCTCATACTGAGGATCTATGGCTTGCTATAATTTTTATGTATTTTGTTCCTCAAAATGACATGAGCAATGCCATCAGTTTCAAAGAATCTTGCCACTTCAATTTGGTACGTAGTTATTTATCCAGAGCTTGTGAAAAAGAGTTTCAGCAGCCCTATTAATTATAGGCGCTTTAACTAACTGCAGGTTATCTGATGAAATCTCCCTATTGTAGCTCATATAATTTGTTCCAAAAACATTATTAGAAATGGGGCAAAATTATATTCCCAATAAATGCAAATATTTTTGTTTTTGCTTTTTCAGTAAATGAATCTAATAATGAATCTGCTTTATTAGGAAGAGATCATGTCTAAGAATTTAGGGGAAGCTTGGGAATTCATCAAAAGCTAGACATTGGATACTGTGTTTCCCCTAAAATACATGTCCTGATAATAAGGCCATGCCACATTTTTCTGGTGGGCAAAAATATAAGCCCTCCCCCACAAATAAGCCCCCTGGACAACCCCCCACCTCCGGCCAGGCAGAGCGCCGCTCACCAACATAGCGGTATCCCAAAGGTGCCAAGCCGCAAGAACCGGGGGTGGTGGTGAGGGAGGCAAAGGTGATTGCGTTGCTAGGCGCCTAGGTTGGTGACCAACGCTGCTAGATTGGTGACCAATGCTGTGCCCAGCTGAAGAGGGGGATTGCCGGGTAGCTGCTCTCTTCCGAGCGGGCTCCCAGAGCCGGGCACAGCTTCAGGGGCGAATGGCTGTATTTCGCTGTCACAGCAGCGCAACACAACAGCCATGAAGCAACCATGCTCATGAGCAGCCACCCGGCAAACCAGCCAGGCACAGCGCCATTCACTGACCTAGGGGTATCACCAAGCCATGTGAGTGCCTGTTTGCCGCCGCCCGGCTTCCGCGGCTTGGCACGTTCGAAATGCCAGTGAAAGGCACTCTGCATGGATGGAGAGTGGGGTTGCACGAGCGGCGTCTCCCAGGCTCACGATGCCCTGACCCAGATCTCTCTGCAGAGCCAGAGCATCTCCGCCGCCGCCGCATGGCTTTTTCGTCGGCTTCCAAACCAAGTCTTCCAGCAGTGGCCGCTCTGGGCATACGCTCTATGCTTGTGGGCCAGCTGCCGGCAGAGCGTACAACCATAGAGAGTATACCCAGAGCGGCCACTGCCGGAAGACTTGGTTTGGAAGCTGCCGCAAAAGCCTGGCGGCGGCGGCGATTTTCTTCCTCTACAGAGAGAGCTGGGCCAGGGCATCGTGAGCCTGGGAGGCATGTGAGCGGGAGAGGAACAGCCACTTGTGCAACCCTCCTCTCCAGCTGCGCAGAGCGCCTTTCACTGGCATTTCAAAGGCACGAGAACCGGGCGGCGGCGAACAGGCACTCATGTGGCTTGGTGACACCCCTAGGTCAGTGAATGGTGCTGTGCTCAGCTGGAAAGGGGGTTTGCCGGGTGGCTGCTCGTGAGCATGGTGTCTTCATGGCTGTTGTGTTGCACTGCTGCAACAGCACAACGCAGCCCATGAGGCTGTGCCCGGCTCTTTGGGAGCCCGCTTGGAAGAGAGCAGCCGCCCGGCAACCCCAAAACAATAAACCCTCCCCTCATAATAAGGCCCAAGCCATATTTTGTGGGTAAAAAGAAAATAAGGCCCTGTCTTATTTTTGGGGAAACATGGTAGTTAGATGGAAATATGAAGGGAAATGAACAAGGAGTGGAAAAAAGTATATAGGATGAAAGAGAAAGAAAAAATGTGAGCAAATTTAAAGATCAGTGTGTGCTTATGAAGTTCAGCGTGGGAATAAAGATCAAAGTTTATTTATTTCATTTTAGGTGATGAACTTCCCAGTGATATGAGAATACCCTCAGACAAACAAGACAAGCTTCATGGCTGCCTTGAGCATCTTTTTAACCAGGTAAAGAGATTTTATCTTATGGTTGTACAATGAATGTTGTGGAGGTTGTATTAGCAGATTCTGAAGGAGGGTTAGATTAGATATTCTGTCATTCAAGGCATCAAGCATTATTTAACATAACATATGGCTTCTAATACTAGTTGTCACTCCTTTGGAATTTCATAGTCATGGCATGAAAACACTGTGTTTTTTCCCCTAATGTTTGTCACCAGGGCCTGGCCTTCATGGAAAAACTTCCTTTATTTTATGTAGCCAATAACTGCAGCAATCTTAATCAACATTTTAAAGTCAGTTGCTAATTTCTGCCAACCATTGTTTTTTCGTTTGTTTATCAAATGTATTTGCCATCTGTCTTATGATTCAGGTGAGAATTCTAGGGAAGAAAGATCAAAGCTAAAAAGTTATCATGTAATAATTAAATGGGATACTGGACCAAGGCTGTCAAACTCCCAGCCCGCGGGCTGGATGCGTCATGTGCTGACCACGCCCACGCCTGGTTTAGTGAAGGAGGAAAAAAAGTCCCAATACGCCACGTGATGACATGAGTTTGACATCCCTGTACTAGACTGACTTTGCCTAGAACTCAATGAGGTCATAATCCAGAGCTTTTTATTATGTTCCTCTTTCCTTTTATGTAAGAGAAAAATGTATGGAAGAGATGTTATGGCTCTCTTTGTGGATTTAATCATAAACCTTTTATCACTTCTGGAGTTTATATATTTTTTATCCTGCCTTTATCATTTTTAAAAAGAGCTCAAGGCAGCAAACAAACCTAAATACTCCTTCTTCCTCCCATTTTCCCCACAGCAACAATCTTGTGAGGTAAATTGAGCTGAGAGAGAGTGACTGACGCAAAGTCACATAGTCAGTTTTCATGCCTAAGGCAGGACTAGAATTCACAGTCTCCCAGTCTCTAGTCTGGAAGTGCCTTGTTGGAGTATCTGAAGAAATTGAACTGTAAAATTGGATTCCTCCTATGCAAGTCAATTTTGTACTCAGTTCCTAAATCTCACCTGTGTAATGTAATATTAATGCATGGTTGATTGGCTTTTTTTACTAAATTGAATGATTGATGTTAATATGGTAGAATGTTTAATCCAGTGGTGAAATTCATTTTTTTTTACTACCGGTTCTGTGGACGTGGCTTGGTGGACCTGGCAGAGGAAGGATACTGCAAAATCCCCATTCCCACTCCTGAGGGAATTTTGGGGTTTCTCAGGAAAGAAAATATAATACAAACATTGAATAAATACATCTTCTAACTTAGTCTTTAAAAACTTAATCACGTAGGACATGCAGCAAATGTTCATCTCTATCTAAATTAATAGTTCTTGGCTTACCTTTGGGGGTATACATAGACAGTTAATAAGTATTAGTTTCTACTAGTACTTCATGCCCTATTGCTGTCCCAGTCTTCATTAATAATAGCTTTGCTGGAAGCAATATTCCTGCTACTGTTTTCTCATTTTCAGACCAGAAATTCAGTACTTTTAATCTGCTCCAGGTTGCTTTTCAATCAAAGTACAATAGATAAAATGTAATTACTAGAGGTTTTTTTTTTGCAAATAGGATTTTATCTCCAAAAAGGCCAGAAGACTATTAAAGACTGAGTAAATGTGCTTCTTTGCAGGTGGATGCTATCAATGTCCTTCTCAAAGGACCAGTAATAAGCAAAGCTTTTGAAGAAACCAAACATTTCCCAATAGATCACACTTTGCAAGGTAATCTTGCCGGGGCTCAGGAAAATTGTTGTTTCTTAAATGGCACAATATAATTTCTTCATTCCCTGTCTGTTGTTAAAAGACGGCGATAATTTCTCTGTATCGTCTGTCTGGTTATATATCTATCTATCTCTCTTCCTGTCCTCCTGTATATAAATTTCACTCAATCATTTTCAGAGATATCTGTATTATGCCTGTACTGGGAAAGTGGGGGCAAAACAGCGGTCATTCCTCAGTTGAGCTTGCTATTTACAAATGGCAAATTGCAGTGTCCATTTATTTATTTGGTTTTGATTCAGAGGTTGCTTTTCAGAAGCATTGCCTCATCCTCCTGAATAATCAAACTAGTGATGATGTGAATGTTATTCCCCCCTCCCCTATTTCTTCACAGCCAGTGGTAGTGCCTGGCTGAAAAATGCTAAGCAGAATTTGCTCTATTTGGATGGGGATTTATAATTTTAATCCTATTTTATTGTACAGTGTACCAGCAAAGCAATGATTAGTTCAAACTTTGATTTTTTAAAAAATAATAGTAATAATGAAATACCAAAAATACCAAGAAGGTGAAGGCAATATTAAGAGGAGAATGTATAAATCAGATGACCATGTTTAAAAAAGTATCACACAAAAGGAAACTAAGCCTTAGCCAGAAATTAACAGTATACTAGTAAATTATAGGAGAATTGAATGTGCCAGTATTTATACACAGCTGGAAAGTAAAATGAGAATGTTACATGGTTTGAAGACTGACAAAATCTCCTCTCAAATTAATTATGCTAAGCAAAGATATTACAAAGATGATAACAATTCTACAATGCTGGCAAATCAACTAAAAAAAAAGCTAAGAAAAAAAAACAATTGAAGACAGCAGTGGCCAAACAATGACTAAAACTGGAGATATAAGTAAAGAATTCAATTTTCTTTTCACCAATTATATTCCTCCAATAATCCACATCTAATAAAAATAATATTTAAATGGATTAGCATTCCCAGAACTAGTTCCGGAGGCTATATAACATATAGAATCATCTTTTTCTATTTCAGAAATCTATGAAGTCTTTAAATATGAAAAATCTTCAGGCCCTGATGGACAGTCAGGGGATTATACAAAGGATTTAAAGAGGTCTTAATATCAGAATGTCTACTTTTATGCAATACCTTGCATTAGGGAGACCTCTTACCAGAGTTTTTGAAACAGCCCAAGTTGATTCTAATTCTTGAACTGGGTAAAAACTCTCAAAAGTGAAATGGCATCTTACCAACCCATTTTACTTCCTAATAAAGTCTATAAACCCTATACTAAAGTATTAGCTAATTGTTTAAAAGTGTTATATGTAAAATGATTGATATAAATCATTCCAAGTTTATTCCATATTGAAATATATCTATCTATCCTATCAAGAAATTATTTAATATTGTACAAATTAGTAAAATTAACAAATTTTCAATAGCTATAAGTTTATTAAATAGATTTAAACATTCGGTTCTTGTGTAGTAAAGTTTTATATTAAAAGTACAGTTTTGCGTGATCATCAGAAACCAAAGAGATATTTGTTTGGACAACCTCTCCAATATTTGGAAAAGTAATTGGAAGTTCTGTCCATGGTAACTCTGGTTTGGGCTTTTGTCTACTGGGAGGACGGTAATGGCTTGATCCTTCGTCAGGTTTTCAAAGACTGCTGTCCTCTCCTTTAAGTTAGTTCTGCTTTTGTGTCCTTGTGATCTGACCAAAACTCATACTTAAAAATAAGGAACTTGTTTAATTTTGGCAATTAAAATAAAAATTGTTCAATATAGATAATGTAATCTATGTTGAGCAATTGAGTATGTCTAGATCAGAGGTGTCAAACTCGATTTCATTGAGGGCTGCATCAAAGTTGTGTTTGACCAGGCCCCCCTCCCGGGATGGGTGCAACCAGGGTGGGCATGGCCAGCTCAACGTCACTCATGTTGGGGGTGCCTGTGGTAGCCCAAGTGCTCTGCCAGTGAAAATGGGATCTCAAGCTCCGTTTTTGGCTGCGATGGCCTCCTGCAACCCTCTGCCAGCGAAAACGGAGCTCAAGAGAGACACACACAGCCCCCCTGAGCTCTGTTTTTGGTGGCAGAGGCACTGTGGGCTGGTCCATCGCTGTTTCTAGGACAGCCCCATGGGCAGGATCCAGCCCCCCCCCAAAAGAGGGTGAAAATCTGGATGCATCTTATACACTGAATTCAGCATTTTTGGCCTTCCGAAACCCCACCCCCTTCACAAAAATGGACATGCAGAGGGTTTGGAAGGCTTGCAAAGTGCACCTGGGGGCTGGAGAGGCAAAAAAGAGCAAGAAACGGGCCATTTTTTTGCTCGTTTTTGCCCCACCCCCCATCCCCAGGAGCACTTTGCAGCCTCCTAAAGGCTATGCATGCCCTTTTTGGGGGGCAAAAAACGGGCCTGTTTTTGCAAAAAACAGGCTGCATTTTGCTCATTTACCCCCTCCCCAACCCCCAGGAGCATTTTGCAGGCCTCTCAAACTCTCTGCATGCCCCTTTTTCACAAAAAATGAGGCATGCAGAAGATATGGGAGGTCTGCAGAGTGCAAAAACGTTTTTTTTTAAATTTACCTCTTAAAAATCTTGGTGCGTCTTATACTCCGAAAAATACAGTACTTTGAAACCTCCCAGAGGGGAGCAACAGAAGCAGACTGTGAAGTGTGTGTGTGTATAGATAATATAATAACAGAGATAATTCTAGAAGGCCTCTGCAATAGGTATATTAGAAAAAAAAAATACAAAGTTAAAGTAATGAAATATCAGAGGAACTGCAATTCAATCAAATTTGGATAGATTTTCTAGTTCATCTCAATAGCAATAGAGTTTAATATGGTAATATACATATATGTCGTAAATTTGTGTATGTACAGACCCTGTCTCTTTTCTGTTTTTGTATTTTCTATATTCTTCCCTTTGCACCTTGGATTCATGATATTTAATTACTTGCTAATATTTATTAAGTTCAATAAAATATTATCAAAACTGAAGAGTGATATTTTCTTTACAAAGAAATAAGCTTAGCAGAGATTGGCACAGGATGTAATAGGCTGCTGTTCTGAACCACTTTGGTATTGTATTATTGTCAGAACTGAAATCTTTTCTTGTTCTGCAGAATTTAAGCAGAAAGAAGAAACCACAATTCGGAGCAGGAACAAGATTCAGATCAGCATACAGGAAGATCCCTGGAACCTCCCACTTCGCATTAAAAATCTTGTTGATACCATTCAGAAATACGTGGAAGGTTTGTGAATGGAAAGCTGGAAAAGAGCTGTTAAAAATTTCCATATTATAAAGAAAGTAGTAGAGAAGGTTGGGATCAGAAGGAGTAGAGTAACTGAATAAATAATGGAAAATTGGTGTTAAGATCTTCGTAATTAGAATATGAAGGTAGATTGAATCTTAGGAACAGAAAAGGAAATTGCCATAATCTATTTCAATATTATTTCTTATTCAACTGTTAAGGGGATTAATTTTAGCATTTTGTTTGTTTGTTATACACTTATGTCTACACCTACCATGTTTCCCCGAAAATAAGACACAGTCTTATTTTCTTTTTACAAATAAATATGGCTTGGAGGCTGCTCTCTTGTGAGCGGGCTCCCAAAGAGCCGGGCACAGCCTCATGGGCGAATGGCTGTGTTGTGCTGTCGCATCAGTGCAACACAGCAGCCATGAAGCGACCACACTCAGCAGCCACCCGACAAACCCCTTTTCCAGCTGGGCACAGCACCATTCACTGACCTAGGGGTATCGCCAAGCCACGTGAGCGCCTGTTCGCTGCTGGCTGGCTCCCGCGGCTTGGTGCTTTCAAAATGGCAGTGAATGGCGCTCTGCACGGCTGGAGAGGGGTTGCATGAGTGGCTGTTCCGCTGTCACACGCGTGCCTCCCAGCCTCACGATGCCCTGGAACAGTTCTCTCCGCAGATCCAGAGGACCTCCGCTGTTGCTGTCGCCGTCGCCGCATGACTTTTTCTGCGGCTTCCAAACTGAGTCTTCCGGCACTGGCCGCTCTGGGTATATGCTCTATGGTTGTGGGCCAGCTGCCGGCAGTGTGTACAACCATAGAGGGTATGGCCAGAGCAGCCACTGGCGGAAGACTCGGTTTGGAAGCCATCTTGAGGCTGGGAGGTGCGCGAGCAACAGCGGAACAATCGCTCACGCAACCCCCCTCTCCAGCCGTGCAGAGCACCATTCACTGCCATTTTGAAGGCACCAAGCTGCGGGAACCGGGTGGTGGTGAACAGGAGCTCGCGCGGCTTGGTGGTACCCCTAGGTGAGTGAACGGCGCTGTGCCTTGCTAGAAAGGGGGATTGTTGGGTGGCTGCTCATGAGTGTGCTCGCTTCATGGCTGTTGTGTTACGCTGCTGTGACAGCGCAACACAGCTATTCGCCCATGAGGCTGTACCCGGCTCTTTCGGAGCCCGCTCGCAAGAGAGTAGCCATCCGGCAACCCCCCTCTTCAGCTGGGCATAGAGCTGCTCACCAACCTAGAGGTATCCTGAAGACACTAAGCAATGCAATCACCTTTGCCTCCCCCCCGGTTCCCGTGGCTTGGCACCTTTGGGATACCGCTAGGTTGGTGAGCGGTGCTATGCCTGGCCAGAGGTGGGGGGTTGTCCAGTGGGCTTATTTGTGGGGGAGGGCTTATATTTTTGCCCACCAGAAAAATGTGGCATGGCCTTATTATCAGGACATGTCGTAATTTTGGGGAAACACGGTAGTACAAAACTACACTTCAAAACCATAGCATCATCTCTGTGAGGTAAGTTGGACTGAAAGAGAGCATACTCGAGTGTGACTCAGTGGTGGGTTCCGGATCACATTGCAACCGGTATGCTGCAACGGGTCCCGGCGTGCACCATGTGCAGCATGCGTAGTTGCCATCTGCGATGCTGCAGATGCTCGCCGGAGCATTGCACAGGCGGCGTACACTTCGTGCATGTGCACGGAAGTCCTGATCGGCTCAAATACAGGTAAGGATGGCGGGCAGGCGGGCCCTCTGGAGCACCGTACCAGAATGGTACCTGGTGCTCCCAGCAGGCACCACTACGCCCGTACCAGGGCATACTGGTCATATCCCACCACTGGTGTAACAAATAGAAGACTAAAACTAGGTTTCTCTGCTCTATCTGAAAATGCCTGGAATTAAATATTAATATTCATTAGTATTTGCTAATTCCAGAAATAGATTCTACCACAGAGCTATGGCCCCTTCATCTGTAAATTTTATGAATTCTGGTGACATCAGTCTTTCCAGTCTTTAGACCTGTGATAGCGAACCTATGTCTGCGAGCACGCTAGCTGTCGCCCCAGCTCAGCTCCACTGTGCATGTGCCGTGTGCTCCCCACTGTGCTCCCATCGAACACCTGATTTTTGGGTCTCTGCTGCGCATACCCTGGTGTGGGACACATGCGAGAGATGCACGTGCATGCGCAGGGGGAGCGGAACCCCCTGTGCCCTGTTTTTGGTCCCAGGAGGCTTCAGGGAGATCTGCTAGGCCCAAAATGGGGCCCCGCGGGGGAGTGGGGCAGGGTTGCACATGCATGCTCAGCGGGTGGGGCACACGGGATGTGTGTCACATGCACACTGCATTATGGGGTTTGTGTGCGCACACGTTTTCGGCATGTGATGACAAAAAGGTTAGCCATCACTTCTCTGGACATTAATAGTTTATGGTTTCCAGCACTTTTATTATGGGTTTTAGTACAAAGTACAGTTACCCTACACTTAATTACAGTGCTCTCTTTCCAACTCTGCTTCAGCTCCAGCATCTATCAATAAGAGCCTGAGCATGCCTTGTCATTTCAGTTAAGGAAGATGCGATTAAATTATGCTTTATTTTTCTTTTCTAGATGGAAAGAATCAGCTCCTGTTGGCTTTGTTAAAATGCACAGGTAAAGCAGCTTTTTGCATACTCCTGACTTGTCTTCTGTTGCAGAGAACTTTTCCCAAGCTCCCTTTCATCCTTCTGGCTAGGAGACTCTATATCACCTATGAATTCAATTCCTTGTCATTTACCACATTACCTAAGCAGCTCCTTGATGCCCATTGCAGCTGACCACCTCAACAGTGTTAAGAGACAGACATGCAGTTTGAGGAATATTTTCATTCCATTTCAGGGATTAACCAGTGGTTCTCAACCTGTGGTCCCCGGACTCCGGGGGTGGGGGAGGAGGCTCGTGAGGTCATCCCAGGAGGTCCACAAAGGCTTGAAGAAATGTTATGATTTAAATCTTGAGTTGAGTCATGGGAGGGGGGGACATGGCCATGATCCGTGGCCACAAAAGTTATTTAAAGGGGGTCTGTGGTGAAAAAAAGGTTGAGATCCTCTGCATTAAACCATTATTTTCAGGATTAGTAATTAATGTGGACCCCTCTACGCACCCTAATCTTCTTGCTGGTCTTGTGAAAAACTCTCTGTTCCTCTGGGGTGATGAGGAGGGAATAAACACTCGGGGGCAGGGCGGCAGCTTTCCCCAAATATTATCAGTGTCATATGAGGTGCCCTGAACAAGAAAAGCCAAAACCACTCTTGGGGAATGAATCCCAACCATGCATGCTAACCCTAACTCTAGCCTATTGATCCCAATTCTTGTCTCTCTCTCTTCTTCCAGATACAGAACTGCAAGTGAGACGAGATGTAATTTTCTGCCAGGCCCTGGTGGCAGCCGTCTGCACATTTTCGGAGCAGTTATTGGGAGCGCTCAACTATCGATACAATAACAACGGAGAGTATGAAGAAAGCAGTCGGGAAGCCAGTAAAAAGTGGCTGGAGCAGATAGCAGCCACAGGAGTGTTGCTCAACTACCAGTCCTTGCTGTCTCCCAGTGTGGTAAGGCTAGAAGACCATTTCCTCAAACACAGAAAACCAAAATAAGGAACCAGGCAGTTCTTTCATTACTCATCTTCCGACCTAAATATATTAGCAAAGGCTGGGGAAATAAAACTGCTGTTGTTTGCAGTGTGGTAGCATTTGCATTTCAAACCCCATTCACACTTACTCAGTCTGGTTGCTGATACAGCTGGGATATATGTGCAAAATCTCAACCTAGTAAGTGTGACACATTGCGTGTTAGCACCCTTTCAGCTGTGGTGAACCGTGCAGCCAAATCTTTCCTACATGCAACATATCATTGTTCCAAGTAATGGTCCCAATCAATTCAGGATTCTGAGAGCTTTTCTCAGAAATCCATTTTATTGGATACATCCTATCGGCACGTTCATATGTGAATCCAACTCTTAAATTTTATTTCCCGTGTTTTCAGTATAATAAAAGAGATAGATATCACCCACCCCGCTAGTGTCACTGGTCACGTTGACTAATCAGGTAGATGGCAGGCTACTCAGCTACTCCCCCTCTGGCTCTCACAAGCTCTCTTTGAAATTACCTTGATTCTCACGGGCCTCATCGCTGTTATGTCTGGCACCTGGGACGACATTATCCCACAGTTCCCCTTCCCCCCATATGTATAACCACCAAGAAATGAAGTAAAAAAGATATGGCTTCAGCTAAAGTCGGTTTGAGAGTTGACACAACATATTGACAGGTTGATTTCATTGAGGACCACAGGGTTGTGTTTTACCTTGCGGGGGCATGGCCAGGGTTGGGCCTGGCAAGCATGACGTCACTCCTGTTGGGGGCACCTGTTGTGGCCCCAGCGCTCTGCATGTGGCCCCACTGAGCTCCATTTTCATTGGCAGAGAGTTGCAGCAGGCTGTGGAAGCCGAAAACGGCTCAGGAGTCTGTTTTTTTTCTGACAAAACCATGGGCCAGTCCTTCGTTGTTTCCATGGCGGCCCCATGGGCCAGATCTAAATACCCCATGGGCCAGAATTGGCCCCCGGGCCTTGAGTTTGATACTGCTGATATAGGAGAAGCTACTTTGGGCAATAGCGTGAAGGGATGTATGAGTTCTAGGCATGTACATATTACCTTAATGCGTATAAGAAGAGAGAAACTGGCCTTGTTTGTTGTGCAAGACACTCTTTGACAGATTTGTATAGCATCACCTTTATTCTTTTAATAAGTAAGAGAAAAAATAATAAAGTGCAGTTCATTGCTTGGGAGCATGCTTTGCATGCAAGAATAAATTCTGGCAGGGAAAGTATTTCTGATTGCTACTGGCATTCATTGTAGACAATACTGAATAAGCAGACCAATAGTTTAATTCATCAAACAGTACAACAAATTCATCTATTCAGTCTTTTCTGCCCCTTTAAGTGACAAGCTGTACCTCACCATATGCTGTGATCTGCATAAGTATATTACATGTGCAAGAATTTTATCTCCTCGGCTTCTTGTAAAGAGAAGCTAAAAGCAAGAAAAGTACTGTAATAGCAACATTCATTGCTATTTTTTTTTAAAAGTAGCTACATATTAGTGCTACAACAGAGTATTAGCTGTAAATGATAACTAGTTGTGTGAAGTGTTGAAATATTCTGCCCTCTGCTGGTGAGAAACTGTATCTTGCATTGCACTGAATGTATTTGAAACATGTACCAAAAACATATATAACAGCAATTTTCTTGAACAGAAAATTCAAGTTGTTGTTGCTCACAAATTTTTAATATAAAACCCAAATATATAAAACCAAAAATATGAAAACCTATATGAGAAATATATGAGACCTGTAATGGACAATGTGTGTTACAGATATGAGACAAATAGTGGACAATGTATAGTAGAGATGCAAGCTCACATTTAAAAAAACACAGTAAATTTAAGGGAATGAAGGAATATACAATATAGTCCAACCCCCTGCTTAGGCAGGAAACCCTGGCCTACACCACTTCAGACAAATGGTTATCCAACATCTTCTTAAAGACTTCCAGTGTTGGGGCATTCACAACTTCTGGAGGCAAGTTGTTCCACTGATTGTTCTAACTTTCAGGAAATTTCTTCTCAGTTCTAAGTTGCTTCTCTCCTTGATTAGTTTCCACTCATTGCTTCTTGTTCTACACTCAGGTGCCTTGGAGAATAGTTTGACTCCCTCTTCTTTGTGGCAACCCCTGAGATATTGGAACACTGCTATCATGTCTCCCCTAGTCCTTCTTTCTCTTAAGCTAGACATACCCAGTTCCTGCAACCGTTCTTCATATGTTTTAGCCTCCAGTCCCCTAAGGATTTAGATATGGTTTTAGTCACAGTCACAACCAACCTTTGATGCTTGTGATGCCTGGGTTTGGGGAAGGCATCTATTCTCCTTTTTATAATTCCAGTTCTTATGAAGAGAATGTTTTGTGTACTTACGACTACAATAAAACTCTGGATTTCAATCATAAGTTACTACAGTCCTGAACTG